>NW_006921601.1:10079520-10094122 GCF_000298275.1 Orycteropus afer afer | reverse complement strand
CAAGTTGTGATAGTTAACTTGGCTGGGCCTGGTTTTGAGTGGCTGGGCAGCTGGATGTAGTTATTCTCCATGATGAGACTGGTAATCAACTCTATGGTAGAATCTGCTGTGAGCAGCTGAGTAGCTGCCTTAGGGATGTGGTCTGCTTCCAGCAAATAAGAAGGTTCTTTGAGAATGGTCTCGAGCTTCTTGGAGCATTTGGATCCTGCATTTGGCTGAGTCATCAGTGAGTGGCCTGCTGATCTTGGGACTGTCTCTGGACTTGAAGTAGTGGCCTGCCATGTTGCTTGATAATCTTGTGACTGTGCCAATTTACTTGTCAGCCTTTGGTTTGTCAGTCTCAGCATCCAGCAGCTGCCTGAGTTAAGAGATGCCTCCAGCTCCAGTGGGCTGGGAGTAAGAGGCAGAGCTGAAGCCCAAGGTCAAGGGGCCTTCACCCCACATGTAGAGCTGGCACTTTGAACTTGGACTTCTAGCCTGCAAAACTGTAGGAGAATAAATTGCTGTTTGTATAAGCCACACATTGAGGCATTTTCTGTTAGAATGGCACTAGATAGCCAAAACATATGTTTAATCCCATCTTTCTCAGTCAAAGGATGCAGACAAACACAAATGATATTGAGAGTAGGATAACAGTAATATTGGCCTCTCTCCACCCTGGAAAGACCAGTAATTTGTCTTCAATAGGGATAAATAATTATTCTGAGTATGAGTTTGCCTTTTGTGCCTCTGGATGGTGTGATAAGTGATATGATCAGGGGCTGTCTCTTGCTGGGGGACACAAGCAAGTGTCCCACGGAACTACAGAGTATTAAAATTAAGAGCCTCTTTCATCCAAAGACACCATTAAGAAATTGAAACAATAACTGCAATTCTAGCCAATAGAATTCAATGGCATAGCAAAAAAATAATACATAATGATCAAGTGGGATTCATACCAGGGATACAAGGATGGTTCAGTATTAGAAAATCAATCAACATAATTCAGCACATAAATACTACAAAGGAAAAGAAACACATGATCATTTCAATCAATATAGAAAAAGCATTTGATAAAATCCAACACCATTTCCTGATAAAAACTATCAGCAAAATAGGAATAGAAGGGAAATTCCTCAACATAATTAAGACATATATGTAAAACCAATAGCCAATATTATTCTCACCAGAGAAAGACTGTGAACATTCCCTTTGAGAAAGAGAATGAGACAAGGATGCTCTTTATCATCCCTTTTATTCAATATTATACTAGAAGTTCTAGAAATAAGTCCTAATAATAAGGCAAGAAAGGGAAGTAATGGGTATCCAAATTGGAAAGGAAAAGATAAAACTATCCTTATTCACAGATGACATAATCTTATACATAGAAAACCCCAGAGACTCCACAAAAAAAAAAAAAAAAAAAAAAAAATTGTTGGAACTAATAGAAGAATTCAGCAAAGTGGCAGGGTATAAGATCAATACATAAAGATCATTTGGGTTCCTCCTCAATAACAAGGAGGACTCCAAAAAGGAAATCAAGAAAAGATATCAATTCTGATAGAATGAATAGAAGAAAAATATGGAATGGAATCTCAAATTCTTTAAGAAATCCATACTTACTAGACTAGTTGAGACCAAAACTATTGCCCTGAGATACTCTAAATCTTGAACCAAAACTAGCCCCTGAGGGCACCTTTTAGCTAAAGGGCAGATTGGTTCTCAAAATGAAGAATATCACATATGAGTATTATGCTCCTTTGAAAAGTTATCTGTTAAAAAAAAAAAAAAAAAAGAAAGAAAAGAAAAAAATATTATTTATAATAGCCCCCAAAAGGATAAAATACCTAGGAATAAATCTAACCAAGGACATAAAAGACTTATATAAGGAAAACCACAAAATACTATTGCAAGGAACCAAGAGACCTACATAAATGGAAATACCTTCCATGCTCATGGATTAGAATATTTATCACTGTGGAAACATCAATACTACCCAAAGCAATCTATAAATATAATAAAATCTTGATCCAAATCTCAACAACATTCTTTAGTGAAATGGAGAAACTAATCTCCAACATTATAGGGAGAGAAACAAGGCCCTGCATAGCTAAAGCAATATTGAAGAAGAATTCCAAAGTAGGAGGCCTCACGCTTCCTGATCTCAAAACTTACTATATAGCCACAGGAATAAAAATAACCTGGTGCTGATTCAGTGAGATACATAGACCAATGGGATAGAATTGAGAACCCAAAAGCAAATCCATCCATCTATGAGCAGCTAATCTTCAATAAAGTGTCAAGGTCCATTCAAAGGGAGAAAAAACAGTGTCTTTAACAAATGGTGCTGGCAAAACTGGATATCCATATGCAGAAAAATGGAATAGGATCCACACCTCATACCATACATAAAAACTAATTCAAAATGGATCAAAGAACTAAAAGTTATAGCTATAACTTTAAAGTTCTGAAGATAAAAATGGGAAAGAACTAGGGGACTTAATTTTAAACACAAATAGCCTATCAAACACAATTAAAAACATACCAGTGACAGAACATAAATAAGATAATTGGGACTTCCTAAAAATTAAATAGTTATGCTTATCAAAAGACTTTGCCAAGAAAGTAAAAAGAAAACCTACAGATTGGAAAAAAATCTATGACAACAACATACCTGACCTAATCTCTAAAATACATAGAAATATCAACAACTTAACAACAAGAAAACAAACAATACAATAAAAAACAACAACAACAAAAAAAAATGGGCTAAAAACATGAACAGACACATCAACAAACAGGACACTCAGACAACCAACAAATACAAGCATGCTTTGGAGATATTGCGGGTTCATTTCCAGACCACCACAATGAAGTGAATATCGCAATAAAGTGGGCCACATAAATTTTTTGATTTCTTAGTGAGTATATAAAAGTTATGTTTACACCATACCATAGTCTGTTAAGTGTCCAAAACCATTATGAAAAAGTTTGAAATATTGTGAGAATTACCAAAATGTGACACAGAGACATGAAATGAGCACATGTAAAAAAAAAAAAAAAAAATGCAGTATCTGCAAAGCACAATAAAGTGAAGCACAGTGAAACAAGGCATGCCTGTATATGAAAGATGCTAGTGATCTTTAGCCATTAGAAAGATGCAAATAAAAATTACAGTGAGATACCATCCCAACACTGCAAAAATGGCAATGATCAAAAAGAGAAAGAAAGAAAACAACAAATGCTGATGAGGTTATGGGGCAATTAGAACACTTATACACTGCTGGGGGTATTGTATAATGGTACAATCACTACGGAAAATGGAATGGCACTTTCTCAAAATGCTAGAAATAGAAATACTTATAATCCAGCAATCCTCCTCCTAGGTATAGAAATATAAGAACAGTGACATGAGTAGACATATGCACCTATGTTCACTGCAGCATTATTTAAAATAGCAAAAAAGATAGAAACAACCTAAGTGCCCGTCAGTGAATGAATGGATAAACAAACTGTGGCACATACATACAATGAAATATTAACCAGACCAAACCTACTGCCATAGAGTTGTATCTGACTCATAGCAACCCCTCCTTGGGTTTCTGGGGTGGGATCACTACGGAAGTAGATTGCCCAACCTTCCTCCTGAGGAGTGGCTGGTGGGTTTGAACCGCCAGCCTTCTAGTTAGCAGTCAAATGCCTTAGGCACTATTCCACTACAGCTGCTCAATGGAATATTATGCAACTATCAATAATGAGGAGTTCATGAAACATCTCATAACACGGATGAATCTTGAGGACATTATTATGCTGAGTGAAGTAAGTCAATTTCAAAAAGATATAGTATGGGCCCACTGTTATAAAAAGTTAAGAATAAATTTACACAGAGAAAGCAACGCTCTTTGATGGTTACCATGGATGGGTGGGAGAGGGAAACACTTTCTACATAGTAGACACTAGTTATTTTTGGTGAAGAGAAAGACAATACCAAATATGGATAAAGTCAGTACAATTTGACTGAAGTAAATAAAGACCTGAAGAAGTGTACAAGAAAAAGGGACAATTTCAGTAAATGCTACAGCATATACAATTTTGCAACAACAGAAACAACAACCAAAAAATATGTGCCTGGTACAAAGATAGATATGTATGCATATATGTGCATAGGAAGGCATATATGAGTAAACGCATGTGCATGTGTAGGTGTATCTGTAGGTATATGCAAATACATGTTTGTGGGTGCTGCACATACATCCATATATATAATAAAGGAAACAGGGGGCATAGCTATGGATGCTACCTAGACATAAACTCACAGCATTGGTTTACTGGGTTAAAAGGCTTAGGACCATAGTCTAGGGGGATGAGTCAGTCAATTGGCATAACATAGTTCATAGTTCATAAAGATAATGTTCTACATCCTGGTTTTGTGAATAGATGTGGGGTCTTAAAATCTTGCTAGGAGCTATCTAAGGTACAACTGTTGGTCTCTACTCATATGGAGCAAAAGAGAATGAAAAAAAACAAAATCTCAAAGAAGAAACTAGTCCATAGGATTAATAGCCCACAAGAACCTCAGACTCTTATAACCTGAGACCAGAAGAACTAGATGTTGGCTGGCTACCACGCCCTACTGTTCTGACCAGGGACACAGTAGAAAGTCCCAGACAGAACATAAGAAAACTATAGAACAAAATTCAAATTCCTAAAATAGGCCAGACTTACTGAATATTTTGGTTACCTTGTGTCACTCTAACAGAAATACCACAAATGGGTGTTTTGAACAAACAGGGATTTATTCTCTTATAGTTTTGGAGAGGAGATGTCTGAGTTCAAAGTGCCAAGCTCTAGGGGCTGGATGAAAACCCCTAACTTTGGGTTTCAGTTCTGCCTCTTGCTCCCAGCCCACTAGAGCTAGAGGTGTCTCTTCACTAAGGCAGCTGCCGGCTGCTGAGGCTGACAGGCTCAAACTCAACTGAACCAAACTCACTGCCATAGAGTTGATTCCAACTCATAGCAACCCCCTTTGGGTTTCCAAGGTAATAAATCTTTATGGAAGTAGATTGTTCAGTCTTACTTCCACAGAGTGGCTGGTGGGTTTGAACTACCAACCTTCTGGTTAGCCGTCAAATGCCTTAGGCACTATGCCACCAGAGCTCCTTGACAGGATTAAGGTCAGGAAATAAAATGGCACAGTCCCAATATTACCAAACAACACAGCAGCCCACTAATCCAAGTCCAGAAACTATCCCAAGACTGGCAGGCAATCATGGCAGGCTGCTGAATGACAACTTGGCTACAATGCAGGATTCAAACATGCCAAAAGCTACAGACCATTCCTAAATCTTCTCCTTAGATACTGAGAGCATACCACATCCCTAAGGCAGCTACTCAGGTGCTCACAGTAGATTCCAGCATGGAGTTGATTTCCAGTCTCATCATGGGGAATGCTACATCCAGCTGCCCAGACACTCAAAACTAGGCCCAGTCAAGGTGACAGATAACCTTGACTATCACACTGGACCTATAGAGACTAGAGGAACCCCCAAGCCTATTGCCCTAAGATGTCCTTTGAACTTGGAACTGAAGTTATTTCTGGAGATCACCTTTCAGCCAAATAATAGATTGGTTATAAAATAAATAATATCACCCGTGAGTAATGTATTCCCTTAAACAATCAACTGTATGAGATTAAACAGTTATGATTTACCAAAAAGCAAAGATGAAAAGGTAAGGAGGGGAAGGGAAGCTAGATCAATGGAAACAGAACAAACAGAAAGGAAACAACAAGAATGCTGACACATTGTGAAAACTGTAACCAATGTCACAGAACAATTTGTACAAAAATTATTAAATGGGAACCTAATTTGCTGTCCAAAATTTCACCTAAACCACAAACAATATTTTTAAAAAAGAATGAGATATCTGCAATGGAAAAGATACTTGTGATCCATGCATCTAATATGACTTGTGTCCAGAATACATGAAGAAATTTTACAAATCTGTAAGAAAAAGAAAGACAATCCAATAGGAAAATGGGCAAAGTACTTGAAAAAGCACTTCATAAAAGAGGCTCTCCAAATGTCCAATAAGCATGTAAAAAGGTATTAAATGCCACTAAATGTTTGGAAAACATAAATAAAAACTTCAATATGATATGGCTAGAAATTGCTAATATAAAAATACCAGACTATACCAAGTGCCAAACAATACCAATACCAAGTAAATGGAGTGCAGTTATTAGAACTTTCACACTCTGCTAGTGGAAATGACTAATTGGAAAACATCTTGCACCTACAAATTGTACATACACATTTCCTATGACCCAGAAATTCCACATATATGTTTACAAAAAGATAGTAGACTGATAGGGGAAGTCTGGGAAGTGGCGGCAGGCGACTTTTTGGAGGGCCGGAACTGGTAGGGAAGGCCAGGAAGCGGCAGTGGAGCAGTTTGGAGCAGCTAAGGGAGACAAACTCTTCTGTCAGTTTGTTGTCCTGTGGTGGCTAGTGTGTTGCTGTGAGGTGTTTCAAGTACCAATAGGGTGCACAGGTTTCAGCGGAGCTTCTGTACTAGCACAGTCTTGGAAGAAGGAAAAGGCCATCCACTTCTCAAACAACCAGCCAGTGAAAACCTTATGAACTGCAGTGAAACACTGTGTGATATATTACTGAAAAATTGCCCTGCAACATTATCTGATATAGTGCCAAAAGATGAGCCCCTCAGATTGGAAGTCACTCAAAATATGACTAGGAAAGAGCTGCCTCCTCAGAATAGAGCTGACCTTAATGATGTGGATGGAGTAAAGCTTTTTGCTGATGTGGCATGACTCAAGATAAGAAACAGCTGCAAATATCTATTAATATTCAGAACATGGAATGTATGAAGTATGAATCTAGGAAAATTGGAAGTTGTCAAAAATGAAAGGGAATGCATAAAGATTGATATCCTAGGTATTAGTGAGCATAAATGGACTGGCTTTGGCCATTTTTAATCAGACAACCATATGATCTACTATGCCAGGAATGATAAATTGAAGAAGAATGGCATGGCATTCATCATCACAAAGAATGTTTCAAGATCTATCCTGAAATACAGTGCTGTAAGTGACAGGATAATATCTACACATCTATGAGGCAGACCAGTTAATATCACTATTGATCAAATTTACACACCAACCACCAAAGTCAAAGATGAGGAAATTGAAATTTTTTACCAACTTTTGCAGTCTGAAATTGACTAAATATGGAATCAAGATGTGTTGATTATCACTGGTGATTGGATTGCAAAAGTTGGAAACCAAGAAGAATCTGGTAGTTGGAAAATATGGTCTTGGTGATGGAAATGACACTCGAGATCACATAATAGAATTTTGCAAGCCAATGACTTATTCATTGCAAATACCTTTTCTCAACAACACAAATGGTGGCCGCATGCATGGACTTTGCCAGATAGAGTACACAAGAATCAGATTGACTACATCTGTGGCAAGAGGCAATGGAGAAGCTCAATACCTTCAGCCAAAACAAGGCCAGGAGCTGACTGTGGATTAGACCATCAACTGCTCATATGCAAGTTCAAGTTGAAGCTGAAGACAATTAAAATAAGCCCATGAGAGCCAAAATATGACCTTGATTATATCCCCCTGAATTTAGAGAACATCTAAAGAAAAGATTTGATGCATTGAACACCAATGACTGAAAACCAGAGGAACTGTGGAATGACATCAAAAATATCATCCATGAAGAAAGCAAAAGGTTATTAAAAAGACAGGAAAGGAAGAAAAGACCAAAGTGGATGTCAGAGGAGATTCTGAAACTTGCCCTTGACTGGAGAGTAACTAAAGCAAATGGGGGAATCAACAAGATAAAAGAACTGAACAGAAGATTTCAAAGAGCAGCTCGAAAGGACAAAGTCAATTATTATAATGAAACGTGCCAAGAGTTGGAGTTAAAAACCAAAAGGGAAGAACACGCTAGGCATTTCTCAAGCTGAAAGTACTGAGGAAAAAATTTAAGCCTCAAATTGCAATATTGAAAGATTCCATGGGCAATATGTTGAATGATGCAGGAAACATCAAAAGAAGATGGAAGAAATATACAGAGTCACGATACCAAAAAGAATTGGTAGATGTTCATCTATTTCAGGAGGTGGCATATGATTAAGAAACAATGGTATTGAAGGAAGAAGTCAAAGCTGCACTGAAGAAATTGGCAAAGAACAAGGTTTTGGGAATTGACAGAATACTCATTGAGATATTTCAACAAATGGGTGATGCACTGGAGGCACTCACTCAGCTGTGCCAGGAGATTTGGAAGACAGCTACCTGGCCTACTGACTGGAAGAGATTCATATTTGTACTCATTCCAGAGAAAGGTGATCCCACAGAATGTGGAAAATATTGAACAATATCATCGATATCATATGCAAGTAAAATCTTACTGAAGATAATTCAAAAATGGTTGCAGCAGTATATTGACATTCAACTTCCAGAAATGCATCTGGATTCAGAAGGGGATGTGAAGCGAGGAATATCATTGCTGCTGTCAGATGGATCTTGGCTCAAAGCAAAGAATACCAGAAAGATGTTTACTTATGTTTTATTGACTACGCAAAGGCATTCAATTGTGTGGATCATAACAAATTGTGGGTAACATTGAGAAGAATGGGAATTCCAGAACATTTAATTGTACTCATGAGGAACCTGTACATAGACCAGGAGGCTGTCATTCAAACAGAACAAGGGGATACTGCATGGTTTAAAATCAGGAAGGGAGTGTGTGAGGGTTGTATGTTTCACCATACTTATTCTCTCTGTATTCTGAGCAAATAATCTGAGAAGTTGGACTATATGAAGAAGAATATGGCATCAGGATTGGTGGAAGGCTGATTAATAATCTGAGATACACAGATGACACAATTTTGCTTGTTGAAAGTGAGGATGACCTACAGCACTTAGTGATGAAGATTAAAGACTACAGTCTACAGTATGGATTATACTTAAAAATAAAGAAAACAAAAATCCTCACAATTGGACCAATAAGCAGCATCATGAGAAAAGATTGATGTTGTCAAAGACTTCATATTACTTGGTTCTACAATCAATGCTAATGGAAGCAAAAGTCAGAACATCAGAAGACATACTGCATCGGAGGAATCTTCTGCAAAAGACCTCTTTCAAGTGCTGAAGAGCAAAGACATCTCCTTGAAGACTAAGATGCTCCTAACCCAATCCATGGTATTTTCAGTCACCTCATATGCATGTGAGAGCTGAACAATGAATAAGAAAGACTGAAGAAGAGTTGATGCTTTTGAGTTGTGGTATTGGTGAAGAATGCTGCAAGTACCATGGACTGCTAAAAGAACCAACAAATCTGTCCTGGAGGAAGTGCAACTGGAATGCTCCTTGGAAGCGAGGATGGCCAGACTTCGTCTCACCTACTTTGGTCACGTTGTCATAAGGGACCATTCTCTGGAGAAGGATGTTATGCTTGTAAAAGTGGAGGGTAAACAAAAGAGGAGAAGGTCCTCAACAAGATGGATCAACACAGTAGCTGCAAAGATGGGCAAGGATCATGAGGCTGGCAGTGGACTGGGCAGTGTTTTGTTCTGTTGTACATAAGATCACTATGAGGTCACTATGAGTCAGAGACGACGCAACGGCACCTAACAACAACAACAAAAAGATAGTACAAGAACATTTCTAACAGCACTATTTATAATGTCAAGCACAGGTAGCAACACAAATATACCTTTATAGGAGCTCTGGTAGCATAGTGCCTAAGGTACTTGACTGCTAGCCAGAAGGCCGGCTGTTCAAACCCACCAGCTAGTCCTCGTAAAGAAGGTTGGGCAATCTACTTCTGTAGTGATATTGCCTTGGAAACCCAAAGAGGGGTCGCTATGAGTCAGATCTGACGCGAAGGCACGTAACAACAACAACAACAACGGATAAGTAGTGTTTGGATGTTCATCTAACAGAACATAGCAATGAAGATGAATGCACTAGAATTCCATGTGGTCACAGATAATGTTTAAGGAAAGAAGAGGCACAGAGCATATAGTATGATGCCATTTGTAAGATGCTTAAAGACAAACAAGTCTAGACTGTTAGAAATCAAGATAGTAGTTATCTTTGAGGGGCATAGTGACTGGAAGAGACCAAGTGGTGGCTTCTGGGTGCTGGTAAATGTTCTGTTTCCTGATGGGTTCTAATCACACAGGTGTGCTCATTTTATAAAAATTTCTCAAGCTGTATTAGGATTTGTGCAACTTTTCTGTATTTATATTATACTTCAATAAAACTTGCCAAAATAGTTTTTATTTTTCTCAATATTTTTATTATTTAAAAATTTAGAAAATACAGAGTAGAACAAGAAAATTTGCAATCTGACTCCTCAGAGGATACTCACTTTGAACATGTTGTCAATTTTCTTCTGAGCCTTTTCTCTATATGCTCAGAGGTTGCTGCTCTCCCCTCTTCTACTTCAGATAAAGTCAAGATACTGTTTGGTAACTGCTTTTTAAAACTTCAACTATATTTCCAATCACATATATTGTAAATATCTTTCCATGTCATTAAACATTATTTTATCAAATTTTAAAGGATTGCCAGTTATCCATTAGTTGGAGTTCCATTGTATGTTTAATAATTCGTTCATTTTTCATGTTTAGGTTGTTTCTAATTTTTCAGCATTATTAACAATAATGTGATGAATATTCTTGTAACTAAATTTTTGCCCACAGTCATGATTGTTTCTTTAGGCCCAAGCCCTAGAAATTGCATGATTGAGTCTAGAGAGTATATAATGTATTTGAGATTTATACATCCAACAGTTCCATTTTTAAAAAGCACATAACAGTTTGCAAAGTCATCGTGATTTTAACTGGATTTGTATTAGGTGGTCCTTGGTATTCTACTAGCAACAACAATGATGACAGTGACAATGTTAATAACTACCGTGGTGCCCTATTGTGTCAGCTCATTTATTTCTCATCAACAACCTGGAGAGGTGGGTATTAAAAGTTGCCTTCTACAAATGAGAAAACAGACTCAGAGGAGTCAAGGACTTTATTTAATTTCTTTCAGGAAGAAAGCTGGATTCAAATAGGCCTGTCTCTCCCTACTTGTCCACAGTGTCTCCCTAGAGAATGGCAAATTCTTTGGCTGTGTCGCTCCAGGGAAATGAATTCGGCTAGTGATTACTGTAAGTGAAAATATCAATAGTTTTAATAATGATCCTGGTGAGAGGTAATGCTCAATTGATGCTAATAGATTGATCAGATGCTGGCCTAAAATGCTCTATTTAATACAAGCCTCTAAACAATGCCATAGGTTAGGTATGTTTATCTTGACTTTAAATATAAGGAAACTGAGTCATGGCAGATTTACATGGGCTTGAGTTCAAATTTGCCTCTCGACAGATCTTGTGAGATCACCACTAAATTTCTTACGCCTTCTGAACTTCAGTTCTTTAAAACAGGGACAATCAGAGGACCCTCATTATGAAATGTTTTTGAAAATCACATGAGATCAAGAATACTCAGATCCTACATAAAATGCTCAATAAAAGTTATCTATTTTTATTCTTATGTTAAGCTAATCTAAGACTAAATTTGGACTAAAGTCTACATCTGTGCCATTTCAAAGCCTTCAATTCCCCTTCTGGATTTGGTCTTTTCTGTAGCTTCCTTATAGCTGTCCAAGCTACTCACCCTGTCATATGACAAGCAGAGTATGTGTTAAAATATAAGTTAGCATGGAGAAGGACTGAGAACAAATTACCAAAAGACATACATATCCAGTTTCCCAAAAACTTGTCAATCACAATATTTCCTTCATAGGTGCTCACCGTGCTCACACACATGCACATACATGCACACATACAGGCATACACACCCAATTCTCTTGCTATTTCTCAGTAGCCAGCACTGATAGCTTCATGGAAAACTGGATGCAGCTTGATCCAGAAGTTCATTAGGATATCCCCCCAAAAGTCTCACTTCCCTGCCCTCTCACAAAAACTCCAAGATACAATTAAAAAAAAAAAAAAGCTTGCACAAACATCTCCACTCCCTCTGTGTCTTCTCATAAACTATTTGGCTTTGGGCCTCTCCCAGCTACATCTGGTCTCAATGGAATGTGCTTATCAATCTTACTCCAGGGGAATGAGGCCAAACAGCTTGGTGTCCTGGTGGCTGAGGAGGCTTGTACAAGCTTGTGACATGTCATCAACAAGTGGCTTGACAAGGGACTTCAATTTTTTATCTTCTGGCAACTTATATTAGACTCAGAATTCCTCCCCAGTGCATCTACCCTTCTAGAATTATTCTCTTCTCTTGTCTCAACACTACATTCAGTCTATCAGCATATATTGAGCATTTAATAATAATCATTATTAAAACTATTGGTATGTGACTTAGAGTAATCATTAGTCCAATTGAGCTCCCTGGTACAACTGAGTTAAAAAGCTTGCTGATCTCAATTCTGTGGGTTATCTTTTCACAACTTGATAGTTCCTTTGAAACACAAAAGTTCTGAGTTGTGATGAAGTCCAACTTACCTGATTTTTATTTGGCTGTTTATGCTTTTAGTGTAATTTTTAAGAAACTATTGCCTAATCCAAGATCATGAAGACTTATACCTATGTTTTCTTCTAAGAATTTTATAGTTTAGCTCTTACATTGAAGTACTTGATCCATTTTGAGTTGGTTTTTATATATGGTGTGAGGTAGGAGTCCAACTTCATTCTTTTGCATGTAGATATACAGTTGTTCCAATATTATTTGTTGAAAAACTATTCTTATTGAATCATCTTGACACATTTGTTGAAAATCAATTGGATGAAACATAACATGTATGTATTTATTTCTAGAATATCAGTTTTACTCCACTGATTTTTATATTTATACTTATGCCAGTACCACTGTAGCTTTGTAGGTTTTGAAATCAGAAAGTGTGAATCTTTCAGCTTTGTTCTTCTTTTTCAAGATTGTTTTGGCTATTCTGCGTCTCTTGCACTGCCATATAAACTTCGTCATCAGCTTGTTAAGTTTTGATAAAAGCCAGCTAAGGTATTCATAGGGATTGTGTTAAATCTGTTGCTCAATTTGTGGACTCTGTCATCTTAACATAAGAAATCCTCTAATCCATGGGGTGCTTTTGTATTTATTTGCATCATGTTGTTGTTGTTGTTAGGTGCCATCAAGTTGTCTCTGACTCATAGCAACTCTATGTGCAACAGAACGAAACACTGCTCAGTCCTGCACCAGACTCACAATCCTTGCTATAACTGAGCCCATCATTGCAGCCACTGTGTCAATCTATCTGATTGAAGGCCTTCCCCTTTTTCGCTGACCCTCCACTTTACTAAGCATGATATTCTTCTCCAGAGCATGATCCCTTCTGACAACATGACCAAAACATGTGAGACGAAGTCTGGCCACTCTCACTTCCAAGGAGAATTCCAGCTGCACCAAAGTCCTCCAATCCATGAACATGGAACATTTTCATGTTTATTTGTATCTTCTTTAATTTCTTTCAACAATGTTTTCCAGTTTTCAGTGTACAAGTCCTACAGTTGCTTTGTTAAATTTATTCCTAAATACATTGTCTAAAAATAGAGAGTGTTACTTCTTCCTTTCCAAACTAGATGCCTTTTCTTTTTTTGCCTTGTGCCTTGGCTGGATCCTCCACTACAATGCTGAATAGAAGTGGTGAGAGCAGACATGCTTGCTTTGTTCCTGATCTTAGGGGGAACGTTTTTGGTCTTTTAACATTGAAGATGATGTCAGGGGTGAGTTTTCTTTTATAAATGCCCTTTTTCAGCTTGAGGAGGTTTCCTTCTATTCCTTGTTTTTTGAATGTTCTTATCACAAAAAAGTGTTGGATTTTGTCAATGCTGTCTCTGCATCTATCATTATAAATGTGCGTTTTTTGTTCTTTATTCTCTTAATATGGTATATTACTTTTTACCATGTTAAATTTTTGTATGTTAAATCAACCTTGCATTCCAGGGATAAATCCTATTTGGTAATAGTATATCATACTTTTACATGTTGTTGGATTCAGTTTGCAAGTATTTTGTTGCGGACTTTTACATCTGTAGTCCTAAGAGATAATGTTCTTTAGTTTTCTTTTCTTATGATAACTTTGTCTGACTTTGGTATCAGGGGCAATAATAATGGCCTTGTGGAATGAGCTAGGTTATGTTCCCTTCTCTTCTATTATGTTGAATTATCTATTTCTCCCTTTAACTCTATGTTAGTTTTAGCTCCATGTGTTTTGAGGCTCTGTTATTAGGTGCATATGTGTGTCTAACTTATATATCTTATTGATGGAATGACTTTTTATCATTATTAAATGTCTTTTATTTTTTATTGTAATTTTTTTTTTTTTACTTTTATTGTGGTGAAAACATATACAACATTTACCAACATAACAACTTCCACATTTACAGCTCAGGGGACATTGATTACATTTTTCATGCTGTGCCACTATTATTGCTATCCTTTTCCAAAATATTCCACCACCTATTAGCATAAACTCAATGCCCCCCAAACAAAAGCTTCCCCTTTTCCCCTCCCTCCTACCCCTGGTAACCACTAATAGTCTTTGGTTTCT
>NW_006921601.1:10055589-10079420 GCF_000298275.1 Orycteropus afer afer | reverse complement strand
GGTAACCAACAAAGTTTCCTTCTGTGTATAAACCTTTCCTTGACTTTTTACAATAGGTAAATGTCCTTATTTATGTTTAGTAACTACTTTTGTTTTGAAGTCTATTTTGTCTGAAATTAGTATAGTCACTTGTATTCTCTTTTGGCCATTGTTTGCATGATATGTATTTTTCCATGCTTTTAATTTTAATGTTTTTCTATGTTTTTAATTTTAATGTGTTGTGCTTTTGAATCTAGGATGTGTCTCCTGTAGACAGTATATAGTTGGCTCATTTTAAAAAATCCTTAATTCCAGTCTCTGCCTTTTAAATGGATTGTTAGTTTATTTATATTTATTGTAATTACTAATAAGGTAGGATTTACATCTGCCACTTCGTTGTTTGTTTGCATATGCCTCTTTTTTTCCTCTCTTCTTCCATTATGGCCTCATTTTATGCTAAAGAAATATTATCTAATGTACCATTTTAATTCCCCTTTTTTATATAATTATTATTTTAATTTTACATTTGTGTGTGTGTGTGTGTTATTTTCTTAGTGGGTACCCTGGGGATTACAATTAACATCTTAATTTATAACAATCTAGTTGCATTAATAAAGAGCTCTGGTGGCATAGTGGGTAAGGTATTTGTCTGCTAACCAGAAGGCCAGCAGTTCAAACCCACCAGCTGCTCCACAGAAGGAAGATGGGGCAACCTATTCTGTAAAGATTTACAGTCTTGGAAAACCAATGAGGGCCACTATGAGTCAGAATCATCTCGATGGCAGTGGATTCAGTTTGGTTAAGATGCATTAGTATCAACCTAATTACATAGTAAACTAAAGTTACTCCTGTAGACCTTCATTCCCTCCCTCTCTTTCTGTCATTACTGTCATATAAGTTATATTATACATTGTATGCCCATCAACACAGATTCATAATTATTGTTTTATGTACTTTCTCCTCAACCAGATAGAAAAAAAGAGTTACAAACAAAATAAATTTCTACTGTGTTTTATATTTACTTATGTAATTACCTTTACCAAACTCAAAAAAACCAAACTCACTGCCATCCAATCAGGTCTGACTCATATCAATACCTGTTGAGTTTCCGAGGTGGTAAATCTTTACAGAAATACATTGCCCCATCTTCCTTCCATGGAGCTGCTGGTGGGTTTGAACTGCCAACCTTCTGTAAGCAATCAAATACCTTAGGTTCTGTGCCACCAGAGCTCCTTAATTAACTTTACCAGTACTCTTTATTTCTTCATGTCCATTTGAATTACTGTCTACCATCCTTTCATTTCAATGATCTCTGGTGGTGTGGTGCCTAAGGCATGTGACTGTTAACCAGAAAGTTGGCAGTTCAAACCCACTGGCTGCTCTGAGGAAGGAAGATGGGGCAGTCTACTTCTGTAAAGATTTACAGTCTCAGAAACCCAGTGGGGATCACTATGAGTTGGAACTGGTCCCATGGCTGTGAGTTTGTTGTTGTTTGGTTTTGTCTTTTCATATCAGCTTGAAGGGACTACCTTTAATATTTGTTGTAGGGCAGCTCTGCTAGTGACAAATTCAGTTTTTGTTTATCTTGGAATTCCTTCATCTATCTTTTATTTTTCAAATGATAGTTTTGTTGTCTGTAGAATTCTTGGTTGATACTTTTTTCTTTCAGCAATTTGAATATGCCATTCCATTTCTTTTTGGCTTTCATGGTTTCTAATGAGAAACTAGTTGTTAAACTTACTGAAGATTCTTACATGTAATGTCATTTCTCTCTTGTTGCTTTTAAAATTCTCTCCTTGACATTATCTTTTAATAGTTTGATTGTAATGTGTGTTGGAGTGGATATCTTTGAATTTATCCTATTGAAGTTTATTGAACATCTTGTATGGATAGATTAGTGTTTTTCATCAGATTTGGGAAGTTTTTGTCAGTTATTTCTTCAAACAGCCCAATATGGAGACACATGCTGTATTTGTGTTGCAAAGAAAGGAACCTGATTAGAGGTGTGTATGGGAGATTAGCAAAAGTAAGGACTATGGCAGAACAATTTCAGAACTGGACCTAACTTTAGGATTCATGTAGTTCACCATTTCCAAACTACACTTCTTGGCACTACTATCCCTCTTATTGATAAATATTTCCTATTTTTTAAAAAAATTCAATTGTTATGAGGAGTTAAAAATAAAGCAAAAGAACACACTTGGTTGGAATACCACATAATAGGAAAAGGCCTTTTTACATATATTTGCTACTAAGAAAAATGAATATACAGCTAGTAGTGAAACGAAAAGGGGAGAAAAGTTTTAAATTTTCAGAGAGAAAATCATGATAAATAGAAATTAATTATATAGAATCTTTACTGCTAACTTAATATGTATAAAATCTAATGCTGTTTTGTATGCTGAAGTAACCAATTTTCTTAATGAAAGTTTAAGAATATTTCTGTGGTCTACTTTCCCCATAATTTTGCTTATTTCTCATATTTAAATTCTCCTGTTATAGAAGGGGAATCCTTGGGTGGTATAAACAGTTAAGTTCTCAACTAGTACCTGAAAGGTTGGTGGTTCAAACAAATCCGGATATACCTTGGGGACAGTCCTGGTTATCTACTCTTGAAAAGTCATAGCTATGAAAACCCTATAGAGCAGTTCTACTCTGCACACACAGGGTTGGCATGAGTTAGAATTGACTTGATGGCAATCATGACCAACAACAATATTATGGGAGTAGGAGTTATTTGGGTTGTTTCCAAATATTCCATTTCTCTTCACAAGCACATGGTAGGGTAGTATTTATCTTTTCCCTTTTGAAGTTAGGCATGACCACCTACCTTGTCTTGGCAAAAGAAATGCAAATGGTAGTGATAGATGTCAGTTCTAGGCAGAAGATTTATGTGTCAGTGTTTGATTTTCCTTGTTCCCTTGCTTCTGCTGTGGAAATCATGACCCATTACAGCTTTCCTCCACCTGGATCTGAATGAAACAATGATGCAGTTGAACTGCCAATGAGCATTGAACCTGTAGCATAAGCAAGAAATCAAATTTTGTTACCACTAACATTTTGTTAAACCACTAAGACTAGGAGATGTTTGTTGCCTCACCATAACCTAACTGTGATAGTTAAGGTTGTTGTCAACTTGGCTCGCCTGGTTGAATGGCTGGGCAGCTGGATGTAGTTATTCCCCATGGTGAGATTGGCAATCAATTCCATGATGGAATCTACTGGAGCAGCTGAGTAGCTGCTTTAGGGATGTGGTCTGCTTCCTGTATATGAAAAGCGACTTATGGCACGCTTGAACCCTGCATATAGCCAAATCGTTGTCCAACAGCCTGCCATGCCCTGCTGATCTTGGGACTTTTTCTAGGCTTGAATTAGGGGCTACCATGTTGTTTGGTGAAATCGGGACTGTGCCTTTTCACTTGTCAACCTTGGGTTTGTCAGCCGTAGCAATATAGGCAGCTGTCTGAGTGAAGAAAAGCCTCTAGCTTCAGTGGGCTAGGAGCAAGAGGCAGAGCTGAAACCGAAGGTTGAGGGACTTTCACCTGGCCCATAGAGACTGGCACTTTGAACTCAAACTTCTAGCTTCCAAAAATTATAAGAATAAACTCCTGCTTGTTAAAACCATCCCACTTGTGGTATTTTCTGTTAGAGCAACACAGAGGTAACCCAAACACTATCTAATCCAGTTAATATCAGGTTGCCAAAGGACAACTGTTTAAATTTTTTACAAGATGATTTGATGGTGCTGTGTAGGACAGATGGATAGAAGCACAGCCTGGAAGTAGGAATGTCTGAAAAGGACCCGAGCTAGGCTGACTATAATGGAAATAAAACCAAAAACCAACCCACTGCCATTGAGTTGATTTAGACTCACAGTGACCCTATAGGGCAGAGTAGAACTGCCCCCAAAGAGTTTCCAAGGCTACAAATTTTTACAGAAGCAGACTGCCTCATCTTTCTCCCACCGAGTGGCTGGTGGATTTGAATCACTGACCTTTTGATTAGCAGCCACATGCTTCAACCACACTGCCACCAGAGATCCTTAAATGGGAATAGAGGAGAATGAAAAAGAAAATCTACTAACCAAGTCTTGTTCTTAAACATCATCCTCTCCTCTGGGCCTCAACATACCTCAGAAATAGGGATGAATTATGACTGTGCTCAGTAGTCACAGACCTTCCCGGGGAAAGTGACCTGGCCTTGTCTCTGAGTATATAGTTTTAAATCTAAGGCTAATTATGCTTAATTCATTGGTACAGTTTGGTTATTGCTTTACTGGGTATTGTCTAATTGACAGACTTTCTTCCTATCTTGCTGGCTAAAATCTCTTTAATGTGATAATTATTACTGGACAATAGAGTATTCGATTTATTCTAAAAGTAATCATGAGGTAGCATCAGGCATTGCGTTTTGCAATCAGTGGAGATTATTTTTTTCATTATAACAGAAAGAAATACTAATTTTAGGAGTTACAATAGAAAGATAAGGACCAATGGAGCCATTGTTGGTATAGGCAGCTGATTTCAGATCACTAGCTAGTTCTGTTTGCTGAATCACAATGGAGTGAGGTCTCAGGACCATTTGTGCAGATAAAGGTACTAATGCAAAATACACACCTAACCTGAGCAAATTACTGAGTAAGCCAGGTGCTTCCTAGATATCAGCTGAACTACAAAATTAATCCTACTCCCGTCATCTGTAGATGATTAGATAGAGCAAAATCCTTCCTAGAAAATGGACATATCTAATATTCACTAAGTCTAGTATATACTCACTTCTCATTTCCCCAAGTCATTAATGTCCATGTATGGGAAGCTATGAATCCTTTCGATGATGTGATATTTATTGTTTTCAAAATTACAGATGAAACTGGTTATTAAAGTTAATTTAAAAAATATTTCCTGAGTACCTAGTATTTCTCCACTTATTGTTCACAAAAGCCCACAATACAATGAATGAGCCTATTCTAGAGAGTGAGGTCAGTAAGTAGAAATAATATAATTTGAGTGAAATCCCCATTTGCACTCCCTGTACATGTATTGCTTTAGAATTCAACTACTATCTAAATTTCATTTGTATTTTTAACTTTTAATTTATATCTGGTTATTTAATTCCTCCAAATTTGTTCTACTTTTTCAAATTTATATTGTCTTTACTTAGCCTTTTGCATTTCCATGTACATTTTAGAATTAGCTAGTAAATTTCCACCCAAAAAAACTTTGCTGCCATTTTGATCAGAATCACATGCAATTTATAGACTGATTTAGAAAACATTGGTATCATTGAAATATTAAGTCTTCAGTCACAAAAATAGTATATGCCTTCATTTATTTATGTTTAGTTTCATTTCCCTTAACAACATTTTGTGGTTTTCAGTGTAGAGGTCTTGTACAATTTTCATTAGATTTATTACTATATACTTGATATTTTTTTAAGCTACTTGTGGCAGGCTGGAAAATGGTCTCACAAAGATGTCATGTCCTAATCCCTGGAACCTGTAAATGTTACCTTATTTAGAAAAATGGTCTTTGAAGAAGGCATTAAGTTAAGGGTTTTGAGATGAGGAGGCTGTTCTGAATAATCTGAGGGGGCCCTAAATGCCATCACAGGTGTCCTTACGAGAGAGAGTAAGATGGAGATTTGACACAGAAAAGGCAATGTGAAGTCAGCAGAGAGATATTTGAAGATGCTGGCAGTGAAGATTGGAGTAATGTACCATTCGCCCAGGAATGCCAACAGCCACCAGGAACTGGAAGAAGAAAACATTCCCCTAGAAGAGAGAGTGCAGCCTTGTTGACAATTTAATTTTGGTCCTGTGAAAGAGTTTGGACTTCCGGCCCCCAGAACTGTGGAAAAATACATTTTTGATGTTTTGAGTCAGCAAGTTTCTAGTGATTTTTTTTTTTTTTTTTAACAGCAGCTTCAGAAAACTAATATGCTACTGCTAATGTTATTTCTTGGAGCTCTGGTAGCATAGGCCTAAGGCACTTAACTGCTAACCAGAAGGCTGGCAGTTCAAACCCACCAGCCTTGGAAGGAAGATTTGGCAATCTACTTCCATAAAGATTTACTGCCTCGGAAACCCAGAGGGGGTCGCTATGAGCCAGAATCAGATCAATGGCAGTGAGTTTGGTTTTGGTTTGGATGTCATTTCTTTAAAATTTATTGAAACAATTTCCCAATCAACAATTTATACACATTTTGTTTTTTGGTATGTTGCAATCCCCTCAATGTAAAGCTATTGTTTTTTAAAATTGTGATTTGGGTGAAAGTTTACAGAGCTAATTGGTTTTCCATTCAACAATTCATACACATTTTGTTTTGCGACATTCATTACAATCCCCAAAACGTAACAGCCCTCTTCCCACTTCCTCTCCATGTCTACCATTTCTCTTCATCCTTCTTTGCTCTCCCATCCTGCTTTCTTAGCTTTCTCCCTAGGCAAATGCTGCCCTTTTGATCTCGTACGGTTGATTATTCTAATGAGTACGTACTCTCCTGGTGTTATTGTTCACCTTATAGGCCCGTCTGTCATTTAGCTAAATGTTGAGCCACAAGCATGAGTTCAGTTCCTGGTGTGAAGGATATCTAAAGGCTATTGTCTCAGGGCTTCCACCAGTCTCCATCAGACCAGTAACCCTGGTCTTTTTATGATTTTGAGTTTTGTTCCACATTTTCCTCCCACTTTATCCAGGACCTCCTATTGTGATCTCTTTCAGAGTGGTCAGCAATGGTAGCTAGGCACCGTTTAGTTCTGGTCTCAGGATCACAGAGAATGGAGTTTATGTGGTCCATCAGTCGTTCGGACTAATTTTTTCCTTATGTCTTTGATTCTCTTCATTCTTCTTTGATCCAATGAGGAGAGACCAACAGTTGTATCTTAAATGGCCACTCACAAGTTTTTTTTTTTTAATTGTGATTTTGGGGAAAGTTTACAGAGCAAATTCATTTTCCATACAACAGCTCACACACATTTTGTTTCATGGCATTGATTGCAATCCCCACAACGTAACAGCCCTATTCCCACTTCCTCCTTTTGTCTGCCTTCTCCCTGTGTCCTTCTTACTCATGCACTCCTTCCCTTTGAACTATCTCCCAGTGCAAATACTGTCCTTCTAATCTCCTGTGGTTGATTGTTCTAAGGAGTATACTTACCTGGTGTAAATCTTCACCATATATGCCTGTCAATTGTTTGGCTTACAGCCACAGGAGTGAATTCAAGTCCAGGCCCAAAAGGTGACTAGGGGCCATGGTCTTGAGGGTTTTCACCAGTCTCTATCAGACCAGTAAGCCTAGTCTTTTTTTTTTTTTTTTTAATGATTTTGCCACTCACAAGTTTTTAAGGACCCCACTCACTACCCATCAAAGTAGTATGTAGAACATTGTTTTTGTTGACTACGTTATGTCAATTGGCCTAAGTGTCCCCTGAGACTATGGTCTTGAGCCCCCATGCCCAGTGACTCATTCTCTCAAGCTGTTTGGTTATAGCTAAGAAGTTTTCATAATCTTACCCCCCTATGCTCTACTATATTCATTAAAATATTTGCAACATCTATAAATATATGTAGAAATATTCTCTGTCAAACCTATACATATTCATGGGGAGTCTCATTGCCTTACCAGGCCTGTTCTGCTGTGTGTCTATCTATGTACCCACTCGTAGATTATTGTTATTACTGTTATTGCAGGATTGTGTGTTTTTGTTGTTGTTAGGTTGTATTGCATCAGCTCTGTCTCATAGTGACTCTACGTACAACAGAATGAAACCCTGCCAGTCCTTCACCATCCTCACAATCCTTGCTATGCAGGATTGTGTATATAATAGTATTTATCTTTGTTGCCTGTAACTCTTGCCCTCCTCCCTGTGTCCTCCTGTGCTTTGATCATTTTGTGCTGACCTCCTCCTTACTATATATTGCATTTTTCTTCATCCTGGTTAATATATGTCTACCCTTTAGTAAATGACTTACCATCTCTTCCTCTCCCACCCCTGGTAACCTTCAAAAATTGATTCTTACTGTGTGTAAACCTTTTCGTGACTTTTTATAGTAGTAGTATCTCACAATATTCGTCCTTTTGTGACTGACTTGTCTCACTCAGCATAATGTCCTCTAGGTTAACCCATGTTATGAGGTGTTTCGCAGCTTCATTGTTATTCTTTAATGTTGTATAGTAGTCCACGTGTGTATGCACCTTAGTTGGTTTATTAATTCATCTGTTGATGGGCTCTTAGGTTTTTTTCTGTATTTTACTATTTTGAATAATACTGTGATGAACATTGGTGTCCATAGCTTCATGTCATAGCTCTTATTTCCTTTTTATATGTACCTAGTAGTAGAATTGCTGGATCATATAGTGTTTCTATTTCCAACTTTTTAAGGAAGCACCATACTGTTTTCCACACTGGTTGTACCATTTTAGAGTCCCACCAATGCTATTATTTTTAAAATTCACGTTCACTGTGGTATAATTTGCATTCAGTAAAATCCACCCTTTTCAGGCATGCAGTTCAATGATTTATGACAGATTATACAGTCCTCGGAAGGAAGGTTGGGCAATCCTACTTCCATAGTGATACTGTCTTGGAAACCCAAGGAGGGGTCGCTATGAGTCGGGGCCGACTCAACGGCACATAACAACAACAACAACAACATACAGTCATATAACTACCTCCACAATCAAGATATAGAATATTTTCATCATCACAAAAAGTTCTCTCATGGTACTTTGAAATCAATTCCCTCCACACCACATCAGTCCCTGGTAACCAATGATTTGGTTTTCACATGGAGTTTATCTTTTTCTGAATGCCTTACAAATGAAATTATATAGTATGTAAGCTTTCCAAAGAACAAAAACTCACTGCCATTGAGTTGGATCCAGTGACCCCTCCTTGGGTTTTCAAGGTGGTATCACTGCTGAAGTAGATTGCCCAATCTTCCTTCTGAGGAGTGGCTGGTGGGTTTGAACCATCAGCCTTCTGGTTAGCCTTAGGCACTACACCACCAGAGGTCCTATGTAAGCTTTAGTGTTGGGTTAATATTTTGTTAAATATTTTTGTGTTAAGTTTATAAGGGAAATTGTTCTATAGTTTTCTTTTTCTTGAATATCCTTTCTGACCTTGGTATCATGGAAATTATGGCTCCAAAAAATGAGCTGGGATGTGTCCTTCCTCATTTATATTCTGGAAGACTTTGTGTAGAATTAGTATTATTTGTTCCTAAAATGCTTGGTATTATTCACCAATAATACCATCTAGGATGAGAGTTTTCTTTGTGGGAAAGATTTTTAACTACAAATTCAACTTGTTTAGCAGGTACAGAACTATTCCTATTATTTCTTTCTTGTTGGGTGAGCTGTTGAAGTTTATAATTTTCAGGAATATATCTATTTTACCTATGTTATCAAATGTATCGGTATAAGGTGGTTTATAACATTCTCTTATTATCATGTTCATGTCTACAGGATCTACACTTATGTCCTTTCTGCATTCCTGTTCTTGGTAATTTGTATTTTCTCTTTCTTATGTTTTTCTTTATCAGTCTGTAAAGAGATTTATTAGTTCTAATCATCTTTTCTACTAACTGTCTTTTAGTTTCATTATTTTTGTCTATTTTCTGTTTTCAATTTTATTATTTTGCTGGCAATAATACTCTGTTTCTATTTATGTGTAAATGGAATTATTTCACCTTTTATATGGATAATAATTTTCCTGAGTATAAAGTTCTAGGTTGGCATTTAATTTCCTCCAGCATCCTAGATATGTATTTCCATTGATTTTTTGTTTTCATAGCTTCTGTGAGAAATCAGCTGTTAGTATAATTTTTTTTTTTTTTTTGACAATGTATTCTCTTTTCTTCTCTCCCTTTGACATTTCCTCTGAGCTGCTTGTGTGTGTGTGTGTGTGTGTGTGTGTGTGTGTGTGTGTGTGGCTTGGGTGAAAGTTACAAAGCAAATTAGTTTCCCATTCCAACAATTTATATACATTTTGTGTCACATGACATTAGTTGCAATCCCCTCAATGTAATTGCAGTCTTCCAATTCCCTCCCTGAGTTCCCTGTTTCCATTTGCCCAGCTTTCCTGCCCCTTCCTGCCTTCTGAGCTTTGTTTTTGGACAAAAGTCCCCAGCTGCTTTAAGATCTCCTTTTTTATTTTAGTTTTCAGCACTTGTAATGTGTTTGGGTGTGATATTCTTTGTACTTATCCTGCCTTAAGGATTTATAGTGATGTAGTGGTTAAGGCATTTGGCTGCTAACCAAAAGGTTGATGGTTCAAACCCACCAGCCACTCCATGGAAGGAAAATGAGGCAGTCTGCATCTGTAAAGATTTACAACCTTGGAAAGCCAACGGAGGTTGTTATGAGTTGGAAGCACCTCAATGGTAGTGAGTTTTGTTTAGTTTTGGTATCAGCCTTGGTGTTCATAGCACTTCTTGATTTTGTGATTTGATTTATTTTGTCAGTTTACAAAAATTGTAGCCATTATTTCTTCTAAAATTGCTTCTGCTCCATTGTTTCTCTTATTTATTTTTGGAACTCTAGATATAGTAGAAAAATTAACCATAAGTTAATTATAAGTCTTTTACACTCTTATGTATTGTTTCACTTTTCCTCTCTTCTTGCTTCAGTGTGAAGCACATTTTAAGAGACTGAGTTTTAGTTAATGAATCCTTTTCTCCCCCAACTGTATCTAATCTCCTGTTAAATCCATTTATCCAGTTCTTAATTTTAATTAGCAATTTTTAGTTCTAGAACTTTTTTTGTATTAATTAATTATCTGAAGAAGTTATATATTTTGTCATTTATTCTCTTGAACAAATTAACCACAGCTTTAAAAATACATAAATTTAATAACACAAATGACATACGGATCTGTACTTATTCTCTGGTTTTATGTTCTTTGATTTCTAATTTTTGCTGTTTAGAAAATTGCACTAAATAATGGGCACAGTGGATAAAATGTTACAGAATCTCTGAGATGATTTTTTTTTTCCTAGTACTTGGAGTAGGTGTATATGTTTACTTGGGAATGTGCTAATCTCAAGATGAGTTTCAATCTTTGAGATGGCCTGTCTATTCCTGACTTGACCTTACTTTTAGGGTGTAGTTTTTCAGAGGTAGTTATTAAAAATCTGGGAGTGTTAAAATCAGTCTTTATCTTCCCAACACTGGGGGACAGCAAAAACTCTACTTAATCTCTCAGCATTTTATCCAGTATTTTCTATTAGCTTCTATTAGTTCCATTTATATAACAGTAATGTCTTGATGAGAAAATCTACACCCAATTATCAGTTTCTCTTCTCTTGGCTCACATACCCTCACATCCTGGCCAGTTCATAGTTCTTCACTGTCTTCAAACTGACTTTCATTTTTAATCCAGCTTTTCTAGTTGCTCTTGACAAAAGGTAAATCTGATATAATCTGGTTTTCACAAATGTAAATTGAAGTTCTATCATGATATTAAAAAAAAATTCCAATTCATTACTGAAATTCAATCTTGTCTTTCATCTTCTTGATAAAAATTATTTTAAAGATTGTGTCTACTTATACAATTTCTGAAATCTCTGTGGATCTGTTTCTATTGTCCACTATTTCTGCTCTCTTTCATTTTGCTTTACTTCATGATATGCCTGCTTTTTTTTTTTTAAATTGTGTGTAAGATTTTATATTTGAAAATTATTTTTACAAATTATATGACAACTTGGAAGCTGTTTTTCTCCTCTAGAGAGGTTTTCACTTTGCTTATGCCAAGTTTCTGGAGCCACTAGTAATCTGGGATGATCTTAATCTGATTTTAGCCAATAAAATGATTTAAAACTTGACTTCTATATCTGCAAGTGAATTGCCTCCCAATCACCTTTATTTTCAGACTACATGCTGAGAATATCTATAAAAACTAGATCAGAGTCCTGTTCTCTGCTCATTTTCCCTGGTTGCAACTTGATGTAGTCTTACCTGTGAGGAGCTAGAACCAACTATAAAGTGTGAAAAGTTTATCAGCTGCTGCCCCTTGGTAGGCTGAAGACATCCTTTTTGTCCTGCAGGCCAGAAAGGTATGAAAAAGCTGCTCAGACTTCAAACACTTCTTCTGGAATTATCAGATGTTTCCCAGTAAAAGCAGCCCCAAATACCATCTTACTTCTGTATTTATGTCTTCTAGTTGGCACTGAGGACTACTGAGTGAAGCTGCTGTGTTAGGAAGCAGGAGTCTTGAGTATAGCCTGCATTCACAGCCAACAATCTACTGGGGACTCGGATAGCAACAAAGCAGACCTCTATTGGGATCAGACCAGATCATGACACTCCCCCTTTCACCTGGTAATTGTAGGTTGCCAAGCTGTTGTAAACTGCTATTGTTGTTGTTATGTTATTAAGTGCCGTCGAGTCGTTTCCGACTCATAGTGACCCCATGCACAGCAGAACGAAACACTGCCCGATCCCGCACCAGCCCCACAATCCCTGCTATACTCGAGCCCATCATCGCAGCCACTGTATCAATCCATCTCGTTGAAGGCCTCCCCCTCTTCCGTCGACCCTCCACCCTACCAAGCATGACATCCTTCTCCAGGGAATGGTCCCTTCTTACAACATGACCAAAATAGGTGAGACGAAGTCTGGCCATTCTTGCTTCCAAGGAGCATTCTGGCTGCACTTCCTCCAGGACAGATCTGTTAGTCCTTTTAGCAGTCCACGGTACTTTCAGCATTCTTCGCCAGCACCACAACTCAAAAGCATCAACTCTTCTTCGGTCTTCCCTATTCATTGTCCAGCTCTCACATGCATACAAGGTGATTGGAAATATCATGGCTTGTGTCAGGCGCACCTTAGTCCTCAAGGAGATATACTTGCTCCTCAGCACTTGAAACAGTTCCTTCGCAGTTGACTTTCCCAATGCTACACGTCGTCTAATGTCCTGACTGCTGCTTCCGTTGGCATCGATTGTAGAACCAAGCAATGTGAATTCCTTGACAACCTCAATCTTCTCTCCATTGATTGTGATGCTGCTCATTGGTCCAGTTGTGAGGATTTTTGTTTTCTTTATGTTGAGATGTAATCCATACTGCAGACTGTATTCTTCAACCTTCATCAGTAGGTGCCTTAAGTCATCCTCACTTTCAGCAAGCAAAGTTGTATCGTCTGCATATCTCAGGTTGTTAATGATTCTTCCTCCAATCCTGATACCACGTTTTTCTTCATATAGTCCAGCTTCTCGGATTATTTGCTCAGCATATAGATTGAATAAGTGTGGAGAAAGAATACAACCCTGATGCACTCCCTTCTTGATTTTAAACCATGTAGTGTCCCCTTGTTCTGTTCGAACGACAGCCTCCTGGTCAAGGTACAGATTCCTCATGAGTACAATCAAGTGCTCAGGGATTCCCATTCTTCTCAATGTTATCCATAATTTGTCATGATCCACACAATCAAAAACTGCTATAGAAGACCCTATAATGGAATCTGCTCCCATAGTCAGCACCCTACCTACCTCCCTGTGCACCTCATAGCTAGGTCACTGAAACCAACAGGAAAGACTTCCCTAGAGGTCATTTTTAGTCCATCTGCTTCCTCTTACACTTGGCACTGAAGACTGTTGACTGAGGCTGCTGTGTGTTAGGAAGCAGGCACCCTAAGTTGAGGCAACACCACAGCTAACATATTACAGGGTGGGCTCTGATAGCACAAGACAGATCTCCCTGAGGGTCTGTTTGGAGTGTGATGACCCCTGTCCCCAGCTAGTAATTGTCAACTGCTGGACCGATATAAATAGAAAATTTTCCTATAGAATATTCCCTACAGTGGAGTCATGAGCTGGGTCACCTAAGTGGAGAGTATTTCCGTAACCACCACAGGGCCACTGAGGCTCTGAAACCAACAAGACATCTTCTGGAGGGTATTCTTGGGAGTGCCAGAAATTCCTCCTCCTGAAACAGAGGAAAGTATGTCTGTGCTTCCTGAATGCCAGCTCAGATAAGCAGCCCCCACAGAGCAGAGAAGGAAATGTTAGTCAAAACCAGAGGGCATCACCCAGCCCTAAAAGGGGCTCCCTGAGTATGAGTTTCCTGACATCACAGAAACAGAGAAAAAAAGGGAGTAACTGCCAGAGAGAGGGGACTGTACCCCCTGTTGGACAGATTGATTAGTATGTGATATCTCACCTGAGTGGCAGGCAGTGCCTGTAGGTGGACAGACTGACCACAGCATGTTCTCTGATGAGTCTGGGAGAGATTAAAAGTTGAAAAATGAGATCTGTAACTCTCAAATCCTAATTAAATCAGGGAGGGAGAAGGAACTATCACAGAGGAGAGGAAATGGTGAGCAAAAATCAAAGCCTCTGCCTACCTAAGACTTCTTGCAGAAACTAGCACAGGCAAAAACACCACAGGGGATAATTGAGAAAGTTAACACCTTGGAAATTCCAATGCCTCAACAAAAAATTCACCAGACAAAGAACAGAGAAACAATGGCCCATCAAAATGAACATGACAAAGGGAGTGAAAGTGAAACTAGAGATGACCAAAAAATGAAAAAAAAGAAAGAATATAATTCAACAACATTAAACATAATTAAAGAACTAAGGAAAAGCATAGACAAAAGGCTAAAAGAAATAAGGAAAACAATGCAAGAACAAAATGAGGATCTACAAAATATATTTACATTGAAAGAGACAATAACTGAAATGAGAAACAAAATAGAAGGATATACCGACAGATTTAATTAAGCAAAAAAAAAAAAAAAAAATCAGTGATTTAGAATACCAGATTGCTGAAATAACAGATGCTGAAGGGAAATAGAACAGATGCTCAAGAAAGCAGTTGTTGTTGTTGTTGTTATGTGCCATTGAGTCAGCCCTGACTCATAGCGACCCCTCCTTGGGTTTCCGAGGCAGTATCACTACGGAAGTAGGATTGCCCAACCTTCCTTCCGAGGAGTGGCTGATGGGTTTGAACCGCCAGCCATCTGGTGAGCAGTCAAGTGCCTTAGCCACTATGCTACCAGAGCTAGCAGAGCATGGAATTATGGTACAACAAAGTAATATATGCATCACGGGAATTCCAAAAGGAGATGAGAGGAGCATAAAGAATATTTGAAGAAATAATGACAGAAAATTCCCTCAACCTAATGAAGGACATGAATCTACAAATCTAAGGAGTTCAAAGAACCCAAAGCAGGATAAACCAAAGAGATCCACAACAAGACACATTATAGTTAAGCTCTCAAAAATTAAAGAAAAAGAGAGAATCCTGAAAGCAGTGAAAGAGAAGTAGTCACTTACAAAGGACCCCCAAGAAGATTAAATGCCAATTTTTCCTCAGAAACACTGATGGCCAGAAGCCAATGGAATGGTATATTTAAAGTACTGAAAGAAAAAAGGTGTCAACCAAGAATATTATACCCAGTAAAACTATCCTTTAAGAATTAGTGTGAAATCAAAACATTTTCAGACAAACAGAAGCTGAGAGAGTTCATATCCATCAGACTGGACCTACAAAAAATAACTAAAGGGGCTTCTGCAGATGGAAGGGAAAAGACATTGGAAAGTAATTCAAAGTTATACATAAAAATAAAGATTCCTAATAAAAGGAAATGCATAGACAAATATGTTGCTGTTCTTACGTGCTCTCAAGTTGGCTCCCACTCATAGCGACCCTATGTACAATAGAATGAAACATTACCTGGTCCTGTGCCATGCTCACAATACTTGCAATACCTGAGCCCATCATTGCAACCACTCTGTCAATCCATTTCATTGAGAATCTTCCATTTTTTTTTTTTTTCTCTGATTCTCCACTTTACCAAGCATGATATCCTTTTTCAGAGACTGGTCCCTTCTGACAGCATGATCAAAGTAAGTGAGGTGAAATCTGATAATTCTCCTTTCCAAGGAGCATTCTGGCTGACTTCCTCCAAGACAGATTTGTTAGTTCTTCTGGCAGTCCATGGTACTTTCAGTATTCTTTGCCAACACCACAACTCAAAAACATAAATTCTTCTTCAGTTTTCCTTATTCCTTGTCTAGCCTTCACGCACATATAAGATGACTGAAAATGGCTTGGGTTAGGCTCACCTTAGTCTTTAAAGAGACATCTTTACTCTTCAGTACTTTTTAAAGAGTTTTTTTTTTTTTTTTTACAGCAGATTTGTCCAGTGCAATACATAGTCTGATTTTTTTTACTGCTGTTTCCATTGGTGTTGATTGTGGATCCAAGTAACATGAAATCTTTGCCAACTTCAATCTTTTTTTCCACTTATCGTGATGCTGCTTATTGGTCCAGTTGTGAGGATTTCTTTTTTTTTTTTTATGTTGAGGTGTAATCCATACTGCAGACTGTGGTCTTTAATCTTCATCAATAAGTGCTTCGTGTCATCCTCACTTTCAGCAAGCAAAGTTGTGTTGTCAGCATATTGCAGGTTGTTAATGAGCTTTCCTCCAATCCTGATGCCATGTTCCTCTTCATATAGTCCAGCTTCTCTGAATATTTGCTCAACATATAGATTGAAAAAGTATGGTGAAAGGATATAACCCAGACACACTATCTTTTTTTATTTTAAACCATGCACTATGCCCTTGTTCTGTTTGAATGATAGCATCCTGATCTATGTACAGTTCCTCATGGGCACAATTAAGTGTTCTGGAATTTCCATTCTTCCTAATTCATTCAATAAAACAAACATAACTCATCTATGTCATTCAGGTCGACTACTTTGAGGAGGCAGGTTTTCCTCAATCATGTTTTGAGTGTCTCTTGACCTGAGGGGCTCATCTTCTGGCAGTATATTGGACAATGTTTCAAGGATATTTATCAAGTTTTCCAGTAATATATCAGACTGTGTTTCACTGCTATTCATAAGGTTCTCACTGGCCAATTCTTTGAGAAGTGGATGGCCCCATCCTTCTTCTGAGTCTGTCTTAGTCTGGAAGTTTTGCTGAAACCTGTCCACCACGGGTGATCCTGCTGGTATTTGAAATACCAATGGCATAGCCTTCAGCCTCACAGCAACATGCAAGCCACCACAGTATGACAAACTAACAGATGAATGGTGGATGGACAAATATAAGAGCTAGTATTAAGACATTCATGCTCGATAACACTAAATGTTTTGTTCTTCATGTTTTAAAATAACACATATATAAAAAGGATAAAATTATGCTACTGGGCACACAAAATATAAAAATGTAATTAGTAATAGTAACAACCAAAGGAGGGAAACAGGACTGGTATAGCTATAGATTATCTAGTGTGTTACTGAAATTAAGTTGGTACTAACTGACCATGGGAGCTCTGGTCATATAGTGCCTAAGGCATTTGACTGCCAACCAGAGGCTGGTGGTTCAAACCCACCAGTCACTCCTCGGAAAGAAGGTTGGGCAATCTACTTCCGTAGTGACACTGCCTTGGAAACCCAAGGAGGGGTTGCTATGAGACAGATCTGACTTGACGGCAGTGCATTGTTTTGTTGTACTAACTGACCTTAGAATGTTATAAATTCAGCCTCTTAAATGTAATGTTCATGATAACCACTAAGAAAAAATATTGTAAATATACATAAAAAGAAAGGAAAAGGTAACCAAAAATATTATGAACAACAATATGGCAACAAATTGGATAACCTAGATGAAATGGACAAATTCTAAGAAGTATACAATCTACTCAAAGTGACTCAAGAGAAAATAGAAAGTCTAAATAGACCCACAACAAATGAAGAGATTGAATCAGTGATCAAGAACCTCCCAACAAAAAAAGATCCTGGATCAGATGGCTTCATTGGGGAATTCTATCAAATAATTAGAGAAGAATTAACACCAATACTGTTTAAACTCTTCCAAAAGAAAGAAAGAAGGAAAGAATACTTCCTAATTTAAAGGAAATTTTTGTTGTTGGTTACCAGGGGTGGGAGAGGAAGGCACACTGCTAGATAGGTAGAAACAAGTATTGATTTGGGTGAAGGGGAGGGCATTGTACCAAATGTGAGTGATCAACATGGTGGCATTGAGGAAGAGGAAGACATAGAGAGGTAAATGGGAGGTAGAGACAACAAAGATGAATCAAACCCTTTTGCACATATAGTACTGCATTGTCAGTGATGGCAAACATTGATATACGGGTGGATAGATGGCTGGACAAGCTGAACTATTAGGTATGTCTATGCAGGGCGGAGTGTGCCCATGACTGTGTATGGGGTTGGCAGACAATGTTTCTATAGGTATGTTTGTATGTTCTGTAAGAATTTCCAGGTATATAGTAGAGCTGACACGGTTGTTGTCACTTCTTGGCCACAGCCAGCTACACAGAGGGAGCAAATAGTTGGACATGTGGGCTCAGGACCATGGTTGCAGGGGACATCAAACTCAATTGGCTTAACATACTGCACAAAAACACTGTTCTACATTCTACTTTGGCAAGTAGCAACTGGGATCTTAAAAGTTTGCAAGCAAAACATTGATATACAGGTGGATAGATGGGTGGACAGGCTGAATTATTAGGTATGTCTATGCAGGGGGGAGTGTGCCCAACACCATGTATAGGGTTGGCAGCCAATGTTGCTACAAGTGTATTTGTATGTTCTCCAAGAATTTTCAGGTATATAGTAGAGCTGACAAAGGACAAGGTTGTGGTCACTTCTTGGCCACAGCCAGCCACCCAGAGGGAGCGAGTAGTTGGACCTGTGGGCTTGGGACCATAGTTGCAGGGGACATCAAGTTCAACTGGCATAACATACTACACAAAACATTGTTCCACATCCTACTTTGGTGAGTAGTGACTGAGATCTTAAAAGTATGCAAGTGGTCATCTAGATACAACAATGGGCCTCTCCTCACCCAGAGCAAAGAAGAATGAAGAAAATCAAAGATGCATGGAAACAATTAGTCTAAGTGACTGGTACACCATGTGATCCTCAGCCTATATGACTATGAGATCAGAAGAACTAGATGGTATCCAGCCACCACTATCAACCACTCACAGAGGGATCTATGTAGGAGATCCTGGATAGAGTGGGAGAACAATGTGGAACAAAACTCAGACTCATTAAAAAAAAAAAAAAAAGGGACCAGGTTTGCTGGTCTGATAGAGCCTGATGAAACCCCTGAGACTATGGCCCCTAGTTGCCCTTCAGGTCTGGAATCGAACCCACTCCTGTGGCTTCCAACCAAACCAAAGACAGGCATATGAGCTGAACATCTATATTAGGTAGATACACTCCTTGGAGAGATCAGCCATGGGAGAATAGAAGGGTTGTGTGTGCACAGGGAGACAGCTTGGGGGGCAGGAGTGCATGGGAGGGAAGGACACAGGGAAGAGGTGGCTATGGGGAGGGAGTGGGAGGAGAACTGTTGTATTGTGGGAGATTGCAGTCAATGTCACGAGATAAAGCGTATGTGAACTGTGGTATGAAAAATGAATTTGCTCTGTAAACTTTTACCCAAATTATAATAAAAATTAAAAAAAGAGATTACTTCCTAATTCATTAAGTGAAGCAAACATAACCCTTTTTCACAAACCAGACAAAGACATCTCAAAAAAAGAAATCTACAGATCAGTATCTTTTATGAATATAGATTTAAAAATTCTCAAGAAAACACTGGTGTACAGAACCCAATAGAATATTAAAAGAATCATACACTGTGACCAAATGGGATTTGTTCCAGCAATACAGGGATGATTCAACATTAGAAAATCAATGAATGTAATATACCACATCAATAGAACAAAAGAAAAGAGCTACCTAATCATCTCTATGGATGCAGAAAAAACATTTGATAAAATCCAACACCCTCTCTTGATGAAAACCCTAAAGAAGATTGGATAGAAATGAAATTTCTCAATATGATTTAGGACATATATGAAAAGCCAGTTGTTGTTGTTGTTATGTGCCTTCGAGTCGGACCCGACTCATAGCTACCCCTCCTTGGGTTTCCGAGGCAGTATCACTACAGAAGTAGATTGCCCCATCTTCCTTCCGAGGAATGGCTGGTGGGTTTGAACTGCCAGCCTTCTGGTTAGCAGTCAAGTGCCTTAGCCACTATGCTACCAGAGCTCCAGTATGAAAAGCCAATAGCCAACATTATACTTAATGGAGAAAGACTGAAGAGTTTCCCCATGAAATCAGGACTGAGATAAGGATGCCTGCTCTCACCACTTCTATTAGAAGTCCTAGCCAGAGGAATAAGACAAGATAAAGAAATAAAAGACATCCATATTGAAAAAGAAGGAATAAAATTATCTCTCTTTTGGATGATATTATCCTACATATAAAAAAAGTTCCAAAAAGTCCATGAGAAAGAATCTAGACTCTAGTGTTAATAGCGGAATTTAGAAAAATTGAAAAATATAAGGTTAACAAACAAAAATCAGTTGGGTTTCTATACATTATCAATAAGAAATTTGAAACAGAAATTAGGGAAACAATTTCATTTACCATAGCATCTAAGAGAATAAAATATTTAGGAATAAATCTAACCAGGGAATTGAAGGACTTACACAATGAAAACTAAAAAACACTGCTGAAAGAGATTAAGAAGACTTAAATAAATGGAAAGATGTTCAATGTTCATGGATTGGAAGACTTAATATAGTTAAGATGTCAATACTACCCAATGATATCTGTAGATTCAACACAATCCTGATCAAAATTCCAACTCCCTTCTTTACAGAAATAGAAAAGCAATCCTCAATTTCATATGGAAAGACAAGAGGCTCTGAGTGGTCAAAATTATGTTGAAAGAGAAGAATAAAGTAGGAAGACTCATACTTCCTGCTTTTAAAACATACTATACAGCTACAGTAATCAAAACAGTATGGTACTGGTATAGCAATAGACCAATGAAATAGAATTGAGAGTTCAGAAATAAATCAACACATTTAAGGTTAACTGATTTTTCACAAGAGCGCTAAATCTATTCAGTGGGAAAAAGGAGTCTCCTCAATAAATATTCTGGGAAAATTGAATTTCCATGTGCAGAAAAAATGAAACAAGATTCATGCCTCACACCATAGACAAAAACAAATTAAAAATTGATTAAAGACCTAAATGTGGAAACTAAAACCATAAAATTCTTAGAAGAACAAGCAGGAGCAACACTGTCAGGCCTTGCTTTCAATAATGGATTATCTAATATAATAACAAAAGCACAAACAGTGGAAGACAAAATAAATAAATAAGACCTTATATAAATTAAATACTTTTGTTCATCAAAAGACTTTACCAAAAAAGTGAAAAGACAAGCTAACAACTGGGAGAATACTTTCGGAAACCATATATCCAACATGAATCTAATAACAAAAATATACATAAGATTTTGACCACTTAACAACAAAAAGACAAATAACCCAATCATAAAATAGGCAAAGGTTTTGAATAGACATTTTACCAAAGAGGACATTCAAATGGTGACCAAACACATGAATGGATGTTCCTTACCCTTAGTCAACAGAGAGATGCAAATCAAAACCATAATGAGACACCATTATACTCCTACTAGGATGACTAAGATAAAAACAAAACAAAACAGAAAATAAGAAATGTTGATGAGGATGTGGGGAAATTGGAACTGTTATCCATTGTTGGTAAGAATGCAAAATGGTACAGCTGTTCTGGAAAACAGTGCTGCAGTTCCTCAAAAAACTAAAACTAGAAATACTATATGATCCAGCAATTCTACTCCTAGGTAGAACAAAAGAAAATAGCTACCTGATCATCTCTATGGATGCAGAAAAAACATTTGATAAAATCCAACACCTTCTCTTGATGAAAACCCTAAAGAAGATTGGAAAAGGAATGAAATTTCTCAATATGATTCAGGGCATATATGAAAAGCCAATAGCCAACATTATATTTAATGGAGAAAGACTGAAGAGTTTCCCCATGAAATTAGGACATGAAAGCAGAGACTCAAAAAGAGAATTGTGCACCAATATTCACCGCACCATTCACAATACCAAAAGGTGAAAACAACTTAAATGCCCATCAACAGATGAATAGATAAACAAAATGTGGTACATACATACAGTACATACATACTCAGCCAGTTGTTGTTGTTTTTGTTGTGTGCTGTCGAGTTGGCCACAACTCATAGCGACCCCTCCTTGGGTTTCCGAGGCAGTATCACTATGGAAGTAGATTGCCCAACCTTCCTTCCGAGGAGTGGCTAGTGGGTTTGAACCGCCAGCCTTCTGGTTAGCAGTCAAATGCCTTAGGCACTATGCTACCAGAGCTCCTACTCATCCAGTAGGATAAGTGAAATCTTGGTACATGGTACAGCATGGATGGAGCTTGAAGACATCAAGGTTAGAGAAATAAATCAATCACAAAATGACAAACATGGTATGAACTTGCTTATAGAAAAAGACAAGAAAGGCAAATGTACCAAAGTTAGTGGTTACCAGGGGTGGGAGGGAGGTAAAAAAGGGTTAACAGTTATGAAAAAATCACATTGTTTAAAGATAGGATTGCACAGTCAGTTATTGTAATTGCTGTCAACAAGCTGTACACCTGTAAAAACTTGAATTGGCAAAAGTTGCATGATAGATATTGTGGTAGTTATGTTTGTGTGTCAAGTTGGCTGGGCCTGGTTGAATGGCTGGGCAGCTGGTGATAGTTATTCCCCATGATGAGACTGGCAATCAACTTCAATGACAAGAAAAAAGAGTAGTTGCTGACGCTGCTTTTATGCAACCAAACTCTTCATGGGATTTAGTTCTTTGGTTTGGAGGTGTAGGGTCAGTAAATTAGTCTAATAATATATTTAGTGCTTGTGTTCTACCTCCTAGTTCATTGCATAGTGTCTGCTATTTTAAAAGCTTGTAAGCAGCCATCCAAGGCACAACAATTGATCTCTATTTGCCAAGTCCAACAGAGGAAGAAAGACAGTCAAAAATACACAAAAAACCCACTGCCATCCAATTGATTACAACTCATAGTGATCCTACTGGGTAGAACTGCCCCTATAGGGTTTCCAAGGCTAAGTCTTTACAGAAGCAGATTGCCACATCTTTGTCCCACAAAGGGGCTGGGGATTCAAACCTCTGAACTTTTGATTAGAAGCCAAGGTCATTAACTACTGTACCATGAAAGCAATAGAGGAAGAAAGAGAGTCAGAAATAGGCAGAGAAAATAGAATGTGTGGCTAATTGCCTTTATGAACAACTGCCTCCTTCGCATGAGGCCAGAAGAATGAGTGGTTCCTGGCTACAATTACTAAACATTTTTATAAAAGACGCCATAGAAGAATCCTGATCATAAGGAAGAAAATGCAGAACAGAATATAAAATTCTCCTTTTCAAAATTCTCATTTCAAACTCCAGACTTTCTGGAGCCATAGAGGAAGGATGAACCTCTAAAACTATTACCCTGAGATAATCTTTAAGTCTTAGATTTAAAATATCCCCTGGAGTCTTCTTAACACCAAACAATAGTTTAGCTTAACTGGTGGTGTAGTGCCTAAGGCATTTGACTGCTAACCAGAAGGCTGGCAGTTCAAACCTACCAGCCACTGCTCAGAAGGAAGGTTGGGCAATCTACTTCCGTGTGATGTTGTTGTTGTTGTTGTTGTTGTTAGGTGCCATTGAGTCATTTCTGACTCGTAGCCACCCCATGCATGGCAGAATGAAACTCTGCCCGATCCCGTGCCAGCTCATGATCCTTGCTATACTTGAGCCCATTGTCATAGTCACCGTGTCAATCCATCTCGTTGAAAGCCTTCCCCTCTTTCGTCAACCCTCCACCTTACCAAGCATGACATTCCTCTCCAGGGAATGGCCCCTTCTGACAACATGACCAAAGTAGGTGAAACAAAGTCTGGCCATTCTTGCTTCTAAGAAGCATTTCAGAGGCATTTCTTCCAGGACAGATCT
>NW_006921601.1:10032854-10054819 GCF_000298275.1 Orycteropus afer afer | reverse complement strand
AAGAGCAGCTCAAGAAGACAAAGCCAATTACTATAATGAAATGTGCAAAGACCTGGAGTTAGAAAACCAAAAGGGAAGAACATGCTTGGCATTTCTCAAGCTGAAAGAATTGAGGAAAAAATTTAAGCCTCGAGTTGCAATATTGAAAGATTCTATGGGCAAAATATTGAGTGATGCAGGAAACATCCAAAGGATATGGAAGGAATACACAGAGTCACTGTACCAAAAAGAACTGGTCGATTTTCACCCATTTCCGTAAACCCAAGGAGGGGTCACTATTAGTCAGATCCAACTCCATGGCAGTGAGGTTTTTCTTTGTTGTTGTTGTTGTTTTTAGTCTGCCTTGAGCATTATGCTCTTTTAAGAACTATCTATATGGGATCAAATTGACAACAGAAACTTGAAAGATTATATAGGAAATGTAGGAGGCTGATAGTTTATGTTAATGAAGGAAGAACAACTCAGAAAAGGAGGATGAGACTATTTGTTCAACTCAAAGAATATCATCGATGTCACTAAACTGTACAGGTAGAAATTGTTGAATTTGTATGTGTTTTGCTGTGGATAGAGGCAGTCCCCAGGTTATGAACAAGATCCATTCCTAATTGTGTCTTTAAGAATTTGTAGGTCAGAACAGATGCATATGGTTCTTATTTAGCCTTACTTTAATGTAAGGAGCTCTGGTGCTGCTGTGGTTAAGGCATTGGGCTGCTAACCAAAAGGGGGGTGGTTTGAGCCTACCAGTTGCTCTGTGGAGGAAAGATGAGGCATTCTGCTTCCATAAAGATTTATAGGCTTGGAAACCCTATGGGGGTTGCTATGAGTCAGAATTGACTTGATGGCAGTGGGTTTTTTTGGTTAGTTCAAGAAAAGCCTCATAGCTTGTTCAATGTTTTAAAAGTTGCATGTGCCACAAGTGAAGGTGATTGTAATGAAGAACTTGCTGGAGTAGGTGTTGGTTCAATAATTTTCAAAGTGAGAGCAAATTTGCCTAACATTAAAGGGCAAGGAGGAGTTGTCTGCAAGTCAGAGGTCTGAAACCCAGGGACTGCTGGTATTCTGCCAAAAAACAAACAAACAACAACAACAAAAAAAAAAACACCCACTGCCATTAGGTTGATTCTGACTCATTAGTGACCCTGTAGGATAGAGTAGACTAAAACTGTCCCATAGGGTTTCCAAGGTTGTAAATCTTTACATAAGTAGACTGCCTCATTTCTCCCATTGAGTGGTTGGTGGATTTGAACTGTCAGCCTTTTGGTTAGCAGCCAAATGCTTCAACCACTGCACCACCAGATCTCCTTCCTATATCCTCAATAACAACAACATAAATAAAATTTAAAGGAAAAAAAAAAGAGGGGGCACTAATTTCTGTCTGGAAGTATGTGTGTGTGTTTAAAAGACAGAGAAAGAGAGTGAAGGAGAAAGGTTGTTAGTATATTCACTGATTAGGGGTAACTTGACTATTTCCTAAGGAGCTCTGGTCGTGTTGCGGATAAAGCACTTAACTGCTAACTGGAAGGTCGGTGGTTCAAACCCACCAGCTGCTCCATGGAAAGAAGACTGGGCGATCTACTTCTGTAAAGATTTACAGCCTTGGAAACCCAATGGGGGTCACTATGAGTCTGAAACGACTCGATGGCAGTGAGTTTGGGTTTTTTTTTTTTTTTTTTTTTTACTATTTCCTTGATGGAGGGGGACATCAAAATATCAGTCTCTTTTCTCTTGGTCCTGAATTTCAATGTCCTGGAAAGTCTCACCATTTAGTTTGCTGACTTTTCACTTATTTCCTCAATATTCAGGCCAGTCTTCACCACTTCCTTCAGTTGTGCCAGATGTCCCTGGGTCCAGATCATCTTAACCAAGGGTAAAGTTGGATGGGCTCCATGTCAGGTGTACATCTCTGACCCAATAAGCTTTGATCGGGGAATCTGGTCACATGGTATATAGGTCCATACCTTTTAGGTTCAGGTCAGTATATTCCAAGGAGAGGGTATGGAATAGGAGGAAATTATGGATATACTCCTAGCAAGGCACATGTTTTCATCTTGCCTTTCTTTACTTGAAGCACTTTGGAAAGTCTTGAAATCTTTATATTCCCAGTGAAACCATTCCTCTTGACTTGGGTGAGTGGGAAAATAATCATACTCTCTTGGATAGTCAGCTGCTTTTCCTCAGGGATTTAACTTTTTTCATAGGATCAACTTGAGGCAAATTCCAGGTGAGAGATGTCTATTTCTATCCAGGGATAGTTTTTATCTGGGCTCTCTCAAAGCAACCTCATTTGTTGAATGTACAAGAACAATAGGCTTAAAATAGAAACTTCTTTCATTCTGTAGGTGGATTCTGTTAGTTTCAAGTTTACATGGGGAAATTTGAGAGTGACCAGAATACTACTTATTTTCCCTAGTGGTAACTTGATGTCATCGAATGAGAGAGAATATCATTTACATCAGAAAGACTTAGATTTGAGTGACAACCCTTCACCAGTTGTGTGACCTAGTGCTTGTTATTCCTGGTTATATCAGTAACCAAAGTTAACTTGATTAAACTTGGGAGTTCACTTCCCCCCTTTCTTTAAGATGGGGGACAATAAAGAAATCTTGCTCTGTTCATATTTTGTAAAAAATAGTAACTCTAGCATGCTAAGCATATGGTAGTCTTTCCTCATGTCCTTATGTCATATAATATATGTGATTTCATTGCATCTTGTGAACCATTCATCCTATATACATAGAGAGAGAGCAAGGTTGATTGTCCACTCTGTTTTGTTGAGGACATTCCTGGGTCAGGATATAGTTTCTGGGAAGCAGTTTGGCATATCATTCATTAAGGGCTGAACTTGGTGAGGGAAGCATTTTGGAGAAAAGGCAAATTAAAAGCTCAGTGTCAATTTGTCAGTTCAAAGGAGTTGGGCCAAAGCAAAAAGCTCAACTGTATACCAACTGGACAAAAAATTGAATAGTCAATCATGAGTGAAAACTTGAAGTGGAGATGAGCATCAGAATCTGGAGTAATTCCCAGGAGCACGAGCTATAGTTTCTATACTCTAGGCAGGGCATGGCCCAAGGGCTTACAGGCCAGACTCTGATATGAGACAGCCTTGTGATATTTTTCCCAATATGGAATGCTTCACAAATTTGCATGTCATCCTTGTGCAGGGACCATGGTTATCCTCTCTGTATGATTCCAATTATAGTATACATGCTGCTACAGTGAGCATAGCCTTATGATTTTTAACTTCTTTTCTTTCTAAAGTATAGTGAAAAGTTCAATATCTACATTATAAAGAGTAAAAAGTAAAAGCACACTTCTCCCTTTCTCCTTCTAGATGTTTCTATGCATTTACCCATATACACTTAATATATTTTTTAATGAGATCATACTGTATAGACTCTTTTAAATTTAATAATGTATTTTGGAGAGTCATTTACTCATCAAATATTGATTATGTACTATTTTAGATGATAGAGCAGTTAATAAAACAGAATTCCCTATCCCCAAATATCTTTCCATATTGATATACATAGATTCATGTGATTTTTTTTTCAAACAGTGTCAGGAATTATTTTATAATATAAAAATCATCTATTGTTTTCTCTCAGTCTGAGCCTTGTCTTTTCATTTTTAAAACAGAAATTTTTAATTTTGATTAAATATAATTTATCTTTTTTTTTCTTTCATGATTAGTGCTTTTTTGTATTTTATCTAATAAAATCTTTAACAATCTGTAGGCTATAAAGAAGGGGCCATAATGGTATAAATGGTTAAGTCCTTGGCTGCCAATGGAAAGGCTGGTGGTTCAAATCCACACAGTGGATCCACTCTATACAAGAAAAGACCTGGTGATCTGCTCCTGTAAATATCATAGCCTGTTGTTGTTGTTATGTGCTGTCAAGTAGGACATGACTCATAGTGACCCCTCCTTGATACTCTGAGGCAGTATCACTATGGAAACAGATTGCCCCATCTTCCTTCCGAGGAGTGGCTGGTGGCTTTGAACCGCCAGCCTTCTGGTTAGCAGTCAAGTGCCTTAGGCACTATGCACCAGAGCTCCTTATCGTAGCCTAGGAAATGCTTTAAGGCAGTTCACATGGGTTCTTTATGAGTTGAAATAGACTCGACGGTACCTAAGAACAACAACACGTTTGTGAAGATTATCTTGTGTTTTCTTTTAGAAGTTGAATAGTCTGAACTTTATGCTGTATCTATCTTTCAATTAACGCTTAGTCTAGTCAGAATCACAGGGATTGGCTCAGCAATAGGCACTTTTAAACTTTAAAACTTTTGCCTGAACTAGAGAATTAGAGGCTCTCTACCTTCTGGGGTGAAACATTTTGTAGGATATAAGCCTGGAGCTGTTGGTGTCCATTTTTGCTGTCTGAGAATGAAGCTAATGAAGAAGAAAGTAGAGATAAGAGATGGAAAGAGGTAAGTTCCTGAAAACATTGTTTGAACACTTAGATTCTATTGGACCTGAAACCATGTATCTTGGGACTTTCAATTACATGAGGCAATAAACCCCTTTTGACTTCAGGCAGTTTGAGTTGTATTTTTTCCACCTATAATTGGAGGAGTATTGACTCATGAACATAGTAAGGATGTATCATAACTTATTTTAACTAGTCTTCTATGGATGGACATGCAATTGTTCCAAGTTTTAGCTATTTGAAACAATTCAGCCTCCGTGTCTGGTGGGGAGGAGGGGAATAGGGAAGGATGTTGAATAGATGGAAGGGCCTATGTTTTGGGAGAAGTACAGTACCTTTTCCACCACTCATCTGTCAGTTTGTTGTACAGCGGTGCTTGCATGTTGCTGTGAGCCTGGAGGCCATGCCACTGGTATTGCAAATACCAGTAAGGTCACCCATGGTGGACGGGTTTCAGCAGAGCTTCCAGACTGAGACAGACTTGGAAGAAGGAAGGGGCCATCCACTTCTCAAAGAATTGGCCAGTGAAACCTTATGAATAGCAGTGAAACACTGGAAACACTGTGTGATATATTACTGGAAAACTTTATGAATAGCCCCGAAATATTGTCTGATACAGTGCCAGAAAATGGTCCTTCAGGTCAGAAGGCACTCACAATATGACTTGGGAAGAGCTGCCTCCTCAAAATAGAGTTGACCTTAATGATGGGGGTAAAGCTTTTCGGACCTCCATTTCCTGATGTGGCATGAGTCAAAATGGGAAGAAACAGCTGCAAACACCCATTAATGGAATATACAAAGTATGAATCTAGGAAAATTGGAAGTTGTCAAAAATGACATGGAACACATAAGATCAATATCCTAGGCATTAGTGAGCTAAAATGTACTGCTTTGGGCCATTTTGAATCAGACAACCATATGATCTACTATGCTGGGAAAGACAAGTTGAAGAAGAATGATGTGGCATTCATTCTCACAAAAAATGTTTCAAGATCTATCCTGAAGTACAATGTTCTTAGTGATAGGATAATATCCATATGCCTACAAGGAAGACCAGTTAACACTGCTATTATTCAAATTTATGTACCAACCACCAAAGCCAAAGATAAGGAGACTGAAGATTTTTACCAACTTCTCCAGTCTGAAATTGACCAAACATGTAATAAATATATATTGATTATTGCTAGTGATTGGAATGTTAAAGTTGGAAACAAAGAAGAATCACTGGTAATTGGAAAAGATGGCTTTGGTGATAGAAATGACACTAGAAATTGCATGATAGAATTTTGCAAGACCAACCACTAATTCACTTTTTTTCAACAACATAAACAGTGGCTATACATGTGGACTTTGCCAAATGGAATTAACAAGAATCAGGTCAACTACAACTGTGCAAAGAAGTGATGGAGAAACTCAACACCCTCAGCCAAAACGAGGCCAAGAGCTGACTGTGGAGCAGACCATCAGCTGCTCATATGCAAGTTCAAGTTGAAGCTAAAGACAATTAAAATAAGTCCACGAGAGCCAAAATATGACCTTGATTATATCCCTCCTGAATTTAGAGTCCACCTAAAGAATAGATTTGATTCATTGAACACCAATGACTGAAAACCAGATGAATTGTGGGATGACATCAAGAACATCATCCACGAAGAAAGTAAAGGTCATTAAAAAGACAGGAAAGGAAGAAAGACCAAAATGGATGTCAGAAGAGACTCTGAAACTTGCTCTTGAAAGGAGAGTAGCAAATGGAAGAAATGACAAGATAAAAGAGCTAAACAGAAAATTTCAAAGAGCAGCTCAAGAAGACAAAGTCAATTATTATAATGAAATGTGCAAAGACCTGGAGTTGGAGAACCAAAAAGGAAGAACACGGTTGGCATTTCTCAAGCTGAGAGAACTGAAGAAAAAATTTAATCCTCAAGTTGTAATATTGAAAAATTCTATGGGCAAAATATTGAATGATGCAGGAAACATCAAAAGAAGATGGAAGGAATAAACAGAGTCACTGTACCAAAATGAATTGGTTGATATTCATCCATTCCAAGAGTTGGCATATGATCAAGAACTGATGGCATTGAAGGAAGAACTTGAAGCTGCACTGAAGGCACTGGTAAAAAACAAGGCTTCAGGAATTGATGGGATACCCATTGAGCTGTTTTAACAAACGGATGCTACACTGGAGGTACTTCCTAATCCATGTCAAGCTATTTGGAAGACAGTTATCTGGTTGACTGAGTGGAAGAGACTCATATTTGTACCCATTCCAAAGAAAGGTGAACCCACAGAATGTGGAAATTATTGAACAATATAATTAATATCACATACAAGTAAAATTTTGCTGAAGACAATTCAAAAATGGTTGAAGCAGTATATTGACAGAGAACTTCCAGAAATACAAGCTGGATTCAGAAGAGGACATGGAAGGAGGGATATCTTTGCTGATGTCAGATGGATCTTGGCTGAAAGTAAAGAATAACAGAAAGATGTTTGTGGTAGTTAAGGTTGTTGTCAATTTGGCTGGGCCTTGTCAAGTGGCTGGGCAGCTGGAGGTAGTTATTCCCCATGATGAGACTGGCAATCAACTCCAGGGTGCAATCTGCTGCGGGCAGCTGAGTAGCTGCTATAGGGATGTGCTCTGCTTCCTGTATATAAGGAGAAGCTTTGGGATTAGTCCCTAGCCTTTTGGCATGCTTAAACCCTCCATGTAGCCAAGTCATTGTTCAACAACAACCTGTCATGCTCTGCCTATCTTGGGACTTCTTCTGGACTTGAATTAGTGGCCTGACATGTTGTTTGGTAACATTGGGACTGTGACTTTTTACTTGTCAACCTTGGATTTGTCAGCCTCAGCAGCCAGCAGCTGTCTGAGTGAAGAAAAGCCTCTAGCTTCGGTAGGCCGGGAGCCAGAGGCAGAGCTGAAGCCCAAGGTTGAGGGGCTTTTATCTAGCCCCTAGAGCCTGGCACTTTGAATTTGGACTTAAAGCCTCCAAACTGTAAGAGAATAAACTCTTGTTTGTTAAATCCATCCCATTTGTGGTATATTCCTATCAGAGCAGCACTAGGTAACCAGAGCAACATTTACTTGTGTTTTATTGGCTATGCAAAGGAAATCAATTGTGTGGATCATAACAAATTATGGATAACATTGAGAAGAATGGGAACTCCAGAACACTTGCTCGTGCTTGATGAACCTATACATAGACCAGGAGGCTGTAGACTGAACAGACCAAGGCGACACTGCATGGTTTAAAATCTGGAAAGGAGTGTGTCAGGGTTGTATCCTTTTACCATACTTACTCTATTTGTATGCTGAACAAATAATCTGAGAAACCAGACTATATGAAGAAGAATGTGGCATCAGGATTGGAGGAAGACTCATTAACAAACTGAGATATGTAGATGAACACAACCTTGCTTGCTGAAAGTGAAGGTAACTTGAAGAACTTATTGATGAAGATTAAAGACTACAGTCTGCAGTATGGATTACACCTCAACATAAAGAAAACAAAAATCCTCACAAGTGGATCAATAAGCAGCATCACAATAAATGGAGTGAAGATTGAAGTTGTCAAAGATTTCATATCACTTGGTTCTATAGTCAATACCAATGGAAGCAGCAGTCAGGAAATCAGAAGACATATTGAACTGGGCAAATCTGCTGCAAAAGACCTCTTTAAAGTGCTGAAGAGCAAAGATGTTTCTTTGAAGAATAAAATGAGCCTAACTCAAGCCATAGTATTTTCAATTGCCTCATATGAATGTGCAAACTGGACAATAAGTAAGGAAGACCAAAGAAGAATTGATGCTTTTGAGTTGTGGTGCTGGCAAAGAATATTGAAAGTACCATGGACTGCCAGAAGAATGACCAAATCTTTCCTGGAATAAGTGCTGCCAGAAATCTCCGTGGAAGGGAGAACGGCCAGATTTCATCTCATCTACTTTGGTCATGCTGTCAGAAAGGACCATTTCCTGAAGAAGGATATCATTCTTGGTCAGTTAAAAGGGGACGGCCCTCCAGGAGGGGAATTGACACTGGCTGCAATGATGGGCTCAGGTATAGCAAGAATTGTGAGGCTGGCACAGGACCACACAGTGTTTCATTCTGTTGTACATAGGGTTGCTATGAGTCAGAGCCAACTTGATGGCACCTAACAACAACGACAACAACAACACAGTGCATTTTAAATGAAAAATAAAACCAGCAAGGGGCTATCCCAAACCCGAATAACTGAGAGTTTAAGGAGAGGCAATTGTTTCCCTGGACTCTGCTCTGTGGACCACCCTCAGGGACAAAGAAGATGAGTGGCCAGGAGATGGGGTTGTTTCAGATGCTTCAGCAACAGCACAAGGTGAGAGGAAGAGACAGAGATTAGAGTTCATGCTGTGCATACGTGCTTCTATCCTCTAATTTGGCCCTTTCCTTGTTCTAGCTCTCCCTACAGATACTTTCTTCTTACTCATATACTGTCACACAGCCTTCCATGCAGGTACTCTTATATGCTGAAACACATACAGCACAAAAACTTTGATTATAAATAATAATTTGAATAACTTTAAAGTTTGCAAAGAAAAATCTGACAAAGGTATTATTATTACCAAGGCCAAAGAAGCTCATTTGAAAAGTGAGAGCATATTTAGGAAATAGAATAAACTTTAGAGTTAGAACAATCTCCATGACTGCACTAGATTAAAACCATGAGCAGGTGACTTACTTTTTAATGTCTCAGTTTCTTTATCTATAAAATGGGGATAAGAAACACTTCCTTCATACAATTTTTATGAGAATTAAATAATTTTTGGCAGCATGACACATGGAAAACACCCAATGAATGATCACAGACACTAGTCATAAATAAAGGTTTGGAAAAGTTAAAACAAGTTCAAGTTCTCAAAACTAAGGACAGTCCAGAATAGTCTTAAATCTACGACTGCTGACCCTGTTTGTTTCACTACACTATACAGCTTATGAAATGACTGTGTTAAAGAACACAGCAGGAAGGCCCAGAGCAGTCTCTCAACCACTGAATAGGATGTGCGGAGATGATAGGACATCTTCCAATCCTTCTTCCTTCAGTGTTGAACAATTTTCTTTCTTCAAATATTCTCCAAGAATTGGTTTATTTATAGTGAGAATCCTCTCAGTCACTGACCATCTCAAGATTTTCTACTGCAATGAAGACCTCAACAGAGGTGTCCAATTTCCCAGACCACCAGGTCCAGACTCCCCCCAGTGGCTGCTGTGGAGAAGCACCCTGCACCAACTGGGATGGGAAACCTTGATGCCCATCGAGGAGAGGGGTCAAGAACACTGGGTGGTGGCCATTTGTATTTACTGAGCCCAAGCAGAACAAATACTTCACAGAATGTACCCAGCTGTTGATGCAATCCTTTCCCAGGGGGAGGACACATTCACATTCTGCTCTGGGGATTCCAGGGCCAAGAGGATAAACAGTGGTAGGGGACAGAGCTGAGGTCCTCCAGGGGGAGAATGGCTGGGGAACAGGGTGGAGGAGGACAGGACCTTCTTAGTCTTAAGTGCAGTTAAGTGCTTGACTGCTAGCTGAAAGACTGGTGGTTTTAGCCTACCCAGAGGCCTGTCAGAGACAGGCCTGGTGATTTGCTTCTGGGAAGTCACAGCCTTGGAAACCCTATACAGTGCGGTTCTGCTTTGCACACATGGGTCACCATGAGTTGGAATCAACTTGACAGCAACTGATAATAACAACTTAGTCTTAAGTAGCTTACTTTCATCCCTCAGGACTGGGGTCATAGTGCTCCAGTGCTTTGCCAACTCAGCTAAGGGAATATTCTCATCCAATCTGGATCTTCTCCTGGGGGACCTGCTCCTGAGCTCTGGGCAGCCTGTACTGGGCTGTCTTGTTCTTGGTCATGTATTCACCTAAACTCCAGACTTTGAGAAGTGAATCTGTCATAGATTTCATGGAAGCCTGTGTTATTTTATCCCCACGACATCCTTAATAGTTAGATTCTTTTATTATGCCTGTCTTAACAATGAAGAGACTGTGATTCAGAGACCCTAGGTCTTCTGCCAAAGATCACACACCCATGGAATGGAAAAGCTAGCCTTCAAACCCTGCTCTGAGAACTTCAAAGGCCATTTTCTTTCTACCAGCCTACTCTGCACTGAACATAGTAATTATTTGTTACTTGCAGATAACATCAATCATAGAACTGAAGAAGATTTTTCTAGGGATTGTAGCATAGGAGAAAAGCCTTATTATCCACAGCTTTACTTGTATCTCCTTTCCCTGCTTCCTATCCATCTCTCTCCCTCCCTTATGGTTTGTTCTACAAGCCTTCCTTTTATCTAAGAACCACTGCCAAGCCACAATTTCCTGTGTTTTGTCTTATTATCCAGGGAAGAGAGTAGTGTCTGCTGGTCTGATCTGTGACTTGGGGCCATAATTATTTCTGGACTGTTTGGGTCCAAAGAGCTAGCTAAACATCTTCAAGAAATACCACAACCTTCCGGTTCTTTCATCTCCTCTGTGGAAGTTGAAGAGAAGAGAATTAACATTATTTGAGCACTATTAAGTATCATATTTTGCCTATTCTGAGTACACACACACACACACACTATGGACTGCCAAGAGAACAAACAAATCAGTCTTGGAACAAGTACAGCTGAATGCTTCTTAGAAGCGAGGATGGTGAGATTTCATGTTGTTTACTTTGGAAAGATCAATTGCTAGAAAAGGACACGTGTTTAGTAATGCAGAGGGTCAGCAAAAAATAAGGAAACCCTAATGAGATGAATCGATACAATAGCTGCAACAGTGGGCTCAAATACACCAATAATTGTGAGAATTGTGCAGGACCTTCTGTTACATATAAGGTCGCTATGATTCAGAGCAAACTTGATGGCAACCAGTACCACCAACAACATATATATGAATCCCTACGTGGTGTAAATGGTTAAGCATTCAACTACTAACGGAAAAGCTGGTGGTTTGAATATACCCACCTTAGAAGACAGGCCTATGGTGACCTGGTTCTGAAAGGTCACTGCTTTGAAAACCCTGTGAAGTTGTTCTTGGCACACATGGGGTCAGCATGAGTCAGAATTGATCAGTGGCAACTGGCAACACAATGAATTATATACACATAAATTTAATCCTCACCACAACCAGATGATGTAGATATCATCAGATCATTAGTGTTCTCACAGAAAAAGAAAGCACAGCTCTGAGAAATAAAGTGATCTGCCCAAGGTTGCATACCTGGGCTACAAGAGCTGAAATTTGAACTAGAAGTTTTTGCTCAGTTTCCTATATAAAATTTCCTTTTTTTTTTTCAGTCAACTTTATTTTGGTGTAATTAACTTACAATGAAGTGCTCCCATTTTAAGTGTACAGCTTGATGAGTTTTGACAATTTTATATACCACTCTAGCCACTACCACAATAAATTCGTAGAATATTTCCATTATCCCAAAAAGTCACCTTGTTCCCATATGTGGTCAACACAAAGGCAATGCCCAGTCCAGGCAACCTACAGTCTGCTTTTGTTAAGACAGATAATGACAAAATTCTTTTCCACAGTTTCATGTAAATGGATGCATACAGAATGTGCTCTTTGGGGTCTAGCTTCTTTCACTTAGCATATTATTTTAAAGATTTATCCATGTTGTCACATGTGTCTGTTTTCCATTTCTTTATATTGTTGAGTTGTATTCCATCATGCAAATGCCATAATTTGCTTATTCATTCATCATTCCTTTTGATAAACATTTGCATGATTTCCACTTTGGGCTTCTGACAAATGCTAGTATGAATATTTCTGAACACTTATTTGTTTGGATGTATTTTTATTTCTCTTAGATAAATCCCTATGAGTGAAATTTCTGAAAGTATGCTTAACATTTTAAGAAACAGTCAAACTATTTTTGAAAGCAGTACCACTTTACATATTACTACCAGCACTGTGGGAGTTTCAGTTGTTCCACATCCTTGTACACTTAGTATTCTCGGTATTTTAAATTTTAGCCATTCTAGTTCATGTAAAAGAAGGTCTGGTAGTATATTGGTTAAGGCATTTGGCTGCTAACCAAAAGGCCAGTGGTTTGAACCCACCAGCCACTCCATGGAGGAAAGATAAGGCAGATTGCTTCCATAAAGATTTACAATCTTGGAAACCCAATGGGGGTCACTATGAGTCAGAATGACTTGATGATAGTTTTTTTTCTTTAGTTCATGTAAAATGGTTTCTCATTATTATTTTAATTTGCATTTCCCTGAAGATTAATTATGTTGAGCATAATTTTCAAGTGTTCATTCATCACATAAATATCTTCTTTTTTGAAGTGGCTGTTCAAATCTTTTGCCCGTTTAAATAAATGGGCCATTTGTATTTGTCTGAATGAATTGTAGGAGTTCCTAAAATATTGTAGATACGGTTTTCCTTAGCAGATGTGTGTGTGTGTGTAGATACACATTATATAAGAATGTGTGCATGGGAGTGTGTGTGTATTCTTTCAGTGTGAGGCTTGCCTTTTCATTTTTAAAAATAATGTCTGTCAAAGAGCAAATATCTTTACTTTTGCTTAAGTCCAATTTATTAATTTGGTTTTTTTACGATTGGTGCCTCTTTCTTTTCTGATATTGGCAATCTGTGTACACTCTTTTATTATCAAGAAGTCTAGCTAGCGTTTTATTGATCATTTCAGAGAGCCATGTTTTACTTTCATTGATTTCCTCTATTTATCTATTTTTTATTTTACTGTTTTCTGTTCTTATTTTTGCATTTCTTTTCTTCTACATAGTTTGGGTTTAACTTTCTCTTCTTTCTGTAGCTTCTTAAGGTAGAAGCTTAGATACTTGACTCCTTTATCTGTCTCCTGATTCAGAGTCATGACGAACTCCAAAGAGTTAGAGGTAGTCTCATTTTCTAATTCATCAGAACCATGGCCCATTTTCTTGGTAGAAGTATTTCTTCCTTGGGCAGCAGGACCTCCAAACTTTCCAAGCTCAGTGTCCTAGAGATGGGAAACAAATTGCTTCAATGGGTTTTTTCCTATACCCATTGTTTTGTTTTGTCTGCTTTTTAAATTTGTGCTTTGTGTACCGAAGATAAGCCAATAAAAAACACAACCAACCAAATAACCAACAGAAAACAAAGCATCTTTGTGGGCTTATATGCAATCACATTTTGTAAAATTTCAATGAAAAAAAAAAAAGACTTATTTTGTGGAATGTGGTGGTTAAGTTTGCATGTTAACTTGGCTAGGCCTGGTTGAGTAGCTGGGCAGCTGGTGGTAGTTATTACCCATGATGAGACTGGCAATCAACTGCATGGTGGGATCTACTGAGAGCAGCTGAGTAGCTGCCTTTGGGTATGTGGTCTGCTTCCTGTATATAAGAAACAGCTTTGGAAATAGTCTCTAGCTTATGGCACTTGAACCCTACACATAGCCATGTCGTTGCTCAGCAGCCTGCCTTGCTCTGCCGATCTCGGGACTTTCAATGTACGTGAATGAATGGCCTGCTGTGTGGTTTGGTAACATCGGGACAGTGCCTTTTTACTTGTCAACCTTGGGCTTGTCAGCCTCAGCAGCTAGCAGCTGTCTGAGTAAAGAAAAGCCTCTAGCTTCAGTGGGCCGGGAGCAGGAGGCAGAGCTCAAACCCTAGGCTGAGGGGCTTTTATCCAGCCCCTAGAGTCTGGCACTTTGAACTCAGACTTAAAGCCTTCAAACTGTAAGAGAAAAACTCCTGTTTGTTCAGCCATCCCATTTGTGGTATATTTCTGTTAGAGTGGCACTAGGTAACCAGAACAGTGGAGTAAAACATTTGATATTTATCTATTAGCTATACTTTGTCAATTATGTTGTTGAATCTAATACTTTTTTTTTTGTTTGTTTGTGATTTACATTGTGCTTGCTGGATTTTTAATAGGGAGTGTTACGTTAAATACCTTCCATTATTTTTCATTCTTTTATTATTGTTGAACGTATCTTCCTTTCTCTACTGTGATATAATTGGCTTTGTGTATATATATTGTATTGTTGTTATGTCCCGTTGAGTTGGACCCGACTCATAGTGACCCCTCCTGGGTTTTCCAAGGCAGTATCACTATGAAAGTAGATGTCAAGTCAATTCCCACTCACACTGATCCAATAGGACAGACTAGAATTGCCCCACAGGGTTTCCAAAGCTGTAAATCTTTACAAGAGCAGGCTGCCACATCTTTCTCACACTGAGCTGCTGTTGAGTATGAACTGCCCACCTTTCAGTAACAACCAAATGCCACCAGGAATCCTGAATAAATAAACAAATATATAGGTAAATAGATAAATGAAAAAATACTCTTTGCATGCTACACAAATATTAACATAGTGCTCTATGTGGATTAAAAATTCAAACCAAACCACTGCCATTGAGTTGGTTCTGACTCACAGTGACCCTACAAGGCAGAGCAGAAGTGCCCCGCAGGGTTTCCAAGGCTATAAATCTTCTGGAAGCAGAATGCCTTCATCTTGCTCCCACAGAGCAGTTGGTAGGTTCCAACCACAGAGCTGTTAGTAGCCCAATGCTTTGACCACTGCACCACAAGAGTACTAGGTACTTAATAAAAATTATTAAAATAACAGCTAATATTTTAGTATGCTTTCAAGCACCACATGAGGAGTGGGTAATGGTGCATGTAAGAGCAATTGGGCTTAGCCAATTCCTATTTGGTCATCAAAAGCCAGCTCAGACACCACCTCTTCCCGGGAGGAGTCTCCATACGTAAAGAGAATAACTTCCTCATCTGTGCTGTTCTCTTTCTTGCACGTGCTCCTATTGCTGTAATTATATTATATTGTGATATTTAAAACATTAGTTTATAGAGACACCGTCTTATTCCTCCGTGCCTAGCACAATGCCTGACAGAACTCGCCCAACAAATGTGTTTGGGGAAATGAGAGAACAAAAGGCCTTCTGAAGTGGAAGAAGTCTGCCTCTGAAGTCTGGTGAAACATTCAGAACATATGTAACAATGTGTGCATTCTGTTGTGCTATATATCACAGAGTAAACATTCATGCCCATTGTTCTTTTGAAACACATTTTAAATGGAAAAAAAATGTTCAGCATGTGTTGTAAGTTACTGCTCTCACTCAGAGTAAGGTCAGGAATCAATCAGTGTCTAGGATCCAACAGCAAGTGGACACCATCACAAACCCCCACCTACTACCCTTATATTTGTCTCAAAACAAAATAACTGGTTTAAACCAAACTAACTTCTCTAGTCTTTGTTCCAGAGAAGGGGGTTCTTTAACGAAGAAAGGGAGGTCTGCATCTCTACTCTTTCAGAAATAGTAAATTCAGAGCAATTACCAAATAAGACGTGTTCCGAAACTCCCGCCAGATCAATTTGTTCCCCTTCCCCAGGGCTATTATCCCAGTGCCCTAGCCAAAGCTCTTGATGAGTCTTTAAAAATCTCTTACATGCTTAGTTCTCTGCGGAGTTTTCCAAGCACTTTCCCACCCACTATCTTTTCTAATCGTTATAACAGCTGCTATATATTCCAGAGGGCACTGAATAAAGGAAAGAGATCCTGCTCTGGAGCCAGACAGCACTCATTCAATTCCTGCTCTGCCACTTACTGCTGTGTGACTGACTGTAAGCAAATGCCTTCATCTCACCCAGTCTGTTTTCTCATTCGTAAAATGGGGATACTCATACTTGCCTTGCAGGGTTCTTATGATGGTTGGAGCTAACACATATAAACCATTTAGCACAGTGTTTGGAACATGATAGGGGCTTGATACATGGTAGCTATTACTGTTGTAGTTTTAAAATTATGTTCATGTTTAAATTATTTGGGGTTCCTTTAGCATTTCAGGGTGAGAGTAGGGCAGGGGCAGCAGTGCAGAAAAACACAGCTGATGGTCATGATGTAATGCTGCCATTTATTGCCTCCTAACACAAATCTTCTGAAGGCAAGTACCAAAACAAAAATACCAAATCCAGAGCCATCGAGTTGATTCCGACTCATAGCAACCCCCATTGGGTTTCCAAGGCTGTAAGTCTTTATGGAAGTAGATTGCCTCATCTTCCTCCTATGGAGCAACTGGTGGGTTTGAACTGCTGACCTTCTGGTTAGCAGCCACATATCTTACCCATGACGCCACCACCAAAATAATAAATGGAACAAAGGCAGGCTCTGTAAAATATTATTGTTACCTCCCACTGAGTCAGTACTCGACTCACAATGATTCCTTGCACAATGAAACAAAATGCCGTCAAGTCTTGTGCTATCCCCTTGGTCAGGTGGTCCATAGGGTTTTCACTGGCTGATTTGTGTGTGTATGTGTGTGTGCTGTTTTTGTTGATATATATATATATGAATGGGCAAAGAAACACACAATATCACAATATAATTACAGTGCAATATAAAATATCACTATATAATATAATTACAGTGCAATATAATCACTGCTGTTGAGTTGAATCTGACTCAGAGCAAACCCTCCTTGGGTTGCCAAGGTGGTATCACTACAGAAGTAGATTGCCCAACCTTCCTTCCAAGGAGTGCTGGTGGGTTTGAACCACCAGCCTTCTGGTTAGCAGTCAAATGCCTTAGGCTCTATGCCACCAGAGCTCCTGATATAGATATATAAAAAACCCAAACTCACTGCCATTGAGTCCATTCTGACTCATAGGAACCCTTATTGGATTTCTAAAGGGTGTAAATCTTTATGGAAGTAGATTAGTAGACTGCTGCTGTGGAGCAGCTGGTGGGTGTGAACTGCTGACCTTCTGGTTGGCAGCCAAATGCATTATCCACTCCCCCACCAGCACACCACATAAGTATATATGTATATATGTATGTATACATATATAACACAAACAACAAAATAAAAAGAAAAAAATATATAACACATTTGTCAATCACCATTTCTCAAGTGAACAATTTTCATAGGCTAACTTTTGAAAGTTAGATCTTTCTTTCTAGTCTGTCTTACTCTGGAAGCTCCACTGAAACCTGTTCAACATCGTAGCACTATGAAAGCCTCCATTGACAGATAGTGATGACGATGCAGGAAGTGCGTTCGCCAGGAATCAAACACAGGTCTCTGAATGGAAGGGAAGAATTCTACCACTAAATCACCAATGTTCACGTTGTTAAATATTAGTGGAGTGCAACTAATCAATCCTATAATCTGTGTAGACCTTGTGCTTTGGGAAATTTGGTATTAGTTATTTGCTTCTATAAATATAATTGAACAAAAATGGAATTGGCACCTACTTTGTCCTAGATAGGAGCTCTGGTGGCGTAGTGCCTAAGGCATTTGACTGATAACCAGAAGGCTGACGGTTCAAATCCATCAGCCTCTCCTTGGAAGGAAGATTGGGCAATCTACTTCTGTAGAGATACTGCCTTGGAAACCCAAGGAGGGGTTGCTATGAGTCAGATCCGACTTGATGGCAGTGGGCTTTTTTTTGTCCTAGATGTTAAGGATATAGAGATAAATGAATGAATACACCATATAGTCAATAAAGAGAACTGGGCAAGACTCTATGGAAGAGTCTTAAAAGACAGGTTGAGTTTTCTTTAGTTAGTACCAATGCTAAATCTTAATGGTGTGATGAGATTTTGTGAATATCAGCACTGGGAAGGGATAAAGTTACAGGAATTAGCTTGGCTTGACAGTGAAATATTTTCTCCACACTTAGACAGATCTGAGTGAGAATCCAGGCTCTGTCATTGATGAGCTGGGGAACTTTGAATGAGTGGCCTCAAGGCTCATGTTTACTCAGCTTAAAAATGAGGAGACTAGTTGGTAGCATAGTGGCTAAGACACTTGCCTGCTAACCAGACGACTGGCGGTTCAAACCCACCAGCCACTCCTCGGAAGGAAGGTTGGGCAATCCTACTTCCGTAGTGATACTGCCTCGGAAACCCAAGGAGGGGTCGCTATGAGTCAGGTATGACTCGATGGCACATAACAACAACAACAACAACAGTTGCTTTAGTCTCCTAGGACTGTCACAACAAAACGCCACAAAATGGATGGATTTAGAGATCGGAAATTTAATTTCTCATAGTTCTGGAGGGTAGAAATCCAAGTCAGGGTCTTGGCTCTGTTAATTGCTTCTAGGGGTTTTGAGAGAGGAATTATTCCATGCTTCTCTCCCTGGTTCTTTCAATATTGCAACTCAAGGCTTGAATTTTTCTTCAGTTCTTTCAGCTTGAGAAATACTGAGCATGTCCTTTTTGGTTTTCCAACTCCAAGTCTTTGCACATTTCATTATAATAATTTGCTTTGTCTTCTTGAGCTGCTCTTTGAAATCTTCTGTTTATCTTTTTTATCCTGTCGATTCTCCCATTTGCTTTAGCTACTCTCCATTCAAGGGCAAGTTTCAGAGTCTCTTCTGACATCCATTTTGGCCTTTTCTTCCTTTCCTCTCTTTTTAATGACCTTTTGCTTTCTTCATGGATGATGATCTTGATGTCATCCCACATAGTTCGTCTAGTTTCGAAATAATGCCCTGTCTTGCACCATCCTCACAATTCTTGCTATGCTTGAGCCCATTGTTGCAGTCACTCCATCTTGTTATGGGTCTTCCCCCTTTTCTCTGGTGCTCCACTTTACCAAGCATGATATACATTTCCAGGTACTGGTTCCTTCTGACAACATGACCAAAGTAGGTGAGACAAAGTCTTGCCATTCTCATTTCTAAGGAACATTCTAGCTCTACTTCTTCCAAGACAGATTTGTTCATTCTTCTGGCAGTCCATGGTATTTTCAGCCTTCTTTGCCAATAATGCAATTCAAAAGCATCAACTCTACTTCAGTCTTCTTTATTCATTGTCCAGCTTTCATATACCTATGAGTCTATTGAAAAGACCATGGTTTGGGTTAAGTGCACCTTAGTCTTCAAAGTGACATCTTTGCTCCTCAACACTTTAAAGAGGTCTTTTGCACCGAATTTTCCCAGCGCAATACAACATCTGATTTCTTGACTGCTGCTTCCATGAGTGTTGATTGTGGATCCAAGTAACATGAAATCTTTGACAACTTCAATCATTTCTTCATTTATCATGATGTTGCTTATTGGCCCAGTTGTGAGAGTTTTTGTTTTCTTTATGTTGACGTGTAATCCATACTGAAGGCTATATAGTCTTTGATCTTCATCAGTAAGTGGTTCAAGTCCTCTTCACTTTCAGTAGCGAAGTTGTGTCATCTGCATATTACAGGTTGTTAATGAATCTCCTTCCAGTCCTGATGCCTCATTCTTCTTCATATAGTCTAGCTTCCTAGATGATTTGCTCAGCATATAGATTGAATAACTATGGTGAGAGTTTGATATTTTGTTTTTGTACACTAGGTAGAGGTGGGGTAATGATGGAGGAGGAGGCAAGGGAAAGGCTGTGCTATTTTCTGTACCATATGTGACAAAAGAATAAATGTATCTGAACCACATGTCAGAGCAAGAGGAGTGCTCATCTCAGCCCAGTTCAGCCAAGTGAGATGATTGCTTTCCTGGCCCAGGACTAGGGGCTATGCTATCACTGCTGCAAGTCTAGATCTCAAAGAAAAATACTGTGCACAGGGAGAGAAGTAAAGGAGATCCTATGCTGCTAATTAAAGGTTAGAAGATCAAGTCCACGCAAAGGTGCCTTAAAAGAAAGGACTAGCAACCTACTGAAAAATTAGTCATTGAAAACCCTATGGAACACAATTGTACTCTGACATACATGGGATTGCCATGAATCAGAATTGACTCAATAGCAACTGTTTCTATTAGTTGGCAAAGGTTGAACCTTGTTCAAGACTAACGCAACAGGAAAAAAAAAAAAGGGTGTCCAATTACTGCAGCATAAAGGAAAGGGAAAATTGTTCTTTAGGCTAGGGAAAATCATGACTAAAAATAATTTACTACAGGACACAGAAAAAGGTTTTGGAAGATATTTGCTTGTTATTTTTAATTAGTTACCATACAGGGGTCATGGCCTCTCTAAAAATGGATAAGTAAGCCTTAAAGAAAAAAGGAGGTAAGATGAAAAGGAAGCTTGAAATTCAACTTCAAAAGCAAGACTTATATTAATACATACCTTGGATGTGGTTTTACAAAATTGAATTGTTCCTCAAAAAAATATTAGAACAAATAAAAACCAAACTTAAGTTTTAATAAAAGAAACTATTTTTTAATGGAAGAAAAGACTAGCGTTTGGAGGTTAACATGGTTTGATATGTTCCAGGTAAAATAAATTCCTGATGACATTTTTAAAATTTAAAGAACAACAAAACATTCTACAAACATTCATGCAAAAACAACAACAACAACAACAACAACAAAAAAAACAGATTGCCTAAAAAGGAACAGAAATCAGACTTCTCTCTGGCAGCAATGAATAACTTAAGAAAATGGAGTAACAACAGTACAATTTGAAGAGAAAAATAGGAACCAAGAACTGGTCAAAGAAACCAAGTAGAGTTCTGGTAAGATGGCAGAATAGGCAGAAAGACTGCACAGACCCTCTTCAATAAAGAAAAGGGGAACCAATTGACACAGATACAGAGGATAATCCTGGACCCCTGAGCCCTGAAGGGAAGGATATAGAAGTGGACTAAACTCCAACTAGCAGAAGAATTTGCATGAAAACGCCAAAAAAGGAGACATATGGAGCTGTGGTCTGGCAGCGATCCTGACAGCACAGACACTGTGGATATTGCTGAGTGGTGGTTGGACCTAAGAATTAACCTAAAAATCGGCCCTGCTAGCCAGGGACTGCGTGGAGGACTACTCTGGTGGCTGGGGAATAAAAGGGGATGCAGCGAAGAGGAAGCTGGGCTGAGCTGTGGACTTTTGTCTGTCCAGAGGAAGCAGCCATTTTGAATGTTTACAAGTGGCTTGACCATTTTGGATATTTAAAGTGACAGCAGTCTCCCAGATTCCAGGGATTTAAGAACAGGCCCCACTTGCCAGGAACCCCAAGGACATTCCAGACCCGGACAACTGGAAAGGTGTGACGTTCCTCTTGTTACTCTTATACCCCACACCCTCTTGGTGAATGGAGGTGTGGCCATCCCTCACTTCCAAACACTTTCTGGGCTGGTGGGAATTCCATCCCAGTCTGTGTGCTTGAATGGAGCCTGGATGTCCTGTCCCGCCCTGCCCCAATTTTTTTTTTCTTTTTCTGTTTTTTAGTTAGTTTGTTTTTGTCTGTTTTAAAACTACTACTATTATTATTACTTTTGTCCTTTTTACTATTATTCTTTATTCTTCCCCTCCCAGATTCTACTTTTCAGCTTTTTTCTTTTCCCTGTTCCTGGATGCAATTTTTTCCCCCCTTTCTCTTGATTAACCCAATTTGTTGTTTTTCTTTTTGCATTTTTCCCATTTTTTCCTTCATTATTCTCCTTCTCTGCCTTTTTTCTCTTATTGCCCCCTCCCCAGATATTGCAGGGTTTTTTTTTTTTTCTTCTTCTTTTTCCTTTTGTCGGTTACTGTTCCTGTGTGATTACATGGTGTATTTTTTGTCCATTTGCTTTTACTTTTTTGATGGTTATTCAATTGTTATCG
>NW_006921601.1:10013671-10018962 GCF_000298275.1 Orycteropus afer afer | reverse complement strand
AGACAGAGAGAGGAACATGACAGGTGCAGACAATAAAGATGAACCCTTTTGCACATACAGTACTGCATTGTCAGTGAAGGCAAACATGGGTATACAGGTGGATAGATGGGTGGACAGGCTGAACTAGTAGGGATGTCTATGAAGTGGGGAGTGTACCAAAGACCATGTATGGGGTTGGCAGACAATGGTTCTATAAGTTTATTCATATGATTTGAATTCCCAGGTGTATAGTGGAGCTGACAAGGGACAAGGTTGTAGTCACTTCTTGGTCACAGCCAGCTACTCAGAGGGACTGAGTAGTTGAACCGGTCAGCTCAGGACCATAGTCGCAGGGGACATCAAGCTCAATTGGCATAACGTACTACATAAAACATTGTTCCACCTCTTACTTTGGCGAGTAGCAACTGTGCTCTTAAAAGCTTTCAAGCGGCCATCTAGATGCAACGATGGGTCTCTCCTCGTCCAGAGCAAAGAAGAATGAAGAAAACCAAAGATTCAAGGAAACAATTATTCCTAGCGTCTGGTATACCATGTGATCTGCAGCTTATACAACTATGAGACCAGAAGAACTAGATGGTGGCCGGCTACCACTGTCAACTACTGGGAGGGGGATCTATGTAGGAGATCCTGGACAGAGAAGGAGAACAATGTGGAACAAAACTCAAAATCATTTGGAGAAAAAAAAGGGGGACCTGGTTTGCTGCTCTGATAGAGCCTGGCGAAACCACTGAGACTATGGCCCCTAGCTGCCCTTCAGGTCTGGAATTGAATCCACACCTGTGGTTTGCAGCCAAACAAAAGACAGGCATAGGAGTTGCACATTTACCTGAGGTAGGTACACTCTTTGGAGAGAACAATCACGGGAGAAAAAGGGCTGTTTATGGACAGGGAGACAACTCAAAGGGCAGGGGTGCATGGAGGGATGGACACAGGGAAGAGGTGACTGTCGGAAGGAAGTCGGAGGGGAGCTGTTGCATTGTAGTCAATTGTGGTCAATGTCATGAGACAAAGTGTATGTGAACTGCTGTATAGAAAGTAAATTTTCTCTGTAAATTTTCACCCAGATCACAATTTAAAAGAAAAAGAAAAAGAAACCAAGTAAGAGATGAATCTAAAGTAGTTCAAGGATGTGAAATTGTCATACAAAAGGACAGGAGGTGAGCACTGAAAAGAAGTGGACAGGAAAACTTAACTATGTCATTTAGGTTCTGTGAGGAAACAAACATCATTCTGGGTATTTTCAAATGAAGAAAATGTAATACAGCCTATTTGTTAGATTATATTTAATGGAGACTACTACTTGGGTAAGGAGTTCTGGTGGCATAGTGGGTAAAGCATTCAGCTGTTAACCAAAAGATCGGCAGTTTGAACCCACCAAATGAGGCATGAAGAATTACAACAACCTATTTACAGCCTTGGAAAACTTACGGGGCAGTTCTACTGTCCTATGGGGATGCTATGAGTCAGAATCTACTCAACAGTAGTGGGCTTATTTCTTAGGGGTTGATTTTCCTGAGGAGCAAATATGGCTTTACTTCCCAAATTTTAATGTGAATTCAAAACACCTGGGATGTTGTTAAAATGCAGATATGAATTCTGCAGATATAAATTTGGGGCGAAGGCCTGAGATTCTGTATTTTTAAGAAGCTCTCAAGTAATGTCAATGCTGCTGTAGGTAAAGCTACTGCTATGAGTCTGAGAACAACTTTTTGAATAACAAGAAAACAAGATAGGTTAAGGCAACTCTGAGATTAGCAACAGCAGGAAGCCCAACTTTCTTTAGGGTTAAAGAAACACTGGGAGGTGTTGTTATCAAAGCTGGAAACTCAGTGCCATCTAGCCGCTGGATGGGAGGTGGGACCAAGGAGAGAGGGGCCGGCTGTCCAGCAAGATCTAAAAACATGGTGGGCTGCTGCTGGAGACCCTGCTAGAGGCAAAGAGATAGGCATTCATACCCTGGTTTCTTACCTTCTTTTAGCCTCTGATCTGTGAGTTTTTCCTATGAGTTATGGGAAACTACCTCCCCTAGTGCAGCTCACAGCTTCACTGACTCTTAGCTTCTCCCTGCAGGTCCTCCTTAAACTTCTCATTTCTTTAATATGCTGAGCAATTAAGTTTCTACCTCTGAATACATCTGTCTTGGATGAAGTGCAGCCAGAATGCTCCTTAGAAGCGAGGATGGCAAGACTTTGTCTCACGTACTTTGGACATGTTATCAGGACGTATCAGGCCCTGGAGAAGGATATCATGGCTGGTTAAAGCACAGGGTCAGGGATAAAGAAGAAGACCCTCCACAAGATGGATTAATACAGCAGCTGCAACATGGGCTCAAACATGGCAACACTTGTGAGGATGGCAGAGAACTGGGAAACATTTCGTTTTGTCGTGCGTAGGGTCACTATTCTACAAATAATGTAGAATCTGCTGACTCAATGGCACCTAACAACAGCAACAATCTTCAAACTTGTGCAGCCAAAGTATCACAAAGGATATCAGATTTTATGTAAATTCTGAATTGTATTTTTCTCTTGTTTGGAGAACAAGTCCAAGACAGATTTGTTCAGAAGTAGAAATTGGAATTAAGCTTAATTGCTTAGCATATTGAAGAAATGAGAAGTTTAAGGAGCACCTGGAGGGAAAAGCTGAGCATCACTGAAGCTGTGAGCTGCTCTGGGAAAGGCAGTTTCCCACAATGCATAGGTATAATATATTTTCTTTAGGCCTTTAATTGATTTTGGAAATCTCATTCTTAGCAACCCAGGCAACATGATAAAGAATATGAATTTTTATGGAAATTCAAAATTTGAATTATTTGGGTAAATACTGGCTAGCCTCAATTCCTGAATATCAGGACAAAATCAAGGCTCAAAACCCTAGAGGTAAAACCCCAGATATAAAAGAGATTTTCTATGTATATGTACTTACTAATATATATATATATATATATATATATGTGAAAGTTAAAATAAGATCATATTTCTCTGAAACTTGCTTTGTTCTTTTATTAAAAATTGTAACACATATCATACATATAGAAGATTATATAAATATATGTGCACACTTTAATGAATTATAATAAAATGAACACCTGACAATCTCTACTCAGGTTATGACATGGAAAATTCCCTACACCTTAGAAGCTCTCTGTGTGCCTTTCATCATCACAAATAACGCTATTACAACTATTCTTAAACACATCTCCCTGTGTATGTGAATAAAAGTGTACCTAGGAAGATTTTTGGATCATAGAGTATGCATACATTCATCTTTATTAGTCAACTCCAAATTGTATTCAAAAGTGGTTTTAATAATTCACTCTCCCATCAGTGAGTGGATGAAAGATATTATTTCTTCACATCTTTGCCAACACTTGATATTGTCAGACTCTAAAATTTTTGCCTATATGTAGAATCTCATGCTGATTTCAATTTTTATGTCCCAGAAGACTAATGAGGCTTAGTTTTTTTTCGTGTGGTCATTGACCATTTTAATTTTCATGAAGTGTTCAAGTCTTTTGCCCATTTTTTCTTTACCTCTGTCTTTTATTTCATGATTCTTAAGTACTCTTTATATAGTATTTCATCAAATCTAATATACTGTTGATTAAAAGATGTACCACTATTTTATGTAACATTAAAAGAATATTACCAACTGAATTATGATATACCATTGGTTGTAATATGCATTCCAATTTCAGTGATAGTAAAATGTGGAAAAATATGTGGGTTGGTTTCTTAGTGCTGCCATAATGAAAGTACCACAAGTAGGTTGCTTTAAAGAACCGGAATTCCTTGTCTCCTAGTTTTGGAGGTTACTAGTCTGAATTTGGGGGCTCTGGTGGTGTAGTGCCTCAGGCATTTGACTGCTAACCAGAAGCCTGGTGGTTCAAACCCACCAGCCACTCCTCAGAAGGAAGATCAGGCAATCTACTTCTGTAGTGATACCACCTTGGAAACCCAAGGAGGGGTTGCTATGAGTCAGATCTGACTCGATGGCAGTGAGTTTGGTTTATTTTTTTCAGTCTGAATTCAGGGTGTACTTTAGGACAAGATTATTTCTTGGCTTTTTAGCTTTTGGGAGTCCTGGACATTTCAGCCACACCTCTGAAGGAAGATTGGGCAATCTACATCCATAGTGATACGGCCTGGGAAACCTAAGGAGAGCTCGCTATGAGTGGGATCCAACTCAACTACAGTGAGTGAGTGAGTGACAGAGTGAATGAGTGGACATTTCTTGGCATTCTTTGGCCTATAGATGGATCCTCATGTGGTGTTTTCCTGTTTGTGTCTCTCTGTGTCTGCACTCACCTCAGTAACAACAGCTTAGAAGGGATTAAGTCTATGGCCCATCCTACTCCTATGATCTTATTAACATAACAAAAGAAAACCCTATTTCTGAACAGGGTCACATTCACAGGTATGTGGGTTAGAATAGCAACATATCTTTTTTAGGGACACAATTCAATCCACAACAGTGCGCACTGTAGAGACAAAAGAAAAAAAAACATGGTATTTTAGGTATAAGTCTTTAGCCAGTTATACATGTCACAAATAGCTTCTCCTAATTTGAGGCTTGGGTTTTCCCTCGCTTAATGGTTTCTTTTATTAAACTGAAGTTTTGAGTTTTAATAAAGTCAAATGTATCTTTTTCTCTATAGTTCTTTTTCTTTTTGCATCTTGCTTAAGAAATCCTTTCTTACTAAGAGATTATGAAGATATATTATTTTCTAAAAGTTCCATAGTTTTGCCTTTCTCATTTTACCTTTATTCTGCCTAGAACTGATTTTTGGTATAGTGTGACATAAGGTTTTCCCTCATATGTCTTATTATTTGTCAATATCTGTGCCAGTACTGTACTAAATTTCCTATAATTTAACATCGATTATACCAAGTCCCACTCCATTTGTCCTTCTTCAAGGACATTTTGATTACCCTTGGTCCTTTGCACAAAAATCTAAAACAAAAATAATAAACCTCTCCAGAACAAAACATTGCTAGGACTTGATTAAGATTGCACTGAATCTCTAGATCAACTTGAGAAGAAATAACATTATTATAATATTGAAGCTTACAATCCATTAGTATGTATGTAGCTCTACTTTGGAATTCTTAATAATTTTTCCTGATAATGTTTTGTAAGTCTGTGTCTTGCACATTTTCTGTAAGATTTATTCCTGTGTATTTTTTATGTCACTAAAAGCAGTAATTGTATTTTTTGTACATTGTGACTTATACGTAGAAGCGTAACTGAGGTTTATATGTTTCCCTTGCATTCAACAACATTGCTAATTT
>NW_006921601.1:10010972-10012341 GCF_000298275.1 Orycteropus afer afer | reverse complement strand
TGAGTCAGGTCCGACTTGACGGCACATAACAACAACAACAACAATATAATTAATGAATTTCCTAGGGTTCAAAGCCAAGCTTCGTGAATAGCTAGCTGGATGACCTTGAGCAAGTTACTTTATCTCTATGTGAGTCAGTTTCCTCATCAGAAAAATGAAATGTCTTTCTCTCTGGATTTCTATTAAACAGACACTGGGATAGTATTAAGTGCTAATGCTTCATAGGAGAGGTGTAATCCCAAGGTAGCAAGAAGGAGAGAAAAAGGAAGCGAGGCAGAGAGTATGGTAAGGAATACATTGGCCATTATTTCATGACTAGCTACAAAGACATAACCGTTGCTCAGTAAGTACGTCACTCAGCCATGCAGGATGCCTCCAGATAGGAAGAATGACAATCTGGGGTCTCAGAACAATCAGTGGGAAAAGGAAGGAGGAATTTTATCTTCCTGCTTCCTGTCTTTTACTGGGCAATGCTTGCCCCACTGGGAGCTAACTTTCCCTTACTCTGGGTTGCATTATTTGGCTTTTTGGAAGCTTCAGGCAACCAGATCTTATACTCAGTAGAGTGGCATGTCATCTGAGTCAAAAGGAGTGGGAGGAGTCAGGTAAGCTGCTGTCAGCCTCAGGCAACAGAACCCCAATGACCTGCAGGCCTTTGGCTGAGGTGGTGAGTGAAGCAGAACAGATGGCTTCGAGTCCAAGAAACAGGTGAGGCTGAGAGATTACAACGAATAGCGCATAAGGTAGGTCAATTTATGGGGCTACTAACAGTACCTAAATCATAGGGGTTTTTTGTGGATTAAATGTTACTAAATGTAAAATGGTTAGAAAAGTGCCTGATGATACTGAGTGAGCTCTAAAATACTATTACCTAATGTGCAATCCAATTTATCGTCTTTTTTGCTGTAGACACTGATCTTTGGGAAATACTTAGAAAAGCTTCCCCCGCCCAGCTAGTATAAAAATAGCATCCATCTGGATGTTATTTGGGTGTAAGAAGTGAAGTCAGGATCAAGCTTTATGTTTTTTCAAACATCATGTGCTGGATATTCCATATTTCTCCCTTTGCTTTGAAATATGATTGATAATATATTAAATTGGCTATTTATGTGAGTTAATTTACTGACTTTTAATTCTGTTTTATTGATTTATCTGTAAATTCTACGTCAATGTACTGTTTTAAGGACTGAAGCTTTATAATAATGTATTGTGGGATATGTTCCCATTTTTTACTTTTTTTAAAAAAGGATTTTCATGTGTTTATAATTTTGTCAAGTTCTTTCTCCTGAAAAAAGTCTTACAGGGATTTTGATTGTGAATACACTGGGTTTATAGTTGACGAAAACTTAGAGTTTTTTTTTTTTTTTTT
>NW_006921601.1:10000429-10006926 GCF_000298275.1 Orycteropus afer afer | reverse complement strand
CAGGGGACATCAAGCTCAATTGGCATAACATACTATACAAAACATTGTTCCACCTCCTACTTTGGCGAGTAGCAACTGGGATCTTAAAAGCTAGCAAGCTGCCATCTAGATGCAACGATGGGTCTCTCCTCGTCAATAGCAAAGAAGAAATAAATAGGTTAATAAATAGAAGAAAATAATAGGTTACCTTAATTAGAAAATAATGTTCACCATAAGCATTGTGTTATTTTTAAAAATCATAAATATGAGATCAAATTAACAACAGAAACTTGAATGATTAGATGAGACGCCTAGGGGGCAGTAAGTTTGTGTTGATGATGGTGAAATAATTGGGAAAAGGATATTGAGAAAATGGCGAAACTTGAAGAATGTAACCAATGCCACTGAATTGAACATGTAGAAATTGTTGAATTGATGTATGTTTTGCTGTGTATATCTTCACACACACACACACACACACACACAAATGGCTCCTTAGCAAGCTGCCATCTAGATGCAACGATGGGTCTCTGCTCATCAAGAAGAAAGAAGAAAACCAAAATTAATGGAAACAATCAGTCCTAGTGACTGGTACACTATCCAATCTGCAACCTATACAACTATGAGACCAGAAGAACTAGATGGTGCCCTTGTTGGATTATTAGCTATAACTCTTTGTCCTGTTATTTTAGATGTTACTTTAGAGTTTATGGTATATCTCTCTAACTTACCACATTCTACCTTCCAGTAATAATACACCATTTGAATAGTATGCTTCCATTTCTTTGCTCCCAAACTTTGTGCAATTGTGGTCATATATTTTGCTTTTATATATATTGTAAAGCACACTAGTTATTGCTTTTGTTTAAAGACTCATTTACCTTTAAAGAAATTTTTATAAGAAGAGAAAAAGGATTTCCAGCATGGCTTATGGGAACAGCACCATTCCTGGTTATGTGTGAGCACTGGGCACTGTTGTATCTAAATTTTTCAGATGGTTCTTTCCCTAGCCTTGGGTAATTTCCTTACACACGTGTGCTTATCATACTCAGCTGAACACTCAAAGGGATTCTCTGCAGATTTCTGGAGTTCTCTTTCTGTGCTGCTCAATTGTTACAAACTGAATTGTCTCCCCTGCTCCCCAAAAGGATGTGCTGAAATCCTACCCTTGTACTTGTAAATATGACATATGACTCTGTTTGGAAATAGGGGTTTTCTTTTTTTATGTTAATGAAACCATACCAAAGTAGGATAGATCCTATAAAGAGCAGAACAGACACAGAGACATACAGACGGGGAGTGCTGACACCAAGGAATACCAAGGAATGACAAAGCACTCCCAGGCCTACTGACAAGGAAGAACTCCCTCCTAGAGCCACATCCTTAATTCAGACTTCCAGCCTCCTGAACTGTGAGAAAATAAACCCCTATTCTGCATTATTATTCTTTTAAAACTTTCAATTGTGATTTGGGTGAATGTTTGTAGAACAAATTGGTTTTCCATTCAATAATTCATACATTTTGTTTTCTGACATTGATTGCAGTTCTCACAACTCTTTCCACTTCCTTTCTGTGTTTACCATTTCCATTCCTCCTCCTTTCCCATCTCTTCCTGCCTTCTAGCTTTGTCCCTGCATAAATGTTGCCCTTTTGATCGTGTATCGTTGTCTGTTCTAAGCAGTACATACTCCCTGGTGTTATTGTTCACTTTATATGCCTGTCTATTTGACTGAAAGTTGACCAATTGGTGTGAGTTCAGTTCCAAGCTTGAAGAGTGTCTAAGGGCTATCTCTATGAGACAAGTAAGCCTGGTCCTTTTACTTATTTTGAGTTTTGTTCCATGTTTTTTTTTTTTTTTTTTTTTAAATGATTTTGAGTTTTATTCCTTTTTTTTTACCACTCTAACTAGAACCTCATATTGTGTTCCCTTTCAGAAAAGTCAGCAGTGGTAGGCAGACAACATCTAGTTCTGGTCTTAGGTTCATGGAGGCTGGAGTTCATATGGACCATTAGTCCTCTGGATTAATTGTTTCCTTGCATCTTTGATTTTCTTCACTCTTCTTTGCTACATGTGGGGAGACACCTTGGATGGCCATTGTTCTGGTTACTAGTGCCGCTCTGACAGGAATATACCAGAAATGGGATGGCTTGAAGAAATAGGAGTTTATTTTCTTACCGATTGGAGGCTTTAAGTCTGAGTTCAAAGTGCCAGGCTCTAGGGGCTGGGTGAAAGCCCCTCAACCTTGGGCTTCAGCTCTGCTTTGTGCTCCCGGCCCACTGAAGCTCGAGGCTTTTCTTCACTCAGCTGCTGGCTGCTGAGGCTGACAAGCCCAAGGTTGACAAGTAAAAAGGCACAGTCCCAATGTTACCAAACCACATGGCAGGCCATTCATTCAAGGCCATTCAAAGTCCCAAGACTGGCAGAGCATAGCAGGCTGCTGAACAACGACTCAGCTACAAGCAGGGTTCAAGCATGCCATAAGCTAGAGACCATTCCCAAAGCTGTTTCTTATATATAGGAAGGAGACCACATACCCAAAGCAGCTACTCAGCTGCTCCAATAGATTTCCACCATGGAGGTGATTACCAATCTCACCATGGGGAATAACTACATTCAGCTGCCCAGCCACTCAACCAGGCCCAGCCAAGTTGACACACAAACTTAACCACCACAGCCACTCACCACCATTTAAAATCCCAGTTATTATTCACCAAAACAGGATGTAGAACATTGTCTTTGTGAACTATGTTATGTCCATTGACCTTGATATCCCTTGAGACTATGGTCCTGAGCATCCAGACCCAGTGACTTATTCCTTCAAGGTATTTGGTTATGGCTAAGAAGTTTTCATAACTTTGTCCCCTGTATGCTCTACCATATTTATGAGTGTATTTGGAACACATATAAATACATGTGTAGCCATATCCTCTGTCAAACTTACATATATTCATGGGGGTAGTCCCAATCACCTTCCCACCCCTGTTCAGCTTGTGTGTCTATCTATGTATCAACTCATAGATTATTGTTATTACTGTTGTTGCAGGATTGAGTGTGTAATACTTTTGTTACCTTTAACTCTTGTGCTCTTTGCAGTGTCTTCCTTTGGCTTGATCATTTCGTTTGCCCTCCCTTTGTATATCACCTTTCCCTTCACCCAAGTTAGTACTAGTCTACCTTCTAGTTAATTACTTACCCTTCCATGCCTGATAACCTTCAAAGAATGTTTCTTTCTGTGTGCAAACCTTTTCTTGACTTTTTACAGTAGTGGTCGCACACAATATTTGTCCTTTTGTGATTGACTAATTTCACTCAGCATAATGTCCACAAGATTCATCCATGTTATGAGGTGTTTCTATGCTTCATTATTATTCTATAACATTGCATGGTATCCCATAGTGTGTATGTACCATAGTTTGTTTATCCATTCATCCACTGATGAGCATTTAGGTGGTTTCCATCTTTTTCTTCTTGTAAATAATGCTGCAGTGAACATGGGTGTATATATATCTGTTCGTGTCATGGCTCTTATTTCTCTAGGATCTGTACCTAACAGTGGGATTGCTGGATCATAGGGTACTTCTATTTCCAGCTTTTTAAGGAAGTGCCATATGGTTTTCCACAGTGGTTGCACCATTTTATAGTCCCACCAGAAGTGTATGAGGGTTCTAATCTCTCCACACCCTCACCTGCATTTGTTGTACTGAACTTTGCTATTAATGCTGGGATGAGATGATATCTCATCATTCTTTTAATTTGCATCTCTGTAAAGGCTAATGGTTAGGAGAATTTCTTCATGTGTTTCTTGGCCACCTGAATATTTTCTTTGGTGAAGTGTGTCCTCTCCCCATTTCTTAATTGGATTGTTGCCTTTTTGTTATTGAGGTGTTGAAGTTCTCTATAACTTTGAGAGATTAGTCCTTTGTCCAATATGTCATTGCCAAAAATGTTTTCCCAATCTGTAGGTTCTCTTTTTACTCTTTTGGTGAAGTCTTTTTGATGCACATAAATGTTTAATTTTCAGGAGTTCCCAGTTGTCTAGTTTATCTTCTGCTGTCTGTGCATTTTTAGTTATGTTAGAAAGTGTATTTATGCCATGTATTAGGGCCCCTAAGTTTGTTCTTCTTTTTTTCTTTGATGATCTTTATAGTTTTAGGTGTTACATTTAGGTGTTCGATCCATCTTGAGTTAATTTTGTGTATGATGAAAGATATGGAAACTGTTTCATTTTTCAGCAAATAGATATCCCATTTTGCCAGCATCATTTGTTAAAAAGATTATCTCTTTCCCCATTTAGTGGGTTTCAGCCTTTTGTCAAAGATGAGCTATCCATAGGTGGATGGATTTACTTCCGGGTTCTCAATTCTGTTCCATTGTCTATTTTTCTGTCCTTGTACAAGTACTGTTGTTGTTGTTGTTATGTGCCGTCGAGTTGGACCCGACTCATAGCGACCCCTCCTTGGATTTCTGAGGCAGTATCACTACAGAAATAGATTGCTCCATCTTCCTTCCGAGGAGTGGCTGGTGGGTTTGAACTGCCAGTCTTCTGGTTAGTAGTCAAGTGCCTTAGCCACTATGCCACCAGAGCTCCCTGTATAAGTACTAGGCTGTTTTAACTACTGTGGTTGTGGAGTGGGTTTTGAGGTAGGGAGGTTGGAGGCCTCCTCCTTTGTTCTTCTTTAGTAGTGCTTTGCTTATCTGGGGCTCTTCTTTCCATATGAAGTTGGTGATTAGTTTTTCCATCTCTTTAAAGAATAATGATGGAATTCAGGTGAGGATTGCATTATCTCTGTAGGTTGCTTTGGATAGTATTGATGTTTTTCCAGAATTAAGTCTTCTTATCCATAAGCATGATATATTCTTCCATTTATATAGGTCTCTTTTGGTTTCTTGTATTAGTTTCTTGTATTAGTTTTCTTTGCACAGGTCTTTTGTGTCTCTGGTTAGACTTATTCCTGAGTATACTTCATCTTTTGGGTGACCATTGTAAATGATATTGTTTTACTTTTCAGAGTTCTCTTTGTTAGTGTATATTAATCAAATTGATTTTTGTATGTTGATCTTGTACCCTGCCACTTTGCTGAACCTTTCTATTAGATACAGTAGTTTTCTTGTTGAGTCTCCAAGATTTTTTATTTATAGAATCATATCATCTGCAAAAAGAAATTGTTTAACTTCTTCTTTGCCAATTTGGATGCCTTTTATTTCCCTTTCTTGCTTTATTGCTCTGGCTAGGACTTCCAATACAATTAAATAGGAGTGGTGGTAAAGGGCATCCTTGACTGGTTCCCGTTCGCAAGCATAATGTTTTATTCTCTCTCCATTGAGAATAATGTTTCCATTGGTTTTGTGTATATGCCCTTAATTATGTTGGGGAATTTCTCTTCTATTCCTATTTTGTAAGTATTTTTATTAGGAATGGGTATTGGATTTGGTCAAATGCCTTTTCTACTTCTATTGATGTGATCATGTAGTTCTTTTTCTTTGTTTTATGTATGTAGTGGATTTACATTGATTGTTTTTCTAATATTGAACCATCCTTGCATTTTTGTTGTTGTTATGTGCTGTTGAGTGCATTTGGTATGAATCCCACTTGGTCATGATGTATTATTTTACTACTATTATTATTTTTTGGTATGTTATTGGATTCTATTGGCTAGGATTTTGTTGAGAATTTTTGCACGTATGCTTATGAAGAATATTGCTCTATAATTTTATTTAAAGGAGCTCTGGTGGCATAGTGCCTAAGGCATTTGACTGCTAACCAGAAGACTGGCAGTTCAAACCTACCAACCACTCTGTGGAAGGAAGATAGGGTAATCTACTTCTGTAAAGATTTACCACCTCGGAAACCAAATGTGGGTCACTATGAGTCAAAACCAACTCAATGTCAGTTAGCTTGGTTTTTCATTTTGCTTTGTTTTTGTATCAGGGTTATCTTTGCTTCGTAGAATAATTTCTAGGATAGATGGAGTAGAATTGGTGCTAGTTCTTCTTTGAATATTTAGTAGAATTTGCTAGTGAAGTCGACTGGGCTAGGATTTTTGTTGTTGTTGTTGTTGTTGTTGGAATAAAAGCCTGTTCTTTAAATACACCCATATGTAGTATCTTTGTTACAACAGCATTAAGTCATGGAGACATCTCTCCTCTGGTAATTTGTCCTACGAATACTAGCTACCTTGGTCTCTCTCCAACCTTCAACTCTATCTCTTCTCCTTAAGGATTATTTTTCCTCTTGATGAATTGAGAGCTGTCTTATAACTAAATGTCTCTCTTTATCTCTGGTAATATTCTTTATTCTGATTCTTGATATCACTAATGAGGTAACATCCTTCTACATACTCCACTCTATGTCCTTGGGTTATGAGGGTTTTCATACTGGTTGGTGGGGTCATGAACTATTCCTGGACCTGTGTGAACTTTGGGGACTGTTCGCTCTGATCCTTTTGGTTAATTCTTTCCCCACACTTGGGTAGTTTTCTCATATGCATGCTCTGGTGTGTTTTGAAGACTTGAGAGG
>NW_006921601.1:9999258-9999759 GCF_000298275.1 Orycteropus afer afer | reverse complement strand
TCCCAGAGATAAAAATTCATTGAGGATGAACTCACAAAATATATGAAACAATTGTTTTCAGACACTGGACATCTTGGGCTAGCTTATGTCACACAGAGAGTGCAAATTCAAAGTCCAAACTCATGTATAGTGCAGGCCCACAAATTTGAATTGTCCAAAGAGACTTTTCTTTTTTTCCAGAGCCTAAGAAAAGACTGTTAAACTTTCTTTTAGACCTTGTGTGCTGATCAGCAATGTTTCTTCCTAGAAGGGACAGGCTTTGCGGAGATGCCTCAGTTTCAACTCCAAGACTTACATGAGGCTTTTCTGTCCTCATAAGGGTGTTGAAACCCAGGTCCTTAGATTACTGAGACTAGCAAGTCTTCCCTTCCTCTAGGGCATTCACAGAGTCAGCTCCCATGGTTACTGTTTTCTGATTTTCAGTTTCCTCTTCATTTCTAGGATCTGGAGATTTTCCTTTATGACTTTTGGTCTTCATTCTTAATTTAAAAGTATATATAT
>NW_006921601.1:9995700-9999128 GCF_000298275.1 Orycteropus afer afer | reverse complement strand
CTTCCAGCTTCCAATAATTTGGAGTTAAAAAAAATAAGTACTTTAATACAGATAAGAGAAAGGTCATGAATAAAGATAATATCAATAATTAAAGTAAATGGCAGTTGGGTAACGGGACAAGGGAATGAAGAAATCAAGAAAAGAAAAGAGAGATCTAGAAAGATGAAGATGTACTAAAATGTACTAAAATTTTTAATCACCATTTATTGAGTGCAGTGCTTTCTATGTACAGGGCACTTTACATGTGGCATCTCATTGATCCTGTGAAGAAGGGAATAGTATTCCTTTGTTCTGGAGTAGGAAATTAGAGCCCAGGGAAGTTAAATGACTCATTCAAAGTTCCACATTGGAAGTCCTTGCTCTTTCCATTAAACTAGACTGCCTGACTCAAGTGTTAAGCATACATTGGATTCTTGTGAGAAATATCTCATTCTGATCTTATTGTGATTTTGAAGTAAGAGTATGCTTTTAGGATAAAGTCAAAGTGAGATTTGTAGGGGTGATAATTCAGGTTACATATGTTACCAAGTGAGTCTGATTTTGCCAGTGGGAATAAGCTGGATGCAAGGCATGGACACTCTCAAACAAGATTCAGCAAACTTTCTGTGTAAAAAACCAGACAGAAAATATTTTTGCTTTGTGGGCCATATGGTTTCTGTTGCAACTACTCAACCCTGCTGCTATAGAACAAAAGCAGCCATAAGCCATACATAAACAAATGGGTGTGGCTCTGTTCCTATTAAATTTTATTTACAAAAGCAGGCAATGGACCAGATTTGGCCCATGGACTATAGTTTACTGACTCCTGCTCTTGAGACTAGTCCATGATGGAACACCATAATCACATAAATAAATCCATAAACTAAACTTTCCCTGGACATGCAGAACTCTCAGGACTGTCTGGGTCACATAGCCAACTCTGGATGTCAACTCTTAGAACTCTGGGGAAGTCTAGAGAAAATGAGACGGAACTCTCTGGCACACAGCTCTTCTTATCTTAGCCTGACTGCAAAGGGAAACTAAACAATGTTGGTCTTGGCCAGGGAGATTTTCATAAGATTATTATATTATTCCATTATACGTTTTGAATCATCTTTATCTTCCTAGAGCCTGGTGGAGCCAATAGAATGACTAATGTGAGGCTGAATTTTTATATTATATGTCAGACAGAGAAGTGTAAGAGTTTTAAAGAAAGTTATTTTTTTTAAGACAGGTTTAATTTAAGTAGTCCTGGTGGTACAATGATTAAGAGTTCTGCTAAATGAAAGTCTGGCAGTTGAAATCCACCCAGAGGCTCCATGAGGGAAAGACCTGGCGATCTGCTCCGATAAAGAGTACAGCCTAGAAAACCTTGTGGGTAGTTCTGCTATGTCCCATGAGGTTGCTGTGTGTCAAAATCGACTCAACAGCACCTAATCACAGTACGGGTTTAGTTCTAATTTTATTATTTAGTAATATTACAGAAAGATGAGGTGGCTACATCTAGTAGTGATTTTCTTTACAGAAACAACAGAAGACAGACATAGAGTAATCCCTCACAGACACCCAGACACTGTGGGAGAGAGATCCAATGGATTGACTGACTCAGGACCATAGTATTGGGGGACACCAGACTCAAATGGCACAACATAATACATAAAAGCCTTGCTCTACATCCTACATTGGTGAGTAGTGACTGGGGTCTTAAAAGCTTTTAAACAGCCATCTAAGATGCAGCTAATGGTCTCCTATCATCGGAAATGAAGAAGAGTGCAAAAGAAAAGGGCATTTGGAAGCAATCAGTCCTAGGACACGATGGCCCTTGAGACCAAAAGAACTAGATGGTGCCCGGCTACCAATGCCGACCGCTCAGAAAAGGATCAAATCTGGAGATCCTACATAGAGTGGGAGGAAAAATGTAGAACAAAATCCAAAATCTCAATAATGACCAGAATTTCAAGTTGGATGGAGTCTGATGAGACCCCCAACACTATGGTCCTGGGATACATTCTGGGCCTGGAATATAGGGTTGGGCATGGTAAATGGGGAGTGAAACTAAACGTACACATAACGTTGAACGTAAAACAAACTCTGAAAAAATTTTTAAAAAAGATATCTATCCTTTTGAATGTCATTGATCTTTGTTACATCAAGGGGTAGCAGGCTGGGCTGAATTTAAATGGGCACTTTTTTTTTTTTTTTGCCTTAACAAACAGGAATTTATTCTCTTACAGTTTGGAGGCTTTAAGTCCAAGTTCAAAGTGCCAGGCTCTAAGGGCTGGGTGAAAGCCCCTCAACCTTGGGGTCCAGCTTTGCCTCCTGCTCCCAGCCCACTGGAACTACAGGTTTTTCTTCACTCAGACAGCTGCAGGCTTCTGAGGCTGAGAAGAAATGGACACTTTGATGAAAAATAAATAAATAAATAAATAAATCCCACTCCACTGACATCAAACTGTAAGGATCAATCCAACTCAATTAAATTTTGTTCCCCTTCTTTTCTGACACCAGCTGACATGAAGCACTTCTTCCTCTGACCCTAACCATCCAAAGCTAGGTCAGAGATCACAAGTTAAAGGGCATATTCTTGCACACCACTAAACCTGCCCAAGATTCCTGCAAGCCTGGGAGTCTCCATGACATCTTCACTTCTGATCTACTGGCTACAAATGAAGGTTTACCCACTACATCTTCAAGATGTCAGCTACAAGACCCTGGAAGTACCCAGGTCTCCTCCTCACTTCTGACCTGCTGCTCCCATTATTTTCTCAGGCTAAATAATTCACTAGAATGATTCACAGAACTCATGGAAAGTGCTATACTTAGGATTACAGTTTTATTGTAGTAAAAAAGATGCAAATGAAATGATGCATAGGGCATGTCCCGGAGGGTTCCCAACATAGAATTTCCATGTCCCAAGGGATGTTCTACCCTGCTGTGTGCACTGATGTCAGTCACTAACCAGGAAGTCCATGGAGTTTTTGTGTCAAAAGCCTATTGGGGCCTCATTACAGATGGATCATAAAGAAGAGAATACCAGAAAGATGTTTATCTCTGTTTTATTGACTATGCAAAGACATTTGACTGTGTAGATGATAAATTATGGAGAATATTGTGAAAAGTGAGAATTCTAGAGCACTTAATTGTGCCCATGCAGAACCTGTACAAAGACAAAGAGGCAATTGTTTAAACAAAACAAGGGGATACTGCAGCATTTAAAATCAGGAAAGATGTTCATCAAAGTTGTATCCTTTCACCATACTTTTTTAATCTGTGTGTTGAGTAAGTCATTTGAGAAGCTGGACTATATCTTCATATAGTGGCACCAGGATTGGAGAAAGATCATTAGCAACCTACAATATGCAGATGATACAACCTTGCTAGCTGAAAGTGAAGAAGATTTGAAGCACTTACTGATGAAGATCAAAGACTACAGCCTTCAGCCTGGATTA
>NW_006921601.1:9993027-9994622 GCF_000298275.1 Orycteropus afer afer | reverse complement strand
TTTTTTTTTTTTTTAACTTCCTGGAGTTTCTCATTTTCTTTCTGTTTTCTTGTTAATAAATGGCTAATATGTCTTCATTCTTCATTTATAATCAAATTTATCCAGGTACAATTTTAAAATTAATTTTTGAATTTAATATTTTGATTATGTAATAGATTCCCAAAGGTTAAATATCAGAAACTGTAAGATGATCTCACTTTCATCTCAGTCCTATATTTGCTCAGTTTCCACAATAGATGACCTGTTATTAGTTTCATAATAGTTGTTTCATTGAACTTTTATACATGTGGAAGCTAGCGCACATAATTATTCTTTTTTTTTTTACACAAAGAATAACATGTTATATTTTTTGCATCTTGCTTTTTCACTTGACAGTATATCTAGGTGATCTTTTATTGTTAATCCAAAAAGAGCTTTTTCATGAGTTTTTACAGCTGCACAGATTTCCTTTGTATAAATAATTTAACCATAACTTTATGTAATATAATTATGATATTTTGCTCTTGAAAGTAACATTGCAATGAATGTTTGCATAGGTCATTTTACATGTGTCCAAGTATAGGATAAATTGCTTAAAATGAATTTAAAACTCAAAGTCTATATCCATTTGAATTTGGATAGTAATTGACAATTTGTCCTCCATAGGGATTGTACCCAATTAAAACTTCTAACAAAAATGTATGAAAGTATTTATTTCTTCACAGCACTGTCATCATGTCATTCCAAAATCTTTTGGACTTTTGCTAGTCTGATAGTTAAGAAGTAAAATCTAATTACAGTTTTACTTTCCATTCCTTTTAGGATGAAGGAGGTTGAACATCTTCTCATATGTTTATGTGCTGTTTAAATATTTCTGTTTCTGAGAATTTTTCATATTCTTTGTTCAATTTTTCTAGTGGGGCTTTGGTCTTCTTGTCTATGTCTAGAATCTTTTATATTTTAGGAGATTATTCCTGTGCTCTGATATAAATTGTAAATATTTTTCTGATTTGACATTTATCTTTTGCTATTTTGATTATTTGATTAAGTTAAATTTGACTTTGATTATGATGTTTCTCTTTTGTCTTGAAATTTTTGTTTGTTTGTTTGAATGAAGTCAAATTTAATAATCTTTATTTGTGGCTTTTATTAGTGTTTCTTTTTGTCATTTCTCTTTTTGTTGTTGTTGTTGTCGAGTTGATCCCTACTAAAGGGAACCTTGTGTGTGCAGAGTAGAAATGTTCCATAAGGTTTTCAAGGATGTGACCTTTTGGAAGCAGATCACCAGGCCTCTCTTCTAAGGTGCCCCTGGCTATGTTCGAATCACCAACTTTTTGCTTAGTAGTTGAGTACTGAACAATTTATGCCACCCAGGGACTCCTATTTGTGGCTTTTATATGTTATGTTTTAATACGATGACCAAATCTGCATTTTGAGGTCATGAAGAATATTGTCTTTTATTTTTCTACTATTTTATGATTATTTTATTTTACATTTCAAGATTTGATCTATTTGGAATTTATTCTAGCATAAAATGAGGGATATGGATCCAACTACATGATTTTTCAAGATGGCTACCTATCTGCTGTATGAAAAGGGGTTGTTGTTGTTGTAAG
>NW_006921601.1:9988643-9991942 GCF_000298275.1 Orycteropus afer afer | reverse complement strand
AGGGTAGGCCACATGGCCATGATGAGACACTGAATGATCCATCATGATCAAACTGAATGAAGGGGCACATTTGCCACATAGTCACAATGGGGACTTGTCTCATACTGGGTCCTTTCCCCAAACCTCAGATTTAGCTAACAGCAGAATGATTAACAAATGGCTTTGTGAATGATATCATCTCAAGAAGCCCTAAGAATTGACCTGAAGAAATTCAACCCTGTTTTCTGTTCTGTCCAAGACTGGTTTGTTTAATAGCAGTAGGAAAAAGTTATAAAGAAAGTGACCAAGCCATTCCATTTCATTACAGATGGAAGTAGTAAGATGTGTACTCTAGAATACGGGGTTAGAAATTTTAAATGAGCAAAAAATAACATAGCCACAATTCTTTAACTTGAAACACTAGAAAAGAAAAGAGTATATAGGAATGTTAAGAATTGAAGAGGAAGGTAACTGGCAATAATTATGTGCCTAACTGTACTCTAGGTTCTCTCTCTCTCTCTCTCTCTCTATATATATATATATATATATACATATATATACATACATACATGTATATGTATACAAACCAAACTCACTACCATGGAGTTGATTCTGACTCATAGTGACCCTATAAGACAGAGTAGAACAGCCCTACAGAGTTTCAAAGGCTGTAAATCTTTATGGAAGCAGACTGCCACATCTTTCTCTCATACAGCAACTGATGGATTTGAAACACCAACTTTTTGGTCAGAAGCCAAGCTCTTTAACCACTGCAGCACCATATATAGATATAGATATGTATTATGCTACAGGAATACATTTCATTAGGACAATGAAACATAGAAAATCTAGAAATAGACCCTGTATTTATAGAAACTTAATATATGATAAATATAGCACATCAAAGAATAGTGATGGGAACACTGCGTCTCCATTAAAAAAGTAGAGCCAAAGTTATATTAAAAATAAGTTCCAGATGGAATAAAGATTTGAACATAAAAATGAAATATTAGAAGAGAGAAATAGAATCTTTTAGCATGTGGATGGGGAAAGCTTTCCAATGCAGGAACAAAAATTCAGAAGCCATTTATAGGAAACAATAAATGGAAGAATTTAATAATTTCAAATTTTAAAAACTTTTGAATGATCAAATATATTAGACGCAGCTTAGGTGAAAATGTTTGCCACATTTAGAATAAGGTGCAGTGTTCCTACAAATCAGAATTAAAATGTAACCAATACGAAAGAAAAATGGTGAAAGAAAATAAGAGGCAATTCGTAGGAATCTACAAATTTCCAGTAATTGACCAGCAAACCACAATGAAATACTCGTTTTCCCTATATTCTAAAATATTGTCAACATTTAAAGACTAACTAACACTGTCCATTACTGGCAATGGTGTTGGAAGCAGGTACTCTCAAACACTGATAGTGTACATTAAATTGATGCAGCATTTTTGGGGTGAAATGTGCTTTCCCTCTAAATCAGCAATCCAAATTAAAGATATACATCCAAACAATAGAACACAATGTCATGGGCCTGGCTTTTGGGACAAGGCTGCCTAGAGTCTAAATCCTTGCTTTTTATTTATTCCCACTAACCTTGGTGAAGGAGAAACAGATTTTGTGAGGCCAAACATGGTCACCCTTTGCTCCCCACTTGCACATTTTCCATTTGCTAAATCATTCTTTCGTAACTCCTGCCGGGGTGGCTTTGTAAGTCCAAAGTCTTGGCATATACCCACTATTGTTCACAATAGTCATAAAACCTCTGCCTCCCATAGGGTTGTGGAGAATTGCTTGGCCCTGCAACTACCCAGGACCTGCCTCATATCTAAGTCTAACTTAATAAAATCCTTTGCTCCCACCCTGGATTTGCTCACTTCTTTCTTTGGTCCCATGACACCCTTCATATTTGGAGGCAAATTTGGGTTACTGGTCTACGCAGCAACAATTGGCAAGCTGGCCAGGAGATTAAGGAAATGGTGAATGGAAGAGTCCTCTGCAGAGGAGATCCTGGGTTGGCCAATAAATTCCATGTAGGGAGGTTTGGCCCATATGTTTGATGCGTGTGGACTGCCACACAAGTATGGGAGCACCCCCAAAATGCCGAGCAGCACAGCGTGGTTGTAGGAAATTACACATTTTCACAAGTGTGGAAAGGAGGCTAGGAAAGCAGTGGTGGCTGTGAGGTGGCTGTTGCTCTGGGCCATTCACCTGGCCACTGATGCCCAATAGCTTCTGAAGCAAACTTAAGAGCACTGCAGAAAAGCACTGCAGGAACAACTACAGTTGGAAAGGGAGGTGCAGCAATCATGTGTGGCCATGGCTGATGTTCTGAATAGCCGCTCTGTGAGCAAGATGAGATACTTGCCTATAAATGGTGTGTGTGTATGTGTGTGTGTGTAGGAAAAGTACCAAAGGCAAAGGTCAGAGCAGTCTTGATGAAAGGTGACTAGGATGTGAAAACATGGAATCCTTTGGAGAGTGAGTCTGAAAGTGACTCGGATGTGGGTGAACTTGGTGGCTGCCAGGATGGCAGTAGAAAAGATAGACAAATAGTTGATTGTGGTTTTGGTCAATCTTTGGACAATCTGAATCCAGAGCAACCACCATCCTCTGTGTCCCACTGTTCCTGTTGAAGAAGTGGTCCTTGCCTCTGGGTGGACCCTGCCAGTCCCTAGGAACTAGAGCTGGGGCTGAGGTCACCTGCAGGTTAGGGTTCTGTGGGGAGACCATAATCCTCATGTAGAGGTCACAATATGTTGGTCAAGGACAAATAAGCAGCAGGTGCTAGCTCTTGTTGATACAGGGGCAAAACGAATCTTTATCTTTGGAAACTGAGTGGTTTCAAGGCCCCGCCTTGGTAATTGGTGGGTATGGCAGAAAGTCCACCCACATATATTAAACACTGCTGACCCTACAAATAGGGTGTACTCATCCAAATCACATCAAGCTTACATTTCCCCAAAACCGACATACAATCTAGGGGTGGATGTCCTCATTGTATTGACTTTGACTGTATCTCTGGGAGAATTCCAATTGTGGGTGAGGGTGGTGAAAGTGGTCCTAAGGGGTAAAACCACATGGGAACCAGCAACCCTGTTCCACCATGAAGAGAGGTAAACATCAGACAATAAAAGTGGCTCAGAGGACATAAGGAAATCGGGTAAACCATTTTAGAATTGAAAAGAGCAGCTATCTACCAATAAGCCCACGGACTTTAAAAAGCCTTGTGTGGCTTGTTAAGAAACCAGATGGGTCCTGGTGTATGACTGTGGACTATACTGAACTTGTTCTTGTTGTTGTTGTTAGGTGCC
>NW_006921601.1:9983951-9986458 GCF_000298275.1 Orycteropus afer afer | reverse complement strand
GTTTTAGGGCTATTCATAAAGTTTTCCAGTAATATATCAGACAGTGTTTCACTGCTATTTATAAGGTTTTCACTGGCCAATTCTTTGAGAAGTGAATGGCCCCTTCCTTCTTCTAGTTCTGTCTTAATCTGGAAGCTCTGCTTCTATCTACCATGGGTAACCCTGCTGGTGTTTGAAATACCAGTGGCATAGCCTCCAGCCTCACAGCAACACACAAGCCATCACAGTATGACAAGTTGAGAGACAAGTGGTGGATACTGACCTTAACAAGGTTATTTCCCCTATACACACTGATGTCCCTAACATAACATCCCTGTTGGAAACCCTTAGTAGATACCTGGGCATGTATCATGCATTCTTCAGCATCCCTTTAGCCCCATTTACTAAGGCCCAGTTTTCCTTCACCTGATAAGGACAGCAATGGACGTCCTAGGTGCTGTCTCAATGATATCTACACAGCCATGGTTTAGCTGCTAGAGAATTGATTCTGTTCTCTTTTCCCACTACTCTCTGTTGGATTCATTACATTGATGACATCATGTTAACTGCTGAAGATGTTTCTCTATTATATGATTGTCTATATGCCCTAATCACCCACCCAAAGGGGAGAGGATGGGCTATGAACCCCTAAAAGGTGCAGGGGCTGGGAACATTGGTGAAATTCCTAGAGGATGTCCAGTTGGATAAAACCAATGAGTTGCCTGAAGCCACAGCTGACAAGACCAAAGCTTAGTCTACCCTATGGATGCTAAAAGAAGTGCAGGCCTTCATGGGTCATTTGGGGTATTGGAGGATATTTATACCCCATTTGGCCCAGTGCTTGAGACCACTCTATCAACTGGTAAAACATGTGTCTCTTGAGACTGGGGCAATGAATATCAGCAAGCTTTCACAAAGCTAAAGTGTTGGTTGCACAAGTGAAAGTGCTGAGTACAATATGGGAAAGACTACTCTTCTAGTTAGATATAAGCAGCACAAGAATGGCTTTGTGGTAAAATCAGGATGGAACTAAAGTTCCACTAGGTTTTTGGTCCCATATGTGGAGGGAGGCAGAAAATCAGTGCAGTCCCACAGAAAACAACTGTTGGCAGCCCACAACACTATCCACAAAATGGAACCATTAACATGAGTGGGAGCTGTAACACTTCAGTTTGCCTATTAAAGGATGGCTCAGTAGGCTGTTTTTCAAGCCATCCACAGCTATTGCCCAGATAGCTATGCTGACCAAACAGCACACATACACGCAACAGTGCAGTGCCCTTTCAGCCAATCCATTGTCCCAAGAGTTATAAGCTGTACTAGGTCCAGTGACATAACAAGATGACCTTCAGTAGAGATTGGCATGCTGCAAGAACTGCCTCCCATCTCATTTAAGAGAAGGGAAGGTCCATTGCCAGAAGATGTTTGGTACACAGATTACTCTAGCTGAGGTTTGTCACCACTGTGGTTGGCAGTGGTTGTAGAAACCACTGATACTATTTGGTTTGAAACTGGCTCAGGGCAAAGCATTCAATGGTTAGGTTTCCAGCCTAACCTAAGCATTTCTGTGTAAATGAGGGAACTAGGCTGCTACAATAAGGAGATTATAAAAATTGAGCATTATGAACAGGATACCCTGAAGGACTGATAGTGGTCAAGGTACACACTTTACAGGTTATGATGTGTGTGAATGGTTGGTCAAGAATGAGGTACAATGGAATTACCACTTGCTCTACAACCCCTAGACAGCAGGCCTGGTGGAAAAGAAGAATAGTACCCTAAACCAACAAATACAAAACCTTACAGACAAGGATTCCCTGGTGAGGTGGACCAAAGTGCTGCCTGAAGATTGAAGGTTGATAAACTTGGCTCCCACTGGGGTTCTACTTCCCAGTGCTGGGTTCTGAGGTGTTTAGAGGACCATGCTGTTTTGTTCTGCTAACCATCTTGGTGGACACACTTCCAGAGCCTGTGATGTCATTTATATCATTGTTGGAGGGTTACTCAAGGCTCCTAGTCTGGTATACAAGTCTAAGGTACATTCGGCCCCTGTATCAACCAGACAGCTGGCACTTGCTGCTTGTTTGTTCTTGACCAATGTATTGTGATCTCTACATGGAGACTCCAGTCCTGCTACAGCATTCAATTCTGTGAGTGACCTCAATTCAAACCCTAGTCCTTAGAGACTGGCAGGGTCCACCCAGAGGCAATGGGGACTTCCTCACTGGGTGCAGTAGGACCTAGAAGACTTCAGATTCTTCCAAAAGTTGACCAAACTGAGAAAGAGGCAGGGAGGCAGCATCTTCTGACCACCTCTAACTACACAAGAGTAGAACAGAATCACCATCAGCAGCCCAACACCTGCCACCACCCTCCAATCCTTTTACTAACCTTGTCACCAATGGTTCCTCCTATGGCACCTGCCACCTCTCTGCTGGGTTTGATAATTCACTGCAGTGGCCACACAGCACTCACAGATTACAAAATTTATTAGGGAAGCAACAGGCTACAATTCAAGTACAGGAACA
>NW_006921601.1:9979084-9979623 GCF_000298275.1 Orycteropus afer afer | reverse complement strand
ACAGTCTTTTCCCTCTTTTTGTTTGTAGTTGTCCTCACTTGCCAATTGCTATCTCTGGTTCCCTGTCTACAACCTTGTAATCTCATTTTACTTTTAACATCAGAATTCTATACACCTGAGAGAGTGGGAACTTCCCAGAAAATTGCTTTGAGTTGCTCCAACAGAAATATACCAGGTAGATAACTTTAACAATCAGCTACTCACAGCAAAGGGGAAGTTATAAAGACTGTGGCTAGAAAAGCCATACCATGTAATTTACTACACTGCAGGCCACCTCTGGCTTTTCTAGCCATTATCCCTTTTCTACTTCAAAAATTAATATCCTCTTCACCATCAGTTTGAGAATAACCATACCCACGAGAGCATCTAAGCCAGCCACTTCATGCCTTCATTTCCCCCATTTAAAATAGTCAATTTCTAATTTGTCCATCCCTATCAAACCAGTCATGACAAATTATGGACAACATTGAGAAGAATGGGAATCCCTGAGCACTTGATTGTACTCATGAGGAATCTGTACCTTGACCAGGAGGCTGTCG
>NW_006921601.1:9971035-9978329 GCF_000298275.1 Orycteropus afer afer | reverse complement strand
TAAGAAGGGACCATTCCCTGGAGAAGGATGTCATGCTTGGTAGGGTGGAGGGTCAACGAAAGAGGGGGAGGCCTTCAACAAGATGGATTGATATGGTGGCTGTGATGATGGGCTCAAGTATAGCAGGGATTGTGGGGCTGGCGCGGGATCGGGCAGTGTTTCGTTGTGCTGTGCATGGGGTCACTATGAGTCAGAAATGACTCGACGGCACTTAACAACAACAACAACATCAAACCAGTACTCTGAGGAGACAAGCATGTTCTTTTCACACTGAAGAATCTTCTATTCTGCTTGGAAACTTTGGGCATCTGCATCCATAAACAAGTAAAGTCCAGCCCAGTGCAAGCCATCAAATTGCAGCAACTTAACACTAGCTCAGTGTCAAACATCTTCCTCTTTGTTTGGTTGGGTTCTGTCAGCTCAGCCCTAGCCATCCCAGTAGGTCAAGGGTTCCAGCTGCCAAGTTTGGGAGTCATACTCTTCCCTTCACTTCAGACCAGCAAGCACCTTCTCTCTCAAATCCTCAGTTCTCAAGTCAGTTGCTTGTTTATCTTTTCTACTGCCATCCCAGCAGCCAATAAGTTCATCCATATCTGAGTCACTTTTGGACTCACTCTCCCAAGGATTCCACATTTCCACATCTAGTCACCTTTCATCACCACTGCCCTGACCTCTGCCTTTGGTACCCACCCTGCCATTTCTGTAAACCTGCAGGCAAGTGTCTCTTAGCTGCTCATGCTGCTCACAGAGGTGGCAATTCAGAACGTCAGCCATGGCCACATGTGACTGCTGCACATCTTTTTCCAACTGTAGTTGCACCTGCAATGCTTTTTACACACGCTTCAGAGGCTACCTGGGCATCAGTGGCCAGCTGAACAACCCAGATCAGCGGCCAACCCACAGCCGCCACTGCTTTCCTAGACTCCTTTCCATACTTAAAAAGGTGCATATTTTCCCACAACTGTGCTATGCTAGTTGGCATTCTTGAGGTGTCCCCATACTCATATTGTAGTCCAAATGCGTAAAGTATTTGGACCAAACCTCCCTACACGGAGATTGTTGGTCAACCCGGGATGTCCCCCGCTGAGGCCTCACTTCCACTTGCCATTTCCTCAGTCTCTTGGCCGGCTTGTCAATTGTCACTGGATCAGTAACTCAAAATTTGCTTCCATATGTGGAAGACACCATGAGACCAAAGAAAGAAGTGGCAACTCCAGGGTGGTGGCAAAAGAGTTTATCAAGTGAGACTTAGATACAAGACAGGTTCAGGGCAGTGGCAGGACCAAGGCAATCCTCCACAACCTCTAGGGGAGGCAGACATTTTATGGCTATGGAAAAGAGCAGAGGGTACTAGCCTGGACTTTGGACAAGTCCACCTCAGTAGGAATTACATAAGAATCATTTAGCAAACGAAGGTGTGCTAGTGGAAAGCAAAGGATGACCACGTTTGTCCTCACAAAGCTTATTTCCCTTTCACCAAGGTTAATGGGGGAATAAATATAAAAGGTAGGATTTAGATTCCAGGCAGCCTTGTCTCAAAACCTGGGCCCATGACATTATGTTCCTTTGTTTGGATAGATACCTTTAAGTTGGACTGCTGATTTGGAGGGAAAGCACATTTCACTCTAAAAATGTTGCATCAATTTAATTTACCTGTCAGTGCTTCCAACCTGCCAGTAATGGATGGCATGAGTATTTAAATGTTAGCAATATTTTAAAACATATTTGAAAAAATATACATATAGCAAAACCCATTGCCACTGAGTCCATTCTGACTCATAGTGACCCTACAGGACAGAGTAGAACTGCCCCATGGGGTTTCCTAGGCTATAATCTTTACAGAAACAGACAGCCTCATCTTTCTCATATAATATATATAAATAAAATGACTTAGTTTGTAATAATAAAATAACAAGAACAAACTCCTCAAGGTTTGTGAAGGGGTGAAGTGGGGGCTGTCCAGACCATGTAAGGGGAATTGCAGTCCAATCATGATGCCCAAGTAGACAACTTTGCCTTACAAACCTTGCCTGAACTCTGTCTCCATCTTGACATGTGGACCTTTCTTGTTTCTGCTTTAGCCAATGTTCTTTTGGTTACAAGCAACAGAAAGTCATTCATATTAGCAGAATAAAAAGGGAGGATTTATTATAACAATAAAAGGGTATTACAGAACCTAAGGGCAAGTCCTGTTACAATGGCCCAAAGGTCAGAGTCTGAGCAAGCATGTCTTTCAGGTTCTGGCTTCACATGGTGTCTCTCCCTATTTCTGTTTTCTATTCACCCAGCACATTCATTCGTTTCCCTGTTTCTCTGTAGAGGGGATTTTAGTCTTCTTATTGAGAGGACAAAAGATGGCTACCTGACTGCTGCCAAGTCACATTGCTTCAGTTCTAGAGACCAACCAGGACAACTAGCCTTTCTGGATCCTAATTCTAAACTTCAGGGAAAGAAAATTTGATTTGTCCAGTTAAATAAACACTGATCAGTGTCCACTTATGATCAGTAAACTGTGGTTGGGTTTGGAGATGAGGGCATATGAACAGATCTTGATGCCAGGAGCTACTTTTAGTGGTCAAAGTATCTTCTCTGGAGGGTAGATTATGAGTGGGCACATGACTTCATCTTCATATCTCAGAAATATAATTTCCATGCCATCTTAGTCCCTTTATTTCTTTTCTTCTGTTCCTAAAGGCTTCTAGGATTTTAGTGCCCTGTGATGCCTACAAAACCAGATGCTGTTTCCCTCCCTAGGAAACTTTTGTTTCTTCCCCAAATGGTCTCTTCCTTGTAAGCTTCTCAAGTCTGGCTTGCCTGCCTTGTCTAGAAGATGCTGCTAGTTTTGCCTTCAGGGGCATTAATTAGGCAGGGCCTCACTAACAAAATCAGTGACCTACTGGTTTATTTCTTAGCCTGTGGATGTGGAATGGAAATGCTTTTTTTCCCCTCCAAACAGGAAGTAAGTTGAAAGAGAGAGAAAAATAAACTCCTTAACTCTGAATGGCTCCATTCCCTATATTTCTGGCCAAATAATTCTCACAACATTGAATAAAACAAAGCCTTTTCTTAACAGCTGGACCCTTCTAAAGTGCTTACAACTCCCATGTATCATTGCCACCTAGTGGGAAGGTAAATCAGAACACAGAGCTCCATCGTCAGAGTGGGTAGGGTCACTTCTCAGTATTCTCGCACTGGAGATGTCTGGGGTACACTCAGAGGTTTCTGGTTGGAAAATCTTTTTGTGTGTGTGTGTGAGGTGGCAAAGAACTATTAGCTGCTCTTTGGAGGGAAATGTGGAGATCCCATTTTCTAATTTTAAACTGGAAGTACAACTTCTACCACCATCATCAAGTAGAGTAGCCATTTCTAGGACCTGGGCAAAGTTTTTATGCAGAATTCTGGTGAACTCCCTTGGTCTAGAGAGTACATTTTAATGATAGTGGGGAAATAACTGAGTAAAATAAAAATACCATTGCGTTGGAGTCCTCCTTCATGGAGAAGGACAAATAAAGGTGTTGGGGTGGGAAGGTAAGAGGAAGAAGGGGCTAGCAAATTTTCTTTAAGGTAATTTTCTTGAGCCAAAAGAAGAAAGTATATCCATTGAAGAAGCTGAACTCCTATGATGAGATTCTATCAATCAACTCACATCTGCCATGATTCTGGAAGTTTCCCACACAATCCAAAGTGGTTGCAGGGAAGAAAAGGACAGTGCCAATTCTTGTCTCTATCCACAGTTTGAACATGGGCAGAGACTTTGCTGGTGCTCAGTGGAGCATCCTTGCATCCAACAAACGCCATGCATTTTTTCCGGGACTTTGGACCATTTTACATTTTGCCCCACAACTCCCACACATTTGCTTCTTAATGTCCCAAAACTCTCCCTGCTGCGGCGTTCCCATAGGAATGTGGCTGCCTGCCAAGCGACCTCATGAACATTCCATTCATCTCCTTGGCTGGGAGGCAGCAAGGAAGCCAAATTGGCTGGTTGCTTAACTGTTTGGGCCCCAAATTCACCCTGAAAGGAATGGCCAAGCTTGATGGATTTTTCCAAAATTCATGAAGCAAAATAAAAGATAAAACAAAGGAGAAATATTTATTTATTCATACGATCCCATCTGAAAAACAGCTATCTTTAAAGGTGGCCTAATGAAAACCACATTCTATGGTTTTCCTTGTTATGAAATCTTCCTCCAGAAGAAAGACATTTTGAAGTAATGAGACTTTGTGTAAGGTGTGACTAAAAACAATGTGACTAATTTTTTTTGGTGAGCAAACACATCAGAATATAGTCATCCAAATTAAGGTTGCTGCCATCCAAGTAAACTCAGTGGGACATTATCCTGCAATTCCAAAATGCTCAAACATGTGTAAAATTCCTTTTAGGGGATGACTGGCTGAGTTTTGCTCTCATTGTTTTGCTTTCTGTTTATCATTCACTCGGCATATATTGGGTACTTCTTGTGTGCCAAGCACTTTGGGGTACAGTGATGAGGAAGATGCAATCACATTGAGTGTTAGTGTAAGAGGTTCCTGGGGTCACTGGAAAAAGTTAGTGTGACCTGGGTTTGAATCCCAGTTTAGCCTTGTGCAAGTTGTGTAACCTCAGGCAACTTTCCTAAACCCTTTGAGTCACAATGTCCTCATTTCTAAAATGGACAGAGGATCACTTTGAGGAGAAAATAAGATGAAATACATCGTGACCTTAACACAGAGGCTGATGTACAGTAATGATCAGCAAACAGAAGGTCTTATGATGATAATTACTTGAATTAGGCAGCTAGTTCAACTATTTATTTTTTCTCAGTGTAGATTCAGAATACATTTTTTTTAAAAATTAATCATTTCATTGTGAGCATGGGTGATTCATATGAAGCACTAAATCAGAAAGTTACAGAAAAGGATACAATGAAAATGAAATCTCTTCCCTCCTTTGTCTCTCTGCCTCTAGTTCTTCTCTCCAGAGACAGTCAATTTGACCAGAATCTGGTGTATTTCCAGTGTTTAGCTGTATTTCTTGGAGCCAAGTCCACAGCAACACTTGCAGAACTGCCTTATTCTCTTTTAAATGATCATACGGTATTCCATTGACTGAGTGTATCATATTTGATTTTGCTATTCCCCATTAATGGACATTTAAATTATTCCCAATGCTTTGTTATGACAACAGCACAGCAAAAACTATCCTTATGCTTAGCTTTGACTACTTCTAGTCAAAGAAGAATTAATAAACCAAACACATTCAACAGATCCTAAGGCAGCTCTTGGCAATATCATTGGAATAACATCACTGCTTCTAGAGAGATACTGCTGATCTGACTGGATACATTCTGGCTTGTTTTCTCACAAAGCTTCTCACTATTCTAATACTAGAATATTCGTGTGAGGGAGTGCTGGTTCAGTGGCAGAATTCTTACCTCCCTGCAGGAGAGTCAGGTTTGATTCAGGCCAATGCACCTGAACGTGCAGTCACCACCCATCTGGCACTGGAGGCTTGCATAATGCTATGATGTTGTAGAGATTTGTAGCAGTGCTTCCAGACTAAGACAGACTAGGAAGAAAGGTCTGACAGTTTACTTCTGAAAATCAGCCCCTATGGATCACTACAGTCCAATCCACACCTGATCAGTGTGCATGAGATCGCCATGAGTCAGAGACCAATTTGATGGTAGCTAATAACAGTTACAGACTATTCACATCACCCACAAATGCTGCCTATTTGAAAAGGACAGAGTCTATGCAATAATATTATAAAAACTGTGGCATTTTTGTCCAGACATGACTGTCTCCAAACCCCTCCAAAACATATAATAAATGAACAAATTTTTCTTTGTTGACACCAAAGAGCCAACGATGCAGAGATTCCAGACAGCTACTCTAGAAGCAGCTGTTAAGAAGATTTGCGCTCTAATTTGCTGCCACAGCTTGAAACAGTGAAACGTATTAAAATGTACTGCACCAGTTAACATGGGCTCAATTAGGTGAAGACTGCCAATTTGGAAGGAGGGCAAAAGTTCCTTGGTGGCCATCTTTGCCAATGCCCAGTACTGCACAGGCTTTGTGTAGAACTGCATTAGAGAGAACTTATACATGAGGTTCTGGCACAATTCAAGCACAAGTAAGACCTGGGGATTAGCCTTCCTGGATGAATAATTATGTCTGAATCATGAGAAAGACACACGTGGAAATGAGCAAGGGAATGGAAGTCTTTCTAAGAAGTCTCCCCTGTCAGAGGCCATGGATCCTCAGATGAGCTCCATGCAAATGAAAACCAGTCCCAATAGCATCTTGAGCCAAAGAAAATTCTTGGTTGGGGTTGAAAAAATGTCAGATAAATAGTTTCTCCTTGCTTCACAGCAGGCCCCTGCTATCACTGCAATCCAGATCTGGCCTCTCAGCAGTTCTGGCAGGTTTAGCTTGGACCAGCTGCTGTGATGAAATCACAGTAATTCCAGGTTTCCCTCAAATCTGGACTGAGCCAAAGGCAATCTGGGCTTTGAGCATTTGCTTACTTCATTACCCTCTCTCCAATCCCTCCTCAACTTTCAAGCTTCTGATACATATATACTGAGGATTGGGATGAGGGAAGAAAACCCTTCAGTGTTGCCCAAAAGTCTGGAAAATGTTTATTTCAGGTCAATTCAAGAAACTGATATTGAGTACCTACTACCAAAAAAAAAAAAAAAAAAAACCCACTGCCATTTAGTCAATTCTGACTTATAACCCCATTGTGTTTCCAAAGCTGTAAATCTTTTTGAAAGTAGATTGTTCATCTTATTCCTATGGAGTAGCTGGTGGATTTGGATAGTTGTCCAACTGCAGCCAAATGTCTTACCCACTATGCTACCAGAGCTCCTTTATCACCTAGTAGGTCTATTTTGGTGGTCTTCATGGTGTGAACAGTTACAACAATAATATTAATATGCATTGTGTATCCAAAGATATGTCACATACCAGGCTCCCTGCATAAAATATTTAATCCATCAACAGCACTGTGAGCTTCTCGTTTTCTGGAGGAGAAAACTGAGTCTTGGGAAATGTTGAGTCTCTTACTTTAAGAGAGCTCAAAACTAGTTGCTGTCAAGTTGACTCCCACTCTTGGTGATCTCATGTGTGTCAGAGTAGAACTGTGCTCCATAGTGTTTTTGTTTTTTGGTTTTTTTATTGTGATTTGGGTGAAGATTTACAGAGCAAATTCACTTTCAATACAGCAGTTCACATATACTTTGTCTCATGTCATTGACCACAGTTTACCATAATGCAACAGCTCCCCTCCCAATTCCTCCCCATAATTACC
>NW_006921601.1:9955168-9963780 GCF_000298275.1 Orycteropus afer afer | reverse complement strand
AATAATAAAAAGGACAAAAGTGTTAATAATATTAGTTGTTTTAAAACAGACAAATACAAGCAAACTAATCACCAGAAAAAAGAAAGCAAAAAAGAAAAAAATAAAAAGAGAAAAAAAAAAATCGGTGGAGGACAGGGTAGGGCACCAGGCTCCGTCTGAGCACACAGACTGTGATGGAGTTCCTGTGGGCCCAGAAGGAAGGTGGGAGTGGGGATAGCCACACCTCCATTCAGCAAGTGGGTGTAGAGTATAAGAGTACAAGAAGAATGTTGTACCTTTTCAGTCTTGCAGGTTCCGAGTGTCCTTGGGGTTGCTGGAAAGCAGAATGTGTTCTTAAGCCCCAGGAATCTGCAAGAGCACTGTCTCTTTAAATATCCAAAATAGTCAAGTCACTTTTTAAACCTTCAATATGGCGGCGTCCTCCGGACCGGCAAAAGTCCACAGTTCAGCCTACCTTTCTCTTTACCTTTTCTGTTCCCCAGCCACCGTGCACAGTCCTCCGTGCAGTTCCTGGCTAGCAGGGTGATTTTTAGGTTAATTCTTAAGTCCTACCACCACTCGGGAATCTCCAAGCTGTCTGTGCCATCAGGATCGCTCAGGATCTCTGCCAGACTGCAGCTCCGTCTCCTTTTTTGGCATTTTCATGCAAATTCTTCTGCTAGTTGGGGTTTAGTCCACTTCTATGTCCTTCCCTTCAAGACTCAGGGGTCCAAGATTATCTTCTGTGTCTGTGTTAATTGGTTTTCCTTTTCTTTGTTCAAGAGGGTCTGTGCAGACTTTCTGCCTAGTCCACCATCTTTCCGGAAGTCCTCCACAGTGTTTTTAATGGCTGAATTTTTTAAGTCATCAAGCCTTTCTTCTGAGGCATTGTTAGACAGACTTGAACCTACAACTTTCAGCTTAGCAGCCAAATACATTAACCATTTGTATCACCCAGAGGCTCCATTAAGTTTATAGTTCAGGTCTGCCCAGGTTGGATCCCCTCATCAACAATGCTTGGAGGGCTCTAGTAGAGATAGCAGAAGGATAATCATTAACCATATGTATCATCCAGGAACCCTGCCATAGCAAAAAAGACTGTATTCAGTGTCCAGGTAATAGAGTCTGGGCTGAGCAAAACTTACGTAAACAAAGAGGACAAAACTCAGACCCAGATGGGAGAAGGCAGAAGTAAGTGTGTAGAGTATATACATAAAAATGACAGAGGCCAGGCTCACACTCACCCCAATTTCCACCTCCGAAAGGCTTGTGGTCCAAGGAGGCTCTCAGTCCTTTGCCAGCAACAGCCTTGAGTCCTCAACCAAAGCATATATTTAGGTGTCTCAGGCATGCTGAGAGGAGCAAGTGGGAAGTTATTAATCAAATTTCCTTAGAAATTACTTTATGTATGAAGTTCCAGCAACTAGCACAAAGACTGAGGTATTCTGAGAAGTTGAACATAGTCCTTTACCCCCAAGTAAAGGAGAGCTTCCAGGATGCATTTGACTACTGTTCTTTACAGGGTTCACAGTTCCAGACACTATGCCACTCAGGCCACTAAGGGATCACTGGGGTTTAGGGAGAGGTGTTTACTGAATTTCTTTAAAACAGGCTTCCTGGGCCAGATGTAGGACTTGCTGCCTATCTTCTGGATTATGGGCTCCTAGGAGGATAACTACTCCTCTGCCAGTTTGTCGTACTATGGTGGCTTGCATGTTGCTATGAGGCTGGAAGCTATGAGAATGGTATTTCAATTATCAGCAGGGTCACCCATGGTGGACAGGTTCCAGCAGAGCTTTCAGACTAAGACTGGGAAGAAGGACGAGGTCATCCTCTTCTGAAAAAAAACTGGCCACTGAAAACCTTATGAATAGCAGTGAAACACAGTCTGACATATTACTGGAAAACTTTATGAATACCAGTGAAACACTGACTGATATAGTGCCAGAAGATGAGCCATTCAGGTTGGAAGGCTCAGAACATGACTGAGGAAGACCTGCCTTTTCAAAGTAGAGTCAACCTTAATGACACGAATGGAGTAAAGTTTTTGGGACCGTAATTTGCTGATGTAGCATTACTCAAAATGAGAAGAGACAGCTGCAAACATTCATTAATGATCAGAGTATGAAATGCATGAAGTATGAATCTAGGAAAATTGGATATTGCCAAAAATGAAATGGAATGCATAAAGATCAATATTCTAGGTACTAGGAATATTCTAGGTAAAATTGACTGGTATTGGCCATTCTGAATCAGACAATCATATAGTCTCCTACTCTGGGAATGATGAACTGAAGAGGAATGGTGTCACATTCATCATCAAAAAGTTCATTTCAAGATCTGAAGTAGAACGCTATCAGTGATAGGATAATATCACACACCTGCAAGGAAGACCAGTCAATATAACAACTATTCAAATTCACACACCAACCACTAAAGCCAAAGATGAAGAAAGTGAAGAATTTTTACCAACTTCTACAGTCTGACATTGGGTAAACACGCAATCAAGAAGTGTTGACAACTACTGTTGTTGTTGTTGTTATGTGCTGTTGAGTCAGACCCAACTCATAGTGACCCTTCCTTGGGTTTCTGAGGCAGTATCATTACAGAAGTAGATTGCCCCATCTTCCTTCCGAGGAGTGCACTTGACTGGTTAGCAGTCAAGTGCCTTAAGCACTATGCTACCAGAGCTCCTGATAACTAGTAGTGATTGCAATTTAAAAGCTGGAAACAAAGAAGCAGCACTGGTAGTGGAAAAATATGGCCTTGGTGACAGAAATGACACCAGAGATCGTATGATAGAATTTTGCAAAACCAATGTTTTATTCATTGCACATACCTGTTCTCAACAACATAAATGGCAACTATACTTGTGGACCTTTCCAGATAGAATACACAGGAATCAAACCGACTAATCTGCGGAAAGAGGTGACAGAGAAGCTCAATATCATCAGTCAGAACAAGGCCAGGGCCTGAATGTGGATCAGACCATTAACTGCTCATATGCAAATTAAAGGTGAAGCTGAAGAAAATTAAAACAAGTGCATGAGAGCCAAAATACAACCTTGATTATATCCCTGAATTTAGAGACCATCTGAAGAACATATTTAATGCAATGAACACCAGTGACTAAAGACCAGATGAGTTGTGGGATGATATCAGGCCAATACATGAAGAAAGCAAAAAATAATTTAAAAAAAAGAAAGGAAGACCAAAATGGATGTCAGAAGAGACTGTGAAACTTGCTCTTGAATGGAGAGTAACTAAAGTTAATAGTAGCACTGATGAAATAAAAGAGTTGAACTGAAGACTTCAAAGGGCAGCTCAAGAAGACAAAGTAAATTATTATAATGAAATGTACAAAGACCTGGAGTTAGAAAACCAAAAGGGAAGAACATGCTTGGCATTTCTCAAGCTGAAAGAACTGAAGAAAAAGCCCAATCCTTCAGTATCCTTGAGTTGCAATACCGAAGGAGTCTATAGGCAAAATATTGAATGATGTGGGAAACATCAAAAGAAGATGGAAGGAATACATAGAGTATTCTATGCCTCTAGCTCCAGTGGGCCAAGGTTAAGGGGCTTTCACCCAGCCTCTAGAGCCTGGCACTTTGAACTTGGAGTTAAAGCCTCCAAATTGTAAGAATAAACTCCTGTTTGTTAAGGCCATCCAATTTGTGGTATATTTCTTGTCAGAGTGGCACTAGGTAACCAGAACAGAGGCTTTAACTCCAAGTTCAAAGTGCCAAGCTCTAGGGGCTGGGTGAAAGCCCCTCAGCCTTGGGCTTCAGCTCTGCCTCTTGCTTCTGGCCCACTGAAGCTAGAGGCTTTCCTTCACTCACACAGCTGCTGGCTGCTGAGGTTGACAAGCCCAAGGTTGACAAGTAAAAAGGTACAGTCCCGATGTTACCAAACCACATGGCAGGCCATTAATTCAAGCCTACTGTAGGTTCCCAGGTCAGCAGAGCATGGCAGGATGCTGAACAATGACATGGCTACATGCAGGGTCCAAGCATGCCATAACCTAGAGACCATTCCCAAAGCTGCTACTTATATACAGGAAGCAGACCACATACCCAAAGGCAGCTACTCAGCTACTCACAGTAGATTCCACCATGGATGATTACCAGTCTCATCATGGGGAATACTACATCCAGCTGCCCAGCCACTCAACCAGGCCCTGCCAAGTTGACACAAAAACATAACCACCACACTAACCAACAGGAAGAGATCCATATTTGGATCAATTCCCAAAAAGGTGATCCAACAGAAGGAAGACATTATCAAACAGTACCATTAGTATCATATGCAAGTAAAATTTTGCTGAAAATAATTCAAAAACAGTTGCAGCAGTACATTGACAGGGAACTGCCAGAAATTCAAGCTGGATTCAGAAGACACCCTAGAGCAAGGGATATCATTGCTGATGCCAGATGGATCTTAGCTGAAAACAAAGTATACCAGAGAGATGTTTACCTGTGTTTTATTGATTATGCAAATGCATTTGACAGTGCATAACAAATTATGGGTAACACTGCAAAGAATGGGAATTCCAGAACACTCAATTGTGCTCATGAGGAACCTGTACATAGAACAAGAGGCAGTTCTTCAAACAGAACAAGTAGATACTCCATGATTTTAAATCAGGAAATGTATGTGTCAGGGTTGTATCTTATTCAATTCATATGTTGAGGAAATAATCTGAAAAGCTTGACTATATGAAGAAGAACATCAGGATTGGAGGAAGACTCATTAACAACCAGTGATATTCAGGTAACACAACCTGGCTTGCTGACAGTGAAGGGGACTTGAAGCACTTACTGATGAAGTCCTTAACAGTATGGATTATACATACCTTAATATAAAGAAAATGAAAATCCTCACAACATCATGATAAATGGAGGAAAACCTGAAGTTGTCAAATATTTCATTTCACTTGGATCCACAATCAACTCCCATGGAAGTAACAGCCAAGAAATCAGATGATGTATAGCACTGGGTAGATCTCCTTAAGGTGTTAAAGAGCAAAGATGTCACTTTGAAGACTAAGGTGTGCCTCACCTTAGTCATGGTATTTTCAATAGCCTCATATACATGTGAAAGTTGAACAATGAATAAGGAAGACTGAAGAAGACTCAATGCATTTGAATTATGGTGTTGGCAAAGAATATTGGAAATACCATGGACTGCCAGATGAACAAATCTGTTTTGGAAGAAGTATAGCCAGAATGCTCCTTAGAAGAGAGAATGACCAGACTTCATCTCACCTACCTTGATCATGCTGTCAGAAGGGACCAGTCCCTGGAGAAGAATATCATGCTTGGTAAAGGATCAGCAAAAAAGGGGAAGACCCTCATCGAGATGGACTGACATAGGCTAAGATGATAGTCTCAAGCATAACAAAGATTGTGAGGATGGCCCAGGACTATGCAATGTTTCTTTTTTTCTTTTCTTCTTTTTTTTTTTTACCATAAAGTCACTCCCTTTGAGTCGAATCCGACTCATAGCAACCCCTCTTTGGGTTTCTGAGGCGATATATCTATAGAAGTAGATTGCCCAGTCTTTCCAAGGAGTAGCTGGTGGGTTAGCAGTCAAATCTTTAGGCACTACGCCACCAGAGTTCCAAAACTTTCCTCCCCTGCCCTCCCCTCCCTGTGACTATGCCCTCCCTGTGCCTTTCTCTGTGCATCCCTGTCTTCCCAGCTTTCCCTCTATGTGAATGCTGTCCCTCTGGTGTCTCATGACTGATTGATGTAAGGGGTGCGTCTCCTAGAGTAGGTGGGTGCATCACCCTGGGGTAGGTGTTCTGCATGTAAGTCTTTCTACTATTGGACTGAGAGCCAATCCATGGAAGTGAGTCCATTTCTAGGCCTGAAGGGTAATCTGGGGCCATAGTCTTGGGTGTTCCACCAGTCTCTATCTGACCAGTAATTCTGATCATTTTTGTGCTTTTGAATTTTGTTCCACATTTTTCCTCCCACTTTGTTCAGGATCTCTAGTTTTGATCCCTTTCTGAGTGGTTGGCATTGGTAGCCAGGCACCAGCTAGTTCTTCTGGTCTTGGGGTCATGAAGGCTGAGGTCTTCGTGGTCCATCTTATCCTTGGACTAATTGTTTCCAGATGCCTTTGATTTTCTTCACTCTTCTTTGCTTCAGATGAGAGAAGATCAATAGTTGCATCTTAGATGTCCTCTCAAAAGCTTTTAAGACTCCAGTTGCTACTCATGAAAGTAAGTTGTAGAACACACTTTTTATGTACTATGTTGTGCCAACTGAGCGTGATGTCCCCAGTGACTATGGTCCCGAGTCCACAAGCCCAATGATTGTCTCTCTCAAGGTGTTTGGTTGTCTCTGAGAAGTTACTCCAACTCTGTCTTCTGTTGCTTCTGTAATGTATGTGGCTAAATTTGTAGCACAAGTACATATGTAAGATTATCTTTAGTCAAATTTATCCTATCTATCAAACATAACAAAGATTGTGAGGATGGCACAGGTCTGGGAAGGGTTGCTATGAGTCAGAACCAACTCAATGGCACCTAACAAGAACAACAAAAGGAGGATGAAGCAGATGTTTTAGGGCATAAAGCATCCTTGACATAGATAGGGAGATGGACTCTGAACAGAGTCTACTGCAGTAACACCCAGCAGTCTGCGGGGATAAGGAAATGGATCACAGGTTTATAGTGGAGTCACTGGGATCCTGGGTTACATGGTATGTCCAGAAAGACCTTTCTGAGCAGCTGGTCAACAAACACCTTTCATTTATATTTGTGGCATCTCAGCTCAGGTTTGTCTGATAATCCTGAGGTGGCTCCAGAAGGCCCTGAGGTACCAGAAGGCTAGGAGTACTAAAGGTCTGACACTCAAAATGGAGGAATGCTGGTGTGGTAATTAAGGTTGTGTGTCAACTTGGCTTGGCCATGATTTTGAGTGGTGCCTAAGGCATTTGAGTCAAGTGCCTAAGGCATTTGACTACTAATCAGTAGGCTAGCAGTTTAAACCCACCAGCCACTCCTCAGAAGGTTGGGCAATCTACTTCCACAGTGATATTGCCTTGGAAACCCAAGGAGGGGTCACTATGAGTTGGATCCAACTCCATGGCAGTGAGTTGAGATTAAGATGATAATTTCATCATCTCCTCACAATGAGATCAGACTGCTGTAATCACTTCCATGGTGGAGTCTGCTGTGAGCAGCTAATTTGTTGAAGGGGAGTTGGCTTCCCCTTCATATATTCCAGTATATATGGAGAAACTTTGAGAAAGGTCTCTAGCTTTTTGCTCATTTTTGACCTGCATTTGGCTGATTATAATCTCTACTTCCTGGATTTGAACCAGTGTCCTCCTGTGTTGCCTGCCAATCTTGGCATTCTTGCCTTTGCAGCCTGTGAACCAACAATCAGCCATTTTACCTGCTGATCTTGCACTCATCAGCTTCAGCATCCAGCAGCTTTATGAGTCAGGAGAAACCTCCAGTTTGCTCCAGTGGGCCTGGAAGGCAGAGATGAAGGCCAGGTCAAGAGGCCTCCATCCAGCCCCTAGAGTCGGCACTCTGAACTGGGACTTCTAGCCTAATCTTCCCTCTAGCTGGAACTCTGAATTCAGACATCTAGTTTCCTAAACTGTAAGAGAATAAATTTTTGTTTGTTAATGCCATCCATTTGTGGTATTTCTGTTATAGAAGCACTAGGAACTAAGACAGCTGGGTTCCAGAAATGATTGACCAGTGAGTCTGACCACTGATTGACCAGTAAGCACAATTCATTACAATAAAGTAAAGAGAAAGATGTACTCCACACATCCTTTTCTGACTCTGGATTCTCCCAGCAACTCTGGTCATATCACATGAGCTCTCATAGCCTCAATTTCCTTACCTGCAAAATGAGGATAAAAGTTGCTGCTATCCATACAGTACTGCATTGTCAGTGAAGGCAAACATGGGTATACGGGTGGATAGATGGGTAGACAGGCTGAACTAGTAGGTCTGTCTATGAAGCAGGAAGTGTACCCAAGAACATGTATAGGGTTGGTATACAACAGTCCTACAAGTTTATGTGTATGATCTGAATTCCCAGGTATATAGTAGAGCTGACAAGGGACAAGGTTGTAGTCACTGCTTGGTCACAGCCAGCTACACAGAGGGACCGAGTAGTTGAACCTGTGGACTCAGGACCATAGTCACAGGGAACATCAAGCTCAATTGGCATAACATATTACACAAAACATTGTTCCACCTCCTACTTTGGTGAGTAGTGACTGGGATCTTAAAAGCTTACAAGCTGCCATCTAGATGCAACGGTGGGTCTCTCCTCGTCCAGAGCAAAGAAGAATGAAGAAAACCAAAAATGTATGGAAACAATTACTCTTAGTGACTGGTACACCATCCAATCTGCAGCCTCTATGACTATGAGACCAGAAGAACTAGATGGTGCTGGCTCCACTGTCAACCATTTGGAAGGGGATCTATGTAGGAGATCCTGGATAGAGGGAGAACAATGTGGAACAAAACTCAAAATCATTTGGAGAAAAAAAAAGGGGGGGGGGACCAGGTTTGCTGGTCTGATAGAGCCGGGTGGAACCACTGAGACTATGGCCCCTAGCTGCCCTTCAGGTCTGGAATTGAACCCACACCTGTGGTT
>NW_006921601.1:9921142-9954862 GCF_000298275.1 Orycteropus afer afer | reverse complement strand
AGCTGCTACCTCAGGATAAGGATTAAGAGAAAATGACAAAGTGCTCTACAAGTGCAAATTCTTATTTATTTTTAACTTCTTATCGTGATTTAGGTGAAAGTTTACAGAGCATATTGGTTTTCCATTCAGCAATTCATAGAAATTTTGTTTTGTGACATTCATTGCAATTCCCACAATTTAATAGCATTCTTCCCATGTTCTCCATGCATTTACCATTCCCATTCATCCTTCTTTCCCAACCTCTTCCTGCCTACTGAGCTTTATCCCTGGGCAAAAGCTACCCTTTTGATCTCATATAGTTGATTGTTCTAAGGAGTTCATACCTCCCTGGTGATACTGCCCATGTTATAGGCCTCTCTATTGTTTGTAAGTTGAGCTACTGTGGTGAGTTCAGTTCTAGGCTTGAAAGGTGTCTAAGGGCCACTGTTTTGGGAGTTCCACAGTCTCAATCAGACCCGTAAGGCTGGTCCTTTTCATTATCTTGAGTTTTGATACCCATTTTTCTCCCACTCTATCCAGGACCTCATGTTGTGTTCCCTTTCAGAGTGGTCAGCAGTGGTAGTTGGGCACCATCTAGTTCTTTTGGTCTCAGGGCCATGGAGGCTGAGATTTGAATGGTCCATTAGTCTTTTGACTAATTGTTTCCTTGTCTTTGATTTTCTTCACCCTTCTTTGCTCTGGACAGGGAGAAACCAATAGTTACACCTTAGATAGCTGCTAGCTAGCTTTTGAGACCCTAGTTACAACTCACTGCCATCAAGTGGGATCCAACTCATAGTGACCCCTCCTTGGGTTTCCGAGGCAGTATCACTATGGAAGTAGGTTGCCCAACCTCCTTGGAAGCAAGGTTGGGCAACCTACTTCTGTAGTGACACTGCCTTGAAAACCCAAGGAGGGAGGGGTCACAATGAGTTGGATCCAACTTGATGGCCGTGGGTTTTTGAGTCACCACTCATCAAAGTAGGATGTAGAACATTGTCTTTGTGGCGTATGCTATGCCGATTTACCTTGGTGTCCCTGGAGACTATGGTTCTGAGCCTCCAGGCCCAGTGTTTCATTCCCTCAAGGAGTTTGGCTATGACTAAGAAGTTTTCATAACTTTGCTCCCTATATGCTCTACTATATTCATGGCTATACTTAACATACACATGGCACATATACATACACATGAAGAAATATCCTCTGTCAAACATATGTATATTTGTGGGTGTAGTTCCATTCTCTGTCCAGCTTGTGTGTCTATGTATCCACTCACAGATTGTTATTACTGTTATTATAGGGTTGTGTATGTAACAGTATTTACCTTTGTGCTCCTCCCACTGTCTTCCTTTGCCTCAATCATTTTGTGTTGACCTCCCTTTTTTTGTATATTGCCTTTCTCTTCACCCAAGTAAATGTATCTACCCTCTAGTTAGTGATTTACCTTCCTTCCCCTCCCACTCTGTAGGGCCTAAGGCATTTGACTGCTAACCAGATGGTTGGTGGTTCAAGCCCATCAGCCACTCCATCAAAGGAACTCTGGGCAATCTAATTCTGTAAAGATTTACCACCTTGGAAACCCAAAGGGTGTCCCTATGAGTCAGAACTGACTCGATGGCAGTGAGTTTGACTTTTTTTTTTTTTTTGGTTCCCCTCCCACTCCTGGTAATCTTCAAAGATTGTTTCTCTCTGTATGTAAACTTTTTCTTAATATTTTACAGTAGTGGTCTCAAATAGTATTTGTCCTTTTGTGATTTCACTCAGTATAATGTCCTCTAGGTTTATGCACGTTGTTAGGTGTTTAACAGATTTATCCTTATTCTTTAATGCCAGATAGTGTTCCATTGGGTATATATATATATATATATGTACCATAGTCTGTTTATCCATTCATCCATTGATGGGTACTTAGGTTGTTTCCATCTTTTTGCAATTGTGAATAATGCTGTGATGAACATTGGTGTACATCTTTCTGTTCTTGTCATGGCTCTTACTTCTCTAGGATCTATCCCTTGTAAAGGGATTTCTGGGTTGTATGGTATTTCTATTTTCAATTTTTTAAGGAAGCTCCATACTGTTCTCCACAGTGGTTGCACTATTTTACAGTCCCACCAGGAATATATGAGGGTTCCACACCCTTGGCACATTTGTTGTTTTCTGTGTTTTCTTTTTTTAAGTTTTGGTATAATGCTGGGGTGAGATGGTATCTTACTGTTGTTTTGATTTGCATCTCTCTGAAGACTGATGATCATGAACGTTTTTTCATGTGTTTGTTAGCTGCCTGAATGTCTTCTTTGGTGAAGTGTCTGTTCAAGTTCTCTATCCATTTTTTTTTTTTATTATTGAATTAGCAAACTCTTATTTATAAAAACCTCTGTATTATACTAAATTAATTAACAACCTGTGATACACTGATGATAGTGCTTGCTGAAAGTAAGGATGACTTGAAGCACTTACTGATGAAGATTGAAGAATACAGTCTGCCATATGGATTATATCTCAATATAAAGAAAATAAAAATTCTCACAAGTGGGCTATTAAGCAGCTTCATAAAAAATGGAGAAAAGATTGAAGTTGTCAAAGACTTCATATTGTTTGGTTCTACTGTTGACACCAATGGAAGCAGCAGTCAGGACATCAGACAATGTACAGCACTGGGCAAACTGGCTGCAAGGGACCTCTTTCAAGTGCTAAGGAGTAAAGATGTCTCCTTGAGGACTAAGGTGGCCTGACAGCAAGCCATGGTATTTTCAATCACCTCATATGCATTGAGAGTTGGACAGTGAATAAAGAAGACTGAAGAATTGATGCTTTTGAGGCAAAGAATGCTGAAAGTACCATGGACTGCTAAAAGAACTTACAAATCTGTCCTGGAGGAAGTGCAGTAGGTCACTGTCCAAGGGACTCCATGGCCCTTTCCTTCTGCTTGGCTGCACTGCTCTTTAGAAGCACTTTTAGAAAGAGTTGTATTATTTGGGAAAGGAAAACTGAGTTGGGGTGGGGAGGCTAAAATCTTTCCCAAATTGTTTGCTTTGCACCTAAATGTCCACACATGCCATCCCTCTATTTCCAGCAAACAGTGATAAGACAAAGAAAAGCCTTCCTTTTCTGCTCCTTGTTTTGGTATAATGTTGTTAGGTGCCATCAAGTTGTCTCCGATTCATAGCAACCCTATGCACAGCAGAACGAAACACTGCCCAGTCCTGCGCCAGCTCCATGATCCCTGCTATACTTGACCCCATCGCCACTCCTTGGAAGCAAGAATGGCCAAACTTAGTCTCACCTACTTTAGTCATGTTGTCAGAAGGGACAATTCCCTGGAGAAGGATGTCATGCTTGGTAAGGTAGAGGAAGAGAGGAGAAGGAGGAGAAGGCCCTCAACGAGATGGATTGACACAGTGGCTGCAGTGATGGGCTCAAGTATAGCAGGGATGGTGGAACTGGTGCAAGACTGGGCGGTGTTTCTTTCTGCTGTGCATAGGGTTGCTATGAGTCGGGACAACTTGACGACACCTAACAACAACATTACACCAAAACAAGGAGCAGAAAAGGAAGGCTTTTGTCTTGTCACTGATTGCTGGAAACAGAGGGATGGCATGTATGGACATTTAGATGCAAAGCAAAAAATTTGGGAAAGATTTTCGTCTCCCCCACCCCAACTCAGTTTTCCTTTCCCAAATAATACAACTCTTTCTAAAAATGCTTCTAAGGAGCAGTGCAGCCAAGCAGAAGGAAAAGGCCAAGGAGTCCCTTGGACAGTGACCTACTGCCACTAACTATTAATAGACATGAAAACCCTTGGAGTGGAGCTCTGCTCCTTTCAACCTAGGGATATCACAGGGTCAGGATGCTGCCTGATATGGTCTGCAGAACACTGGCATTCCCTAGACTTCTCCCAATTAGGGAATTCTTTTCCTACTGGTCTGGTCTGGCTGGGATTCCTTCAACAGAGCCCCCAGCCTGAACTGCGAGTCAGGCTCACATTCAGTGAGCATTACCAGAGCTCTTTCTGGGTCCTCAGGCCACATGTAGTGGCTTTAACATGCATTATCTCATTATAACTTCCCACCAATGATTGATAGTATCTCACAGAGATGAAGCCCAGCTCAGAGATGAGGAGTTTCCTGCTCAACGTCACCCAGAAAGGTGTGTACATTTCTGTACATTCTGAAGTCTGGGGGTCCAACAAGACCACAAACATCCCTTTATCAAGTTGGGAATAATAAAGAGACTAACTGTGGAGTGGAGGGAGCAAAAGCAAGGACAAAGCCAGCCTATGACTTGGACTCTGTGGGTCAGGAGTTGACAGATCCACTGGCACTGTACTCATGGCTAGGGTGTTGCTGAGCGCAGGCACTATGGGCTCAAGGAGAAATTGGGGCTTCTATTTTCTTCTCCGAGCACTGGTATACATGACCTTTTCACTTTCATGCTTAGACAGCCCCCATGAATCTTGAATTAGGACAAAGACAGGTCTCTTATCTGGGCACTCCAGGTCTACAATTCAACTCCTGTCCTTTCAAACCTTACCCTACTCTGTCCTACACAGACCTATTTATGGTTCCTTGCACTGCCATTTTGAGGGTGAGGATCATGCACAGGGGCTGGAGCAGTGGTGATGCTCAGTGACTCTAGGAGTTGCCCTTGTCAACCAAATCCAGACCACATGGAATAGGAGGGAGGGGTGCGAGGCATGGGGGAGGCCTGGCCAAAGGAGAGGAAGATGCCAACTGCCACATGACCATAAGGCTGAGTTTTGGAGATCTTAGGGCTAGGATATTTGGCCTCCTGTCCTTTAAGATGTGGCTAGGGCTCATTTTCTACCTGCTTCACACAGAAATCTTTTCCACTGGGTTTGGCATAAATGGTAGGCAGAGAGTGTCAGTCTTACTTGGTGTGGATGGCAGTGCATCCCATGGAGGAACGGTAGCACAAACATTTACTGAGGACTGACAAGGTTCCAGGAATTGTATTGGGAGTTGGGGTTCCAGGAAGCACTAAAACATGTTTTCAGACAAAGAATATGAGTTGGGGAGCTTCTTTGATTGGCTTGGGGGCCCTGGTGGTACAGTGGTTAAGCCCTTGGTTGCTAACTGAAAGGTCACCAGTTTGAATCCACTAGTGCTCCATGGGAGAAAGATGTGACAATTTGCTTCTGTAAAGATTACAGCCTTGGAAACCCTATAAGGCAGTTCTACACTGCCTTATAAGGTTGCTATGCATTAGAATCAACTTGACGGTAATGGGTTTGATTGGCTTATTCTGAGAACTAGGATCACTAAGTTTATAAGCAGTTGGCATTGAGCAGATTCTGGCTGATGGTGACCCTGTGTTGTTAGAGTAGAACTATACTGCACAGGGTTTTCAATGGCTCATTTTTGGAAATAAATCACAAAGCCTTCCTTCTGAGGCGGTTCTGGGTAGAATAGATCCTCCAACATTTGGGTTAGCAGCCAAGTGCATTAACCATTTGTAACACTGAAGGACTCCATTAAGTTTACAGTTAGGGTCTGCCAAGTTGGGTTCCCTCATTAACAATACTTAGAGGGCTCCAGTAAGAATAACATGGGCTATCTTGGGAATAATTGATCTCATGCCCTGGAATGAGAACTTTACCTGGTTCCAATATGGGGGGTGGGAAGCTCTGGTAGCATAGTGCCTAAGGCACTTGACTGCTAACCAGGAGGCTGGCGGTTCAAACCCGCCAGCCACTCCTCAGAAGGAAGATGGGGCTATCCATTTCTGTAGTGATACTGCCTCGGAAACCCAAGGAGGGGTCGCTATGAGTCAGGTCTGACTTTACGGCACATAACAACAACAACAATATGGGGGGAGTCTTAGAACTGTAAGGAGAATCATCTCTGCCCTGACACAGGGAGGGTCCCTTTCCTGTCAGTTTCTATCATTCCCAGCATTGGATCTCATTGCTTGAGTTTCACTGGGTTGCTCTTTCCACAGAACTGCAGGGAATTCTCAGCTACTGCAGTGGTTCCAAGTTTGCTCTGAGTACAAAAAACAAACAAACAAACAAACAAACAAAAACGAAACTCACTGACATCGAGTCACATTCAACTCATAGCAACCCCTCCTTGGGTTTCCGAGGTGGTATCTCTTTGGAAGTTGATTGCCCAATCTCCCTTCTGAGGAGTGGCTGATGGGATTGAACCACCAGCTTTCTGGTTAGTAGTCAAATGTCTTAGGCACTACACCATCAGAGCTCCGAGTACAGTCTTGGTGAATTGGTTATCATGGAGGTTGCTTCTGTGTAACTGGTCTGTCTGATTAGCCACCCAAATCCCCAAGTGGCTTTGCTACCCATAATTCTAGCACTAACTTTTTGGGGCTGGGTGTCTGTGTTCTCAATCCCAGTCAGTAGTATATGCTCCTTTCTGTTCCAGGGCTGAGAAGCATTGCTGCCTTTGACGGGAAGAGTCATTTCTCTACTGTGGCTTCTCTGCTTAGCAACACTGGGCAAGCAGCCTTGGAGAAAGTAGCACATGGCATTACTGTCTGATCCTACTGCACCTTTTGGCTTACTTACATTTTTTCATGTTCATGTATTCTTTCTGAGTCTGCCTAGAAATTCTGTGAAGTGGAGCTTATCATCACCCCTATTTTCCTATTCTGCAGATGATAGGAGGCAAGGAGAGGATGCAACAAGTGGCAGAGCTGGAATCAAATAATCCAGAACTTCTGGCTGAGTCCAGGGCTGCTTACTCAGTACTCAATTCATCTCCATCATTTAATTAATGAGAAGACAAGCCCTTCACCCAGAGGAGAGAGCATATGCTCAAGGTTTCACTCTTCATTCTTGTCCTAACCACCAGGGCACCTGGAAGCCACTGGCTGCCCTTTGAAGAAGTGAGTTTGCTGAGACGTGAAGACCCAGCTGCCACAGGGACCTAGGTGGTGGTTGCTCTGTGTACTGGAGCATGCAGAGCCCTGTTCTGCCTGAGTCTGAGTTATCCCGGATATTCAGCTTAAGTTACTCTGTAGTCTCATATTACTTGTCAGAAGCATTTCTGATGTTCTTGCAGACCTTCCTCAGTCCTCTTATAGGGGACTGGCTTTGAAGGCACCCCATCTCTTGAGATGCACTGACTCACTTGCATTGTCACCCCTTTGTGTTAAGTTGTGCCATTTCCTTCCATATCCTGTGTTGCTGAGAAAGGAAAGTAATGAATAGCTATTGTATTCCAGGCACCCTGATTCCTCATCTCATTTAATTTAAACCTTACACCAAAGCCAAACCAAAATGAAACCCATTGCCATTGAGTTGATTCTGACTTATACTGACCCTTTAGGACAGAGTAGAACTGCCAATAGGGTTTTTAAGGCAGTAAATCTTTATGAAAACAGACTGCCTCATCTTTCTCCCATGGAGTGGCTGGTGGGTTTAAACCACCGACCTTTTGGTTAACCACAGTTCCAACAAAGCTCCTTACACCAAACCAGTTGAGCTTTATTCCCACTTTTACAGTTTGGGATATTAAGGCTAAAAAGGATTTAGTAGCTTGCCTAGTGTCACAGCTAATAAGTGGCAAAGCCAGCACTTGAACTTGGGAGTTTGAATCATGCCTTTTAATATACTCCACTATCTCCTAAGGAAGCTGGTTCCAAGTCGAAGATGCTTTTATGACAGCCATTCAAACTCAAACTTGAACTCTGCTGTCTCTTCAGACTGGGTCTACTGAGCATCCCTAGACCTCTGTCTTCTAAGGTCCATCAGCCTTTCTTTCTAGTATTTCTATTCATCAAGAATCCTAGACTCTCAGAGTTGGAGGCAAAGCGGGTCAGAGGATCTTGGTCCCAGCTTTTCCAGCAATCAGCTATACGGCCTTGGTCAAGCTATTTCCACCTGTGAAAGGGAGGATAGATTACTTCTAAAAGCTCTGAGTACCTAGACACCAGAATGCTCCCTCCCTTTCACTTTTTTCCCGAGTTGTCACAGGCCGGGCTCCTGGAAAGCAGGCTCCGAGATGGAGGTTAAAGAGCAGGAGGCTTACTATGGAGTGATCATACAACATCTGTGAGGCAGCCACAGCTGTAGGACAGGTGGAGAGGGAAGCGGAACTGTGATGTGGTTGCAAAAGCGGCCTTCTTTGCTCCTTTGAGGATCTCTGAAGCCAGGTGACCCTTCAGAGACGTCCCAGATTAAAGCTCAGTGATAGGCCTTTGTGCCCCACATTGACCAGTCATTGGGTCCTCAGGAAAGAAGGAGTTGGAGATGTGGACCTATCAGCTTCCTTAAGCTGAACGCACTTCCTGGAGTGGGAGATAGCTGCAAGTTTCAGTGGGCAACCCTCCTGGCAGCTGTGGAAATGAGGGAGGGGCTAGCACCACAGTATCCACTGCACAAGCCCTTCCTGTCTCCAGCCTTTTCTCCAAGACAGGCTTGATGGTTTCTCAGTCTCACTGCTGGCCTAGTTTGACCTTTCCCAGCCCAGGAGAGTTAGTGTCTGTTCATGAGTACTTATCCACTGTCCAGGGCTGCCAAGTACTGAAGGCAAAAGCTGAGGAATTTGAAACATTTATGACTTAGTGGGATTGTTCCCAAACTGCAGTCTTCCCTAAAAAGCCTTCTGGATTTCAATGTGATTGCTTCTCAGCTTTTAAAACCTAGCCAAGGGATCCCCAGGTCAAACTTTTTAGGGCCGACCTCTGGCTGCAGAGATCTGGGGCCTCTGAGTTTGGCTGGGTTACGCATGTGGAGACCTTACCTGACTGCCCAAAGATAGAAAGTTGGAGTTAGATGATTCTACCCTTTCTAGAGGGTCATCTTGGACAGACCACTTAACTTCTCTGTGTGTTTGACTCTAACATAGGGCTGGTACTACCCTCAGCACCTAGACTAGTGGCTTTTCTAGAGGATAGTGAGAGTTCCACCTTACCAGAACAATACTCTTCTAGTAGATGATTCTTTCTTCACTCTGAAGATGTGGCTTGAATAGTAGCTACTATCTTCTTAAATATTCTGTCCCTTGTTCCTTCCTAGTCATGGCTAATTAGCCCAGGGGTGGGTATTTGGCCCAAACAGGGCCAGTTAATAGCATTCAGGCATTTTTTGGGGCCTTGTATTGTATCCTACAGTACAAATTGTGCAGTGTCACAATGGCCATATTCCTGACTCCCTCCCATGCACTGCAGACATCGCTAGTAGGTCTGAGGGGAAAGAGTTCTGGATTAATTAGCAATGTCTGACAAAGGTGTGTGAGTTACGTAGTAAGTAGGGTGTTATTTGCCAATCTTGGTTTAATGCTTGTAGGAATAACAAGAGCAGTAAGAACTCACATGTGCCATAGACTTTTTGAGTTCACAGAATGTAACAGCCACAATTTCATTGGGTTCTCTTGATAAGCAATGGGCTATAAAATGGTCCTCCTTATGCTGGGATGGTGACCATCCCTGGTTGAACTATGCCTTCAGGAGGCACCCCTGTCAAGGGCAAGGTAGGAAGGAGACATCTTCTGGGCCAGACAAGCAGAACCAAACCCAGTGCTCAATGGTGTGACAAACCATCATCACATCCTTATTACAACGAAAGAGGCTCAGAGAGGTAAAGTGACTTGGTCAATACCACACAGCTTGTAAATGACAGGGCTTGAGCCCAGGCCTTTTGCCCCTAAAAAGTTTTGGCAGGGCATGGTTTACAAATGACACATGGTCTGATCCCAGAGAAAAAGATATTTTGGAGTCCTGGTGGTGAAGTGGTTAGGCACTTGGCTGCTAGCTGAAGGTTGATGGTTTGAACCCACCAGCTGCTCTGCAAGAGAAAGATGTGGCAGTCTACTTCCACAAAGATTACACCCTTGGAAACCCTATGAAGCAGTTCTACTCTGTATTATAGGGTTGCTGTGAGTTGGAATCTATTCAACATCAGTGGGTATGGTTTTGCATTGGCAAGTTTTTGGGTGGTGGTTGTTGTTGTTAGGTGCCACTGAGTCGGCCTCATGATCCCTGCTATACCTGAGTCCATTGTTGCAGCCACTGTGTCAATCCATCTCCTTGAGGGCCTTCCCCTTTTCCATTGACCCTCCACTTTACCAAGCATGATATCCTTCTCCAGGGAATGGTCCCTTCTGACAACATGACCAAAGTAGATGAGACAAAGTTTGGCCATTTTTGCTTCCAAGGAGCATTCTGGCTGCACTTTTCCCAGGACAGATGTGCTAGTTCTTTCAGCAGTCCATGGTACTCTCAGCATTCTTTGCCAACACCACAACTCAAAAGCACCAACTCTTTTTCAGTCTTCCTGATTCATTGTCCAGCTTTTGCATGCATGGGAGGTGACTAAAATCACCATGGCTTGGGTTAGGTGCACCTTAGTCTCCAAAGAGACATCTTCCCCCTTCAGCACTTTTAAGAGGTCCTTTGCAGCAGATTTGCCCAGTGCAATATATCATCTGATGTACTGACTGCTGCTTCCATTGGTGTTAACTGTAGAACCAAGTAATATGAAATATTTGACAACTTCAATCTTTTCTCCATTTATTGTGACAAACTGACAGATGAGTGGTGGCCTGGCACCATAGGCAATGTTTATTGAACAAATGAAGATTAAGTGAATAAATGACAACTTTATCAGTTCAGAATCTGGTTGTTTCAGGAATTCCATTTGAAAATAAGCAAAGGAGAACAGATGCTGGTGGGAAACAAAGGTTCTCCAGCAAACAGACAGATCTGCCTGGTGCAAATGGCAGTAGTCAGTCAGACAGGTTGGAACCTGGTTCTTCGGAGGAAGAAGTAATGCATCCAAGTTGTTAGAACATGAGTTCTGGAGTGAGGTTGCCTGGGTTTGAAGCCAGGCTCTCTCACTTTTGAGGCCTATGATCTACATGCAAGTCATTAAATCATTTTGGGTCTTCATTTTCTCATCTGTAAAATGGGAATGATAACAGTACTTACCTCATAGGGTTGTTGAGAGGACTAAATAAGATTATTTGTATAAAGTGCATACAGTAATTTCTCAACAAGCACCACTGTTAGTATTTGTGAGTGGTGTGAGGTCATCTGAGCTGTGCTCCAAGAAGGTTAAGCAGGGGACATGTGCAAAATAGATTAGTCCCAAAAGAAACTAGTTAGGAGATGGTTGCAATATCCAAGCATGAGATGAGGAGGCCTGAACTAGAGCAACAGTTGGGATTCCAGAGGGGGGGATCAATGCAAAACAGGTGGTTTGTGAAGGAACAATCAACTGAACTGATTGGATGTGTCAGAGGGAGAGGTCAGCAGGAGGGAGCAGAAAATTTAGAATTACCTTGTGGGTTTGAGAGTGAAGGTGCCTGGGAAGAAGGTGACACCTTTGGAAGAGATAAGAGATGTCTGAAGGAGAAGCAGGTTAGGGTGTGTATGCCAAGCGAGACTATTAAAGAGGAGCTCTGGTGGTGTAGTGACGAAAGCATTTGACTGCTAACCAGAAGGTTGGCTGTTCAAACCCACCAGCCACTCCATGGAAGGAAGACTGGGCAATCTACTTCTGTAAGGATTTACCACCTAAGAAACCCTAAGGGGGTAACTATGAGTCAGAATCAACTCGATGACAGTGAGTTTGTGTTTTTGGTTTATTAAAGAGGATATGTGAAGCTGGACATACCCAAATGGATCTGGGTGAGATGTTGGGGCTGGAGGCATAGAGGGCTATGCCGTAGTGGAAGCCAGGGAGAGACACTCAGAACATGTTGGTGGACCCCCTCAGGAAGCATTCACATTTGGGAGCTAGGGAGAAGAAAAGCCCACACCTAGGAGCAAACAGAGCCTGCTTGACAGTGAGGAAGAAGTAGAAGAATGTAGTCTCTGTAACTTTGGCCACTGAGTTCTGAAAGGAGGAGATGACTGGAAGACTAGATGTTGCAGAAAGCTGAGGAAAGGCAGGTCAGGGCCAGCCCATTGGATTCAATGTTGACCATTCAGAGGGAAATTTCAGCTTTCAGAAAACTAGAGTCATATTTAAGAGGTTTAGAAAAGAAAAGGGAAAGGAAGAAAATTGAATGAACAAAAGTCTATAAATATTGAGGCAACTGTCTCAAGGAAAAAGTGAAACAGGTCTGGAGATGGAACTGCAGCAAGAGTTGGCCCAAGTGCAAGTGTTTTTCATCCTAGAAATGTGGCCATGTTTGGAGTGAAAAGCAAAGACGCTGGAGGATGAGAGAAACTTAAATTTCCAGGATGACAAAGTAGCATATCCTGGAGAAGGTAGGTGAGGAAAGGGCACCTTGGAATTGAGGCAGGAAAAGTGAAGGGAGGCCATGAAAAGAGCCTGAGATGTTGAGATGCTGCAGAAAGGACATGAAGAAAGCACCTTTGATTTTCTTGGAGAAGGAAGGGGTAAGGACATATGGAGGAGAAAGTGGGAGGAGTGTATAGTTACCTAATACTGCTGTAACACAAATACCACAAGTTGTTGTTATGTTGTTAGGTGCCGTCGAGTCATCTCCAACTCGTAGTGACCCTATATACAACAGAACAAAACACTGCCCGGTCCTGTGCCAGCCTCATAATCCCTGCTATACCCGCATCGTTGTAGCCACTGTGTCAATGCATCTTGTCAAGGGCCTTCCTCTTTTTCGCTGACCCTCCATTTTACCAAGCATGATATCCCTCTCCAGGGAATGGTTTTTCCTGACAACATGACCAAAGTAGGTCAAGTTAAGTCTAGCCATTCTCGCTTCCAAAGAGCATTCTGGCTGCACTTGTTCCAGGACAGATTTGTTAGTTCTTTTAGCACCCCACAGTACTCTCACCATTCTTCATCCACACCACAACCCAAAAGCATCAACTCTTCTTCAGTCTTTCTTATTCATTGTTCAGCTCTCACATGCATATGAGGTGACTGAAAATATCATGGCTTGGGTTAACTGCATCTTAGTCTTCAAGGAGACATCTTTGCTCTTCAGCACTTTCAAGAGGTCTTTTGCAGCAGATTTGTCCAGTGCAATATGTCGTCTGATGTCTTGACTGCTGCTTACATTGGTGTTGTTTGTAGAACCAAGTAATATGAAGTCTTTGACAGCTTCAATCTTTTCTTCTTTTATCATGATGCTGCTTATTGGTGAGGATTTTTGTTTTCTTCATATTGTGGTGTAATCTATACTGCAGATTGTAGTCTTCAATCTTCATCAGTAAGTGCTTCAAGTCATCCTCACTTTCAGCAAGCAAAGTTGTGTCATCTACGTATTTCAGGTTGTTAATGAGCCTTCCTCCAACCCTGACACCACGTTCTTCTGCATATAACCCAGCTTCTCGGATTATTTGCTCAGCATACAGATTGAATAAAGATGAAGAAAGGACACAACTCTGACATACACCTTTCTTGACTTTAAACCATTCAGTATTCCCTTGTTCTGTTTGAATGACTGCTTCTTGGTCTCTGTATAGGTTTCCCAGAGCACAATTAAGTGTTCTTGAATTCTCACTCTTTGCAATGTTACCCATAATCTGTTATGATTCATATAGTCAAATGCCTTTGCTTAGTCAATAAAATACAAGTGTGTTAGACTGGGTTCTCTAGAGAAACAAAAAACAGCAAAGCTTATATATATATAAAAGAGAAATTTATCTTAGGAAAATGGCTCACAAATGTATAGAAGCTGGCAAGTCCAAAGTCCCTGGAGCAAACGCCAGGCTGGAGGCTTTTCCCCATAGGGGCCGAGAAGCTCAAGGCTGGCAGGCAGTACACCGGCTGTTGACTCCAACAAATGACGAATCCAAGATCTCCAGGCCGAACAGTGGACTGCTCACTCACGGACAGTTGTAGGCAACACAACAGAACCCCGATCCACAGAGGAATGTCTTTCTTCCCAGGATGTCTCTGAGTATCCTGGAAGCAGGCCACACCCCTAGGGAAACTCCCCCTGAACAGATTGACCACTCAGAACACAGTCATCCGATCCCATCATGGGAACAACCACACAGAACCAGGGTCCAGCCAAGTTGACACACAGCTCCAACTATCACAAGTAAAGATCTTTCTGGTATTCCCTGCTTTCAGCCAAGATCATGTGAAATCTGCAATGGTATCCCTTGTTCCATGTCTTCTTCTGAATCCAGTTAGAATTTCTAGCAGCTCCCTGTCTATGTACTGCTGTTTTTGAGTTATTTTCAACAAAAGTTTACTTGCATGTGATATTAATGATATTATTTGATAATTTCCACATTCTGTTGGATCACCTTTCTTTATGATGGGGACAAATGTGGATCTCTTCCAGTCGATTGGCCAGGTAGCTGCCTTCCACATTTCTTGGCATAGATGAGCTCTTCCAGTGTTGCATCCATTTGCATCATATACATCTCCATCAATGTTCTGTCAATATCCAAAGCTTTGTTTTTCACCAATGCCTTCAGTGCAGCTTGGACTTCTTCTTTCAATATCATCAGTTCTTGATCACATACTACCTCCAGAAATTGTTAAATATTGACCAGTTCTTTTTTGTACAATGATTCTGTGTAATCTTTCCATCTTCTTTTGACACTTCCTGCATCATTCAATATTTTGCGCATAGAATTCTTCAATATTGCAACTTGCAGCTTGATTTTTTTTTCCTTCAGTTCCTTCAGCTTGTGAAATACCAAACATGTTCTTCTTTTTTGGTATTCTATCTCCAGGTCTTTGCACATTTCATTATAATTCTTTACTTTGTCTTCTCAAGCTGTACTTTGAAATCTTCTGTTCAGCTCTTTTATTTAATCATTTCTGCCATTAACTTTAGCCCCTATATGTTTAGGAGCTCTGGTGGCATGGTGCCTAAGGCATTTGACTGCTAACCAGAAGGCTGGCAGTTCAAATCCACCAGCCACTCCTTGGAAGGAAGATTGGGCAATCTACTTCCGTAGTGATACCACCTTGGAAACCCAAGGAGGGGTTGCTATGAGTTGAATCCAGCTCGATGGCAGTGAGGTGTGGTGGTATATGTTCAAGAGCAACTTTCAGAGTCTCTTCTGACATCTATTTTGGTCTTTTCTTTCTTGCCTTTTTAATAACCTTTTGCTCTCTTCATGTAGGATGTCTTTGATGTCATCCCACAACTTGTCTGGTCTTCAGTCACTGGTGTTCAGTGCATCAGTTCTATTCTTTAGATGTCTCTAAATTCAGGTGGAATATAATCATGGTCATGTTTTGACTCCTGTGGACATGTTGCAATTTTCTTCAGCTTCAACTTGAATTGCTTAAGAGCAACTGATTGTTTCATAGTCAGTCCTGGCCCTGTTCTGACTGAGCTTCTCCATCACCTCTTTCCATAGATGTAGCTGATTTGATTCCTGTGTATTCCATTTGGTGAGATCCACTTGTAGAGTTACAACTTTTGTTGTTGAAAAAAAGGTATTTGTGGTAAGTTGTTGGTTTTGCAAAATTCTATCATGCAATCTCCTGCATCATTTCTATCACCAAGGCTTATTTACCAACTACCAATGCTTATTTCCAACTTTGGCATCCCAATCACCAGTAATTATCCTGTCAGTAGTCCCAGTCATTCCTTGGTTCCTTGGCATTCCTTTGCACAATTGTAGGTGATCCTCACATGTTGTCTTTCTTTGCGTATGTGTTTCTCTGTCTATTCTGGTCTTTTTACACCTCAGAAATGATTAGGTTTAGGATATATCCTACAGTGGCATGGCCTCGTTAGAGTAACAAAAGAAAACTCTTTCCAAATGGGATCACATCTACTAGGGCCAGGGATTCAACGCATTTTTAGGGGACACAGTTCAATCCATAACAAGGGGTAGGGGGAGATAAAAGGTAGTCTATGCTTGGTGAGAGAGGCCTTTCAAGAGCAGGGAGAACCCAGTGGCAATTGAAGGATGACAAAGTAGTTGGGCAGTGCCTGTCCATTCTGTGATTTTCTCTAGCAATTATGTGCTGGAGAATAGAAGCAGAGAAACTTAACAGTGGGTGAGTTTGGAGAAGGAAACTTTGAGTGTGAGGGCAGAGTCAAAAAGACTGGCAGTGGACCTCAGACCGGTCTTTGGGTCTTTATGGCTATTTGTTATCTGTGGAATTAAGATAGTGATTTTCCAGCCACCATCAATAAATGATACTTTGGAAAAATGATCCTAAATCTCTATTTGATTTTAGGGTAAGCTATGTGGCTTTCGTAGCAGCAAACCTGCATGGAACATGAAGTTGCTGATTCTGGACACAGATGTCTGCAAAGATTATATAGCAGGTGGGGCTGGGGTATTTTCTTGGAGAATTGAACAAGAGGTCCTCAAAAATACGTCACGCTATCTTGCCATGCCACTGAATTGTTTCTAATAAGCTGGATCTATGATCTCCATTAGGATAGAAGAACCATTTGGGAAGGGACCCTGAACTTTTGGGCCTGTTTTGTACCTATAAGGGTGCCAAACACATAATGGGTATCCCAGATATATTCATTGACTTAATTGATCATGGGTAGTTTGGGGTCCGGCCCCAAACTAAGTAGAATTCTTCTAGTCTCATGGTGTTTGGTGTCCCACTTCATCAATGCCAGGGTAGGCTCATGTGTGAGAACATTTCATGGGGGAATTGGAATTATCATGAAAAGAACAAGAGACAAAGCTCTGCATCTCATTAATAAGTAGAATGTCATTTAATCCATATATGATGATAAATGGATGGGTGAATTTTAATAAACTAAACAATCTGGCAGATCTACTTGATTGTAGCTGTTGATGGTGAGCTTGGTTTCTCATAAGCAATGACAGCCTTGGTCATGGGTCAGGAAAACACTCAATTCCAATATGAGATAGTAGGACAATATGAGAATTAGCTGGGCAAACTAACAACAGGGAGAGTATAGGCTCAGACATGGCATAGAAAATACCATGTGTCTTGCACCCTAAGTGCTTTGCATCAGCCAGAGAGCTCAGAATGGAGAATTGATGGGTATATGGATGCCAGTAATCTAGCTTAGAGCTTGTCATGGGAGCTCTGGTAGCACAGTGCCTAAGGCACTTGACTACTAACTAGGAGGCTGGCAGTTCAAAACCACCAGCCACTCCTCGGAAGGAAGGCTGGGCAATCTACTTCCATAGTGATATTGCCTTGGAAACCCAAGGAGGGGTCGTTATAAGTAGGGTCTGACTCAGTGGCACATAACAACAACAATAGAGCTTGTCATTGGCCATCACCTTATTGCCCATTATTTTAAGTCAAATGTCTTTAGCTCAGTGAGTTTATATTCTCCAGCATTGTTGTTGTTAGGTGTCATTTAGTTGGTCCCCAGCTCAAGGTGACCCGCTGTACAAAAGGAACAAAACATTGCCTGGTCACATCCCCATGGTCCCCATGGTTGGGCGCAGACAGGACCATTGTGATCTATAAGGTTTTCACTGTAAAGATCGCCTTTCTTCTTAGTCCATCTCAGTCTGGAAGCTCCACTGAAACCTGTTCAACATCATAGTAATACCAAAACTCCCCCTGACCAGAAGGGTGGTGGCTGGATGTGAGGTGCACTGGCTGAGAATAAAACCCAGATCTTTTGCATGGAAGCTGAGACTTCTACCACTGAACCACCACTGCCTCTCCAATATCAGTACAAATAAAACAAAATACATTCACCTCTGAAGCCCAAGTGAGAAAAGGTTTCCAAGAGCTGATAATTCAGACACAATGACAAATGTTTGCAAAGGGCAGGAACTGTGCTCCTAGAAAGGCAGTGAGGCCATTGTTAGGGTTTCCAGGAAGAAACAGCTCAAGAGCTGTACAGGCTCAAACCTGGCTCCCTTACAGAGCAAACGTGAAACAGATTAAACATTTATCTATTGTCCTGTCCACCTCAATAAAACATCGCACTCTTTAAGTCAGTTGCCTTAATGACATTTGTGTGTCTTGGAATGCTGCCCTGGGCTAACAAATTGCATCTGAAGATGTGAAAACATGAAAATCGATAAAAAGAAATGAAAAGTCTGTTCCATTGATAAAACATCATTTATCTAAATCATTGGCGCTTCTCAGAATTTCCTAAGTGCCCTTTTAAATGCCAGTATCAAAGTCAGTGCCCATGTGTGTGCAGAAGGCCCAGGAGATTTGAGGCAGGAGTACAAATTGATCAGGCCACAGAGGCTTGCTTAGGAGAGAAGCATTGTTCTGCGGCAGAAATGTCCTGCTTTCTAAACAAGGAGCTTCCAAACAAGGTCTCCAAGGATATTTCTGGTATTTCAAAACTACCAAGTGATAGATCTTCCTGTGCAAGATATTTCACAAGACTAACTCTGGAGCTTAAACAGCCTCCATTTTGGTAGGGTTCATATCAATGCAGTAGGCTTTATAACAATCACAATTCATGATGATTAATAGCAGTTTGTAGAGTGAAATTATTGTTCCACCTCCAAAAAGCCCACCTTGTGCCCCGCCCCCTCCCCAAAGCATATTCTCTTCCCTCATTGAATTCACATGGGGATAAAACAGTAGGCACCCTCAGCGGTGAGAAGGTTGGAAGTAATGTTCTCCAGGGATCAACTTATGGCTTTCTTTCCTTCACCTATGAAGCCTTGTCTAGTCTGCCCAGTTCCCTTAGCTCTTCTCAGAGGGGAAAAAATGAATTGAGGTTGGGGATTGGCTAGGAGCTCCCACCTTCCCAGCAGTTTTGGGGGAGGTGGAGTATTAGGACTGTTTAGCAGGCACTGCCATTGAATAGCAGATCAGAGGCTTCCAGAGCATGTCTGAGACAGGAATGATCTCATAGTCTCCTTTGGTCTCTAGCTATGACAGTGGTTATGAAGAGGGGAGGGGCTGTCCCAGACCTTCATGCTGTTACACAGCTTTCCCCAAAGTTTTTTTTCACAGTAACCAGAGGCTTTTAAAAATATAAATTGCTTCTATCTAGTCCTAGGACAAAATTCACAGTCCTCTGATATGACACTCTCTCTCCGCTTACACTTTGAACTCTTTCTTCCACTTGTTTGAGAGAACCTTGTCTTTTCCTGTGTCAGGATCCTTACCCTTGGTGGTGTTCCCTTGAATGGTAAGCTCTTCACTTGAGTGACTTGATGATTCAGGTGTTACTTTATAATGTCACTTTACCAGAGACCTCTCTTAACCTCAAACTCTAAAATGTAACTCTTTCATAGTTTTTTGCACTTGTCCTCCACAGTGGTCATCACAATTTGTAAATAACATCAATTTGCAATTATTTTTTATGGGTCTCTCCCGTTAAATTGTAAGCTCCACAAAGTGACTTGCTCATCAGTATCTAACATATTGCAGGCACTCAACACACACTTGTTGAATGTTATTGTTGCTGTTAGGTGCCATTGAGTTGATTTCTACCCTTAGTGACCCTATGTACAGTAGAATGAAACACTGCCTGGTCCTGTGCTATGCTCACAATTGTTGTTATGCTTGAGCCAGTTTTTGCAGCCACTATGTCAATCCATCCCATTGCGGGTCTTCCCCTTTTTCACTGATCCTCTACTTTACCAAGCATGATATCCCTTTCTAGAGACCGGTCCCTCCTGATAATATGACCAAAATACAAGAGACAAAGTCTGGCCATTCATGCTTCTAAGGAGCATTCTGACTGCACATCTTCCAAAACACATTTATTCATTCTTCTGAACAAATATATTCAATATTCTTCAGCAACACCACAAATCAAATGCATCAATTCTGCGGTCTTCCTTATTCACTGTCAAGCTTTCACGTGAATATAAGGCTACTGAAAAGATAATGGCTTAGGTCAGGGCCACCTTAGTCTTCAAAATGACCTCTGTTCTTTAACATTTGAAAGAGGTCTTTTGCAGCAGATTTTCCCAATGCAATATGTTGTTTGATTTCTTGACTGCTGCTTCCATGGGCGTTTATTGTGGATCCAAGTGAAATGAAATCCTTGACAACTTCAAACTTTTCTCCATTTATCATAATGTTGCTTATTGGCCTAGTTATGAGGATTTTTGTTTTATGTTGAGGTGTAATCCATACTGAAGGCTGTAGTCTTTGATCTTCATCAGTTGCTTCATGTGCTCTTCACTTTCAGTGAGCAAGGTTGTGCCGTCCACAGATTATAGGTTGTTAACGAGTCTTCCTCCAATTTTGATATTACAGTTTTCTTTATGCAGTCCACCTTCTCAGATTATTTGCTCAGCAGATTGGATATGTATGGTAAATGGATAAAATCCTAATACATACCTTTTCTGATTTTTGAACCCTGCAGTATCCTCTTGTTCTTTTTGAATGACTGCCTCTTGGTTTATGAATAGGTGTTTATGAATAGGCACAATTAAGTGTTCTGGAATTCTCATTCTTTGCAATGTTACCCATAATTTGTTATGATCTGTACAGTCAAATATCTCTGAATGGTCAATAAAACACAGGTAAACATCTTTCTTGTATTCTTTGCTTTCAGCTAAGATCCATCTGACATCAGTAATGATATTTCTTATTCCACGCCCTGTTCTGAATCTTGCTTGAATCTCTAGCAGTTTCCTGTGTACTGCTACAATCATTTTTGCATTATTTTCAGCAAAATTTTATTTGTACGTGGGAAAACAAAATAAAACAAAACAAAACAAACTCACTGCTGTTGAGTCGTTTCCAACTCATAGCAACCCCTCTTTGGGTTTCCGAGGTGGTATCTCTACGGAAGTAGATTGCCCAGTCTTCCTTCCAAGGAGTGGCTGGTGGCTTTGAACCGACAGCCTTCTGGTTAGCAATCAAATGCCTTAGGCACTATGCCACCAGAGCTCCTCCTTGTATGTGATATTAATGATATTATTTGATAACTTCTGCATCTGTTGGATCACCTTTCTTTGGAATGGGCACAAATACAGATCTCCTACAGTTGGTTAGCCAAGTAGCTGTCTTCTAGATTTCTTGGCTAAATGAGTGCCTCCATTGCTGTATCCATTTGTTAAAACATCTCAGGGGGTATTCCGTCAATTCTTGGAGCCTTGTTTTTCACCTATTCCTTCAGTGCAGCTTGGACTTCTTCCTTCAATACCATTAGTCCTTAATCATATATGCTGCCTCCTGAAATGGTTGAGTGTCAATCATTTCTTTTTGGTACAGTAACTCTGTATTCCTTCCATCTTACTTTCATGCTTTCTGCATAGTTCAATATTTTGCCCATAGAGTCCTTTAATCAACTTGAGGCTTCAATTTTTTCTTCAGTTCTTTCAGCTTGAGAAATGCCAAGTGTGTTCTTCTTTTTAGGTATTCTAACTCCAGGTCTTTGTACATTTCACCCTACTACTTTATTTCATCCTCTTGAGCCATCCTTTGACTATAATGGCTAAATAGCTAAGTGAATGGGTAAGTTCCAGAGAGTACTAGTCCTTTAAATATCTCAGTGGGAAAATACGTCAAACATGTTAGGGCCATGTGATATTCTCCCCTTTGTTGTTGTTACCTGCCGCAGAGGTGGCCCCTGACTCGGCTCCTCATGCCCAATGGAATGAAATGCTGTCCTGCTCTGCGCCATCCCCATGAACAGCTGCAGATCAGACCTTCATCTCCCCTTAGGAATTCATGACTCATTAGTGTTGGAGACTCTGAGAAGGGTTCTAATTAGAAGACAAAAACAAAGCCTAAGAAACTAGCTTAATTCTCTTTAGCCTCATGTTTCCCAAACTCATTTGAATGTGAGTTTTTTTCTTCTAGGATGTTTCACTTAAGGTGCTGCATAATGCACTTCGAGGTGCTTCGCAGTGGTTTCCACAAAAGCTGAAATTCTCAAGATTGCCAAGCTTGGGGGCTGTTCCTCTGGAATTGAGCATGTTCATTCAGGTTGCATTGCTGCCATCATAAACATACAAACACATATGCACATATTCACATCTGCAACCACCACTGAAGCAAACGAAAGTGTTGGGCAAATTTTAGAGCTAGCCTGGCTTTATATGTTTAAGAAAAAAGGCAGGGAAAAACAAGAGAAAGTTGATGCTTTCAGATAAACTTTCTTAGCTACAATTTAGAGCAACTCAGAAGATCCATGACTCATACTCATGTGTCTTTTGCTGAGACTTGAATCTGCAAGCATTGGGAAGCTGGTGTATAGAGGTAGGTCCCTTAGCCAGTAAGTCAGCCGACCCACTACCAAGATTCCCATCTCAATGCAGTTCTCTTGTTTTCAGCATACACACCAATTCTCTTGAATTTTCTAATAGACTGGAGTGAATTTTATGGGGAAAATTATACTAAATATTAGAATTAGTGTAAGTTTAAAGACACATCCCCTCTTGCATATTCAGAGTACATTGCACAGGTAAGGGTTCTTGAGATGGGATTATATTAAAGGCAGTGGATCTCAATTTTTTTTTTTTAATCAGCTCCCACTAGTTGTTGTTAGCTCCCAAAAAGTTGGCACTCAACTCATCGGACGCCATGCACAGAGGAATGAAACTCACAGCCTGCTCTGCTCCTTTGTCATCTGTACGATTGGTTGCAGATTGGATTGTTGTGATCCCTCAGTCTTTTATTGGCTGATTTTTTTTTTTTAAGTAAATTGTCAAGTCTTAGTCCATAAGCTCCACTGAAATTTTTCAGCATCATAGCAACACACAGGCCTCTACTGACAGATGGGTGGCAGCTGTGTCTGAGGTGCATTGCTTGGGAACTGAACTGGGATCTCTTGCATGGAAGTGAGAATTCTACTATGGAACCTTCATTGTCCACAGCCCCCACACTTAAGACAAGGCAAAACCGCTTGACCTACCAACTCTACCCAATTTCATTTTGCAGTGGAAAAATAAATTAGTGATAATTTGGGAGTGAGTACATTATGCATACATTTCCTTTAGCATTGGAGTATGGATGATTCATATTTGAACCACAATGTATACATGTCTTAGACTCTAGTTATTGGAAAATTACAGCCCCAGAATACTTGTTGATGCAAAAAAGCTTCACTATACTCGGTAGGGTTAACCAAACAACCCACAACAAAATAAACTGATAATGATAAACTTAAAAGTAACTCATAATTGAAAAGTACTGATAACAGCAATTCAAAACCACAATCAACTCCAGACAACATTGATGATGTACTGATAACAAAGAATCCTTCTCCCAGATTTCAGAAATGTCAGTTCTGTGCATGCACATATGAAATAGATGCGTTCTAATATAGTAGACAAGCACTGAATGCAGGCTGGACTTCACAGCAAAATACTGTACGGTATTAAATAACCACTTCACTGGAGAAAGATGAAGCAGTTTGCTTCTGTGAAGATTATAGACTTGGAAATTCTATGGGGCAGTTGTACTCTGTTATATAGGGTTGCTATGACAGAATCAACTCAATACCAACTTATTATTTTTTTAAATACTTTCTAAGATTACAAATGCCTCAGGTACTATGCCACCAGAACTCTTTTTTTGTTTTTGTTTTTGGTTTTAAGATTACAATTAATAACTCTAGTAATATGTAAAAATGAAAGCTTAATCAAACTGCACACAATTCGCCAAGATAATCAAAGTTTGTTGTTTTTACATGCCATCGAGTCATCTCCGACTCACAACAACCCCTCCTTGGGTTTCTGAAGCGATATCTCTACAGAAGTACATTGCCTAACCTTCCTTCGGCGGAGTGACTGGTGGGTTTGAACCGCCAAACTTATGGTTAGCAGTCAAGTGCCTTAGGCACTAAGCCAAAAGAACTCCCAGATAATCAAAGAGAGGACATTTTTTAAAAAGTTCAGTTCAGGGCACATGAGGTTGTTTCTGGTAACATGCCTGCCCCTGCCCTCCTCTTGTAGGTCTTAGTCTCTCTACTTTTGAAATCACCATTGAGGCAGCATTACCTCCTTTCTGGTGTGGCTTTAATTTTTTCCATTTCCTAGACCAAGTAAACAGGAGATGTGCATTTGGATTTACAATGTGTTCACATTCTCATTTTAAAAAGTGATTTTTTAAAAAAATATTATTAGGTGCTGTCAAATTGATTTTGACTCACAGCCACCCCACATGACAGAGTAGAACTGCCCCATAGGGTTTCCCAGGCTATAATCTTTACAGAAGCAGACTGCTATGGGTTTGAACCACCAACCTTGGGGTTAGCCACTCAGCGATTAGCCATTGCACCATCAGGGCTCCTTTTCAGGAATATCCAATGTAAAATAACCTCCAAGATATAATGGTAAGTGAAAAAAAGCAATGTGCAAGACAATATGTATAATATGCTATTTATGTAAGAAAAAACAATGAAGATCTATACCTATATATCTACAGATATGTTTGCGTTCCATGTGCCTAAAGTATTTCTGAAAGTACACATAAGAAATTAGTTAAAATAGTTGCCCCTGGGGACGGGTACTGGTTGCTGGGGGTAGAGAAGGCAGAAAGATTAAGGTTTTTTAATGTGCTTTTTCAGTTTTGCACCATCTATTCATTACCTACTAAATATATTAGACCAGAAAAACAAACCCACTGCCATTAAGTTGATTCTGACTCATAGCAGTTTAAAAAAGAGAAAAGAAAAATTTTAAATTTGAAAAAAAGAAAATAAAAAGTATCCAATAAGCCTATGAAACTTAGTTTTTGTCTTTTTTTTTTAAAAGAGAAGAGACTTAACTTTGGTTTACTTATTGGTCTGATTCCTTCTGCCCCCTTCAAAAACGTAAGCTGTTTATTAAGTAGAAGATCCCAGAATTTGAAAGAAAACCTCTAAATGAGACAAAAGGGTAATAAAAACAGACTGAGGCCCAGGCCCTGGGATTCTGGACGAAGCAAAGACCTCAGCTCTAAACAGAATTTTCTGATAAATTAGGCTGGCTATTCAAAAACTTTCTGACTGTTTCAATCTGCTTTCATACTGTGTATATGCAAATATACAAAGGGGTGCTCTTAGTAAGGGCCTGTGTGCATTTGCAGCTTGAATAAAAGGGGGGGAAAAGAATAGACAAATAAGGAGACAAAATTCTTCCAGCAAAGCATGTTTAAATGAATGCATTCCTCTTACTTCATACCATTTTAGTATTGCCCAAAGAGACAAAAAAATTATTTATCTGGATTTGCTATCAGAAATTTAAAAGAGAGCAAACAGGTATATAACACTGCTTAGTGTTTCCTAATGAAAAACAATATTCACTAATTATGTAAATAAAGATTTGTGTTCTTTTACATAAACAGACACAAGAGAGTACACTATCTTTACATTTTCAATGTTACATCATCATGGCAAACGAGTAACAATTCTTTCTTAATGCAAAATATCCAAAGAAATGGGTAGTTTATCTAAGTTTTATGGGTTCTGAGTTACTGCAGATAGACTGTAAGAAATGAGGAGAGAGCTGGAAGGAATGTTTTGGGCACTATGGGAAGCCTGACTTTGGGTGGTATAGGTACAGATCACAATGAATGAATTCCTCAAATGCAAACTATAGACAGGCTGTGAAATGGGCCTAAAGTGGTGACAAGGTAGGCACAGGCCTCCAGCAAAAAACAGAGGAAGGTCCACAGGCTGCTGCCTATGTGGTACATTTATGAAAATTCTATAATGAAGATATAATATCAACTGTTGCTACTGTGTGTTGTCAAATTGGTAAGGATGCATGGTGGCCCTCTGTTATGCGGTAGCACTGCTTCCTAGGGTTCTCTTGATTGTAATCCTTCTGGAAGCAGATTCCTAGGCCTTTCTTCCAGGTTCCAGGAAGTGGGTGGGTTTGAATCGCCAACCTTTTGGTAATCAGCTGAAAGCAATCCATTTGCACCACCAAGAGCACAAGAACCAACCTTCAGCACAAGTTCTGAGTGATATATTCCAAGGCCTCAGTCAATTTAAGGGTACAAGTTGTAACCGCCACAAACCCAATCTGTCTTGTCTCCAAGAGTGATCCCCTATATGTTAAATATGCAAACATTTCTTCGTGCTTCCTGCCCCCTAATACCTCCTTCAACTCCTTTCCTATTCTTATAGGACCCAGGAGCCTAGGATAGCTGCAGCCCTACATTTTAAAGTTGAGTTCATTGTAGAGGAGATACAAGTAACCACAAGCCCTCGAGTAACCCACACAAAGAAATCACTCGACTTTGGTCTAAATGACTTAAATTTTTCCTTGCCTGAATTAGCTGGTAATTGCATGTGGGCAGACTTAGCCAGAAATGGTCTAAATGATAAATTATAAAGCAAAAAGGAGTTCCTTTCTTTAAAGTTCAAGGGTCCCTGTTGAAGAGCCCTACTTCCCAAGTGATGCTCACGTGGGCCTGCACCCAGCTCTTTGCGGTACCTGAATACATTGTACATTTGCCTAATGATAATGAATCGAGTACTTATTTTACAGGAAAATATAGGGCATTTTCATTACAAGCAATCAAGCAAAAAGGCTGCAAAATGTGCCACTCCATTAATTCTAAACAGAATCCTTCCCAAATGTCACCCTGAAATCAGAGTATGGGTTATTATAAATCTGAAGGAATTAAGAGTAATTTTCATCTACACAAAGGATTTGAGGGACACGACTTCTGTCACACACACACTATTAATTGGGTTAAATTCAATTTGCCAATTTCAATGTGAATCACTGAGCCCTGATCTTGCTTGCCCTGGTGGTGAGAGCAGTGGGCTCATGTCTTCTTTGAGGACTCAGACACAGACACAGACACACACACACACCCCTTTACAATGCACCAAGTATGGGAGGTAATTGTCTAGTTATTAACAAATAAGTTGTTGAAAGAGGAAAAGGAAATCTCAGCTTTTGACAAGTCACTTAACTGCTTTAAGCCTCAGTTTCCTCACCTGTAAAAGGGGACTATAACGCCTACTTCAATGGGAGGCAGGCAGAGTAAATGAGCAAGAGTATATCAGAGCACTTAGTGTGGTGCCCAGCACATAGTTACACCCATTAAATGGTAACTATTATCTTTATTTTCATCTTCTGGCATCTCTTTGACCTAAGCTGGTTCTCAAACCATAATGAGTGAAATGTGGACCAGGAAGGGGACAACCTTCCCGGGTCACTGGTGGGTCAGTCCCCGGGATATCTGGGCAGCCCAGTGAGTTATTTCCTTCTAATTTCAATTCCCAGTATCACCGGGTTGTAGCTGGACTTGTGGGAGAGCACAGAGCAGGAGATGGGAATAACCAGGTTAAGGCGGTTTGAAGGATGGTCCAGTCTGCCCATAACAAGAACTTCTGGGCAGCGGGGAGCCCAGGGTGGGCCCTTACTCCACATTCCGGTACTTGGTGAAGAGGTTGTACAGCACTCGCAGCGTGGACTTCAGGTCACAGTTGACGATGTCTGCACAGGAAATAAAACCCATACATTGCTTCAGTGTGGCCCAAAGTTGGCATTCATTGTCTCCTTCATGCAACACCCACCCCTATGTGTCCAGCATGGTCCTGGGTGGGTGCTGAGCTCACCCATGGGACATCATCCTATGCTCCTGAGGAGCTCCCTGTCCAGCTGGGAGAGGAGAGCACTGCTTCTGAGGTAACCAAGGGCAGAAGACTGTAGGTAGGTAGAGTGTGAATCGAGAATTCAGAGCAGGGACCAGCTAGGGGCAGAGCTGTGGAGCACAGGGCCTTATCTTTCATGAAAATAAAGTGGATGCCAGCGCATGCAGGCGTCACCCTAGAAGTAGCATCTCCAGGTAAGAGCGGCACTGGCTCTGACCCTGTTGCTCCAAGTCTCATCTGTCCTTGGAGGCCCCCTCTCCCTGCCTCCAGCCTCTATGAGCTCAACATGAGAGAGAGAAAAGAGAGCGCCTCAGGCTATGGAAGGACAGTTGTTAATCAGGTCTCAAGCTGCCTCTCCTGCAGAGAAGGGAGGGCCCCCAGAAGGCATAGGACCTCACTTGGCAGAGAATGGGGGCTGACAGGGAGAATTGAGTAAATACATATCATTGAGGGAAAGACAGATGCAGATTAAGAATAGAGCAATGCAGAGGAGTTTGAGGTTCTAAAAGTAGACTGGAGGAATTGAACATTATTCTCAGAGAGTTCCTTTAGGGGCTCCTGAGCTTTCTGCAACTATTTCCTCTGTCTTTCTCTTCCTTGCATCCATCCATCATCCATCTATCTATTTACTCATCACCTTCTTCTAGGGCACTACTCCTCTAACCCTCTGCTGCTTCCTTTGCTACTCCTTCCCCCAGATAAGGGCCCATCTGTGTTTGTTCCTCTACATGCTCTCTGTTAGAAAACCTTCCCTGGAAGAACTAGAATAGATAGATAGATAGGTAAACAAACAAACAAACAAGCAGACTTTGTCTACTATTTGGGAATGCATATTTAGGTAATAAAATTCTAAGGAAAAGCAAAGACCTTATGACTAAATAAGTTAGGCCATCATTCATTTGTCAGTTTGTTGTATTGTGGTGGCTTAAGTGTCACTGTGAGGCTGGAGGCTATGCTACCAGTATTTCAAACACCAGTAAGGTCACCCATGGTGGATAGGTTTCAGTGGAGCTTCCAGGCTAACACAGATTCAGAAGAAGGAAGGGGCCATCCATTTCTCAAAGAGTTGGCCAATGAAAACCTCACAAATAGCAATGAAACACTGTCTGATAATTACTGGAAAACTTGATGAATAGCCCTGAAATACTGTCTGATATAGTGCTGGAAGATGAATCCCTCAGGTCGGAAGGCACTCAAAATATGACTGGGGAAGAGCTGCATCATCAAAGTAGAGTCGACCTTAATGACACGGATAAAGTAAAGCTTTTGGGGGCTCTGGTGGTGTAGTGCCTAAAGCATCTGACTGCTAACCAGAAGGATGGTGGTTCAAACCCACCAGCCACTCCTCAGAAGGAAGACTGGGCAATCTACTCCCATAGTGATACCGCCTTGGAAAACCAAGGAGGGGTTGCTATGAGTTGGATCCGACTTGACGGCAGTGAGTTTGTTTGTTTGTTTTTTTTTAATGTGCTGATGTGGCATGACTCAATATGGGAAGAAACAGCTGCAACCATTAATAATCAGAACATGGAATGTATGAAGTATGAATCTAAGAAAATTGGAAGTTTTAAAAAATGAAATGGAACACATAAAAATTGATATCCTAGGTGTTAGTGAGCTGAAATGGACTGGTTTTGGCCATTTTGAATCAGACAACCATATGATCTGCCTTGCCAGGAATGACAAATTGAAGAGGAATGAAATAGTATTGATCATCACAAAAAATGGATCAAGATCTATCCTGAAGTATGGATTTCCAGTAAGATGGCAGAATAGGCTGACAAGCTGCACAGAACCTCTTCAACAAAGCAAAGAGAAACCAACTGACACAGGTACAGAAGATAATCCTGGAGCTCTGAGCTTTGAAAGGAAGGATACAGAAATGGATTAAACACCAATGAGTAAAATAACCTGAAAGAAAACAGTGAATAAAGAGACTAACAGAGCTGTGGACTGTCAGTTATCCTGATGGCATGGAGAGTTTGAATATTTCCAAGTGGTGTTAGGACCTAAGAACTAACCTAAAGACCAGCACTGTTCACCAAGGGCTGCAAGGACAACTGCATTGGTGGCTGATGACTAAAAACGGACACAGCAAACAAGGAGACAAACTGAGCTGTGGACTTTTGGCTGTCTTGAGGGCACAGACATTTTGAATGTTTACCAACAGTGGCCGTTTTGGATATTTAAAGCAATAGCATTCTCATTCTGATTCCAGGAACCTAAAAATAGGCTCCACTCGTTGAGGACAGCATGGACATACCAGAGACTGACGAATGGAAAGGAGATAGGTGGTGAGTGCATAAGTGCTGTCAACTAGTGAAAAGAGAAGCTGCTTGCTCAGATATATCCAAAAAAAGCAAAAATCTTGGGTGAATTACTCTAACATACAATCACCAATTAAATAAAAATACAAGAATGTCACATGTCTCAGAGACAACAGAGCATCACAGTCCACACAAAGAAGCAAGATAAAGCAGTAGAAACAAGGATCCAAGATACAGACCCAAAACACATTGCTGAGGAAGAAGGAGCATTGGAACTCTTTGATAAAGCATTCAAAAGAATTATATTTAGGCACCTTCATTGGATTGAGAAACAGATCAAGGAAAACACTGATAAAACTGAGGAAAACACAGGCAAAACCTAGAAGAATTTTGGAAGACAATACAAGAACAAAATGACAAAATAAATGAAAAATTAGAAATGATACAAAATCTACAGACAGAAATCCAGAATATTAATACTAAATTTTTAGAAATGGATAACACATTGAATGGGCAAAGGAGTAGAATCAAATCAGTGAAGACAGAATTAGTGAGATTGAAGACAAATACCTTAATACTTCTTTGGAAAGGGATCAATCAGAGAAAAGATCAAAATAAAATGAAGAAAGGCTAAGATTCATGTGGGATACCATCAAGAGGAATAACCTACATGTAACCAGAATTCCAGAACAGGAAGAGACACATAAAACCACAGAGGAAATTGTCAAAGATTTGTTGGAGGAGAATTTCCCGGAGATGATGAAAGATGAGAATATATCCATTCAAGAAGTCCAGTGTACCCTAAACAGGACAGATTCCAAAAGAAAATCACCAAGACATATTATAAAACTCATCAAAATCAAAGACAAAGAAAGGATCCTAAAAGCAGCATGGGAAAAACGAAAAGTTGCTACAAAGGGCAACCAATAAGACTAAGCTCTGATTTCTCATCAGAAACCATGCAGGTGAGAAAGCAATGAAAGGTATAAAAGCAATGAAAGAAAAAAAATTTGCAAGCAAGTATTATATACCCAGCAAAACTGTCCCTCAAATATGATGATAAAATCAGGACATTTCCAGATAACAGAAATTAAGGGAATTTGTTAAAACTAGACCAACCTTACAAGAGATGCTAAAGGGAATCCTTTGGACAGAGAACCAACAAAAGAGAAAGCAACAACAGATCATGAACATACATGATAACATAATCCAGAAACCAACCCAGTTGTGGAAGTATCCAAAGTAAAATAAGCTTACAAGATTTACACAGGGAACCAGAGACATCAATTGGCAAATGAGGACACCTACAAACCAAAAAAGGAGATCTGGTAGCGTAGTGCCTAAGGCACTTGACTGCTAACCAGAAGGCTGGCAGTTCACACCCACCAGCCACTCCTTGGAAGGAAGGTTGGGCAATCTACTTCCATATTAATAATGCCTCGGAAACCCAAGGAGGGGTCGCTATGAGTTGGGTCCGACTTGACGACACATAACAACAACAACAACAACAATACAAAAAGAGGGAAAAAATAGTGTAGTTATAGAACTTGTAAATGGTGAGGAAGTCAAGACAATTGCAAGATAGAATAGACTCTTGTAAACTTGGGTAAATCTTGTAAATCATATGGTAAGTCCAAAGAAAAATTATAAACCTTCACATCAAAATAAAAAAGAGGACAAGCACAAATATTTAGCAAATACTAAAACAATAGCAATGAAGGAAATGATAACATGATTCATAAACAAAACAAGCTCAGCGTAGAAAATTATATGGAACTAAGATATCCACAAAACCGTAAAAAAACACATAACAAAATGACAGCAACCAATTTATAATTCTTAAAAATTACACTGAACATCAATGGATTAATTGCACCACCCAAGAGATGGAGAGTTGCAGATTGCATAAGAAAATATAACCCATCAATATGCTGTCTACTACAAGAGACACAACTTAGAGACAAAGACAAAAACAGATTAAAAATCAAATGTTGGAAAAAGGTATGTCAAGCAAATGGCAACCAAAAAAGAGCAGGAGTATCAATATTAATGTCTGATAAAATTGACTTTAAGACAAAAACCACCTTAAGAGACAAGGAAGGGCATTATATAATGATTAAAGGATTGACTGATCAAGAGGACATAACCATAATAAATTTCTACACACCCAATGTAAGAGCCCCAAAATACATACATCAGACTTTAACAGAATTCAAAAGACAAACAGATGACTCCACAGTCATAGTAGGAGACTTTAATACACTACTTTCAATGAAAGATAGAACAACTAGAAAAAAAACCTCAAAAAGATGCAGAAGAACTAAACAAGTCAATCCACCAACTTAATCTTATAGATATCTACAGAGCACTTCCCCTAACAACAGCACAATATACATTCTTTTCCAGCACACATGGAACATTCTCCATTTGTTAATTCACAAAGGAAGCATTAGTAAATTGAAAAACATTGAAATATTGCAAAGCATCTTCCCAGATCACAATGCTATAAAATTAGAAATCAACAAAAGGAAGATCAATGGAAAAGGGCAAACACATGGAAACGGAATAACACTCCCCATGCAAAATGACTGGGTAATAGAAGAAATAAAAAATGAAATAAAAAAAAATTCCTTGAATGAAACAAGAATGAAAACACAACATACTAAAAATCTTTGGACACAGCAAAAGCAGTCATCAGAGGCCAGTTTATAGCAATGAATGCACACATCAAAAAAGAAGAAAGAGCCAAAATCAACACCTTAACCCAACATCTCCAACAATTAGGAAAAGAACAGCAAGAAAAGCCTACAGTCACCAGAAGACAGGAAATAATAAAGATTCTAGCAGAAATCAATGAAACAGAAAATAGAAAGACAATAGAAAAAAATCAACAAGACTAGTAGTTATTAATATTTTTTGAAAAGATTAATAAAATTGACAAACCACTGGCAAATTTAACAAAGGAAAAGAGGGAGAGAATACAAATAACACGAATAAGACACAAAATGGGCGACATCACAACAGAACTAACTGAAATAAAAAGGATAATATCAGGATACTATGAAGAACTGGAGATACTGCCTCGGAAACCCAAGGAGGGGCCACTATGAGTCGGGGCCGACTCGACGGCACATAACATAACATGAAGAACTGTACTTCAACAAACTTGAAAATCTGGAAGAAATGGACAGATTTCTAGAAACACACTACTTACCTAAACTAACACAGACTGAGGTGGCAAAGTTGAACAGAGCCATAACGAAAGAAGAAATTACGTAGGTCATAAAAAAATTAGCAACAAAAAAAAGTCCTGGCCCAGACAGTTTTAGTATTCTACTAAACATTCAGAGAAGAACTGACACCAATCCTACTCAAATTATTCCAAAACATAGAAAAGAATGGAATCCGCCCTAATTCATTTTATGAAGCAAGCATAACTTTGATACTAAAACCAGGCAAAGACATCACTCAAAAGGAAGACTATAGACCAATATCCCTCAGGAATATAGATGCAAAAATCATCAACAAAATCCTAGCCAGTAGACTGCAACAACATACCAAGAAAATCATTCATTATGATCAAGTGGGGTTCATATCAGGTATGCAAGGATGGTTCAACATTAGAAAAACAATCATCATTCACCACATAAATAAAACAAAGGAAAAGAACCATGATCATATAAATTGATGCAGAAAAGGCATTTGATAAAATCCAACAACCATTCCCGATCAAAACTCTCAGCAAAATAGGAGTAGAAGGGACATTCCTCAACATAATAAAGGGCATGTATGCAAAACCAACAGACAACATTATTCTCAATGGAGAGAGACTGAAACCATTCTCCTTGTGAACAGAAACCAGACAAGGATGCCCTCTATCACCACTTCTATTCAACACTGTATTAGAAGTCCTAGCCAGGGCCATAATGCAAGAAAGGGAAATCAAAGGCATCCAAATTGGTAAGGAAGAAGTCCAGCTATCCCTATTTGCTGATGATATGATTCTATACCTAGAAAACCCAAGAGACTCAGTCAAAAATCTACTGGAACTATTTGAGATTTAGCATTGTGGCAGGATACAAGATCAACATCCAAAAATCAGTTGGATTCCTCTACACCAGCAAAGAGATTGCTGAAAAAGAAATAAGGAAATCAATACC
>NW_006921601.1:9898663-9920546 GCF_000298275.1 Orycteropus afer afer | reverse complement strand
AACTCCAGATGGATCAAAGACTTAAATGTGAAACCTAAAACTATACAGTTCCTCAAGGAAAAACTAGGAGCAAATTTAGGGGCCCTAATATATGGCATAAATAGACTATCAAGCATAACCCAAAATGCACAAACACCAGAAGAGAAACTAGATGAATAGGATCTTCTAAATATTAAATTTTTATGTGTTTCCAAAGACTTCTCCCAAAGAGTCTAAAGAGAACCTACAGATTGGGAAAACATAATCAGCAATGACATATCTGACAAGGGACTTATCTCTAGGATTTAAAATGGGCAGAAGACATGAATAGACACTCCACCAAAGAGGATATTCAGGCGGCCAACAAACATAAAGAAATGCTAATGATAATTAGCCATTAGAGAGATGCAAATCAAAATAACAATGAGATACCCTCTTGCCCTAGCATGAGTAGTAAAGTTCAACAAGACAGAAAATAACAAATGCTGGTGAGGATGTAGAGAGTTTGGGACTCTCATACATTGCTGGTGGGGCTGTAAAATGATAGAACCTCTGTGGAAAGCAGTATGGTGATTCCTCAAAAAGCTAGACTTAGAAATACCATTTGACACATCAATTCCATTACTATGTATATATCCTAAAGAAGTGAGAGCCAGGACAAGAACAGATATATCTATATATACACCTGTGTTCATCACAGCACTATTTAAGTAGCCAAAAGATGGAAACAACCTGGGTGCCCATCAACAGAAGAATGGATAACCAAACTATGGTACATACACAAATGGAAAACTATGCAACCCTAAAGAATAATGTAGAATCGGCAAAACACCACATAATGTGGATAAACTTGGAGGACGTTATGCTGAGTGATATAAGTCAATCACAGAAAGACAAATATTGTATTAGTCCATTAGTAAAAAGTCAAGGAAAGGTTTATCTATGGAAGGAAATTTTCTTTGTTGGTTACCAGGGGTGGGATGAGAGGGGAGGGAACACTGTTAGATAGGTAGAGATAAGTATTGATTTGGGTGAAAAGAAGGGCAATGTACCAAATGTGAGTGATCAAAATGGTAGCATTGAGGAAAAGGCAGACATAGAGAGGTCCATGGGAAGTCTAGACAACAAAGATGAACCCTTTTGCACATACAGTACTTTGTTGTCAGTGAAAGCAAACATGGATATACAGCTGGATAGATGGGTGGACAGGCTGAACTATTGGGTATGTCTATGCAGGAGGAGTGTGCCCAAGACCATATATAGGGTTGGCACACAATGTTTCTATAAGTGTATTGATATGTTATGTAAGAATTCCCAGGTATATAGTAGAGCTGACAAGGGACAAGGTTGTAGTCACTTCTTGGCCACAGCCAGCTACACAGAGGGAGCAAGTAGTTGGACCTGTGGGCTCAGGACCATGGTTGCAGGGGACAACAAGCTCAATTGGCATAACATACTATGCAAAAACATTGTTCCACATCCTACTTTGACGAGTAGTGACTGGGATCTTAAAAGCTTGCAAGTGGCCATCTAGATGTGACAATGGGTCTCTCCTCATCCATAGCAAAGAAGAATGAAGAAAATCAAAGATGCATGGAAACAATTAGTCCAAATGACTGGTACACCATGTGATCCTCAGCCTATACAACTATGAGACCAGAACTAGATGGTGCCCGGCTACCACTGTCAACCACTCAGAGGGGGATCTCTGTAGGAGATACTGGATAGAGTGGGAGAACAATGTAGAACAAAACTCAAAATTGTTAAAAAAAAAGACCAGGTTTGCTGGCCTGATAAAGCCTGATGGGACCACTGAGACTATGGCCCTTAGCTGCCCTTCAGGTCTGGAAGTGAACCCACCACTGTGGCTTCCAGCCAAACAAAAGACTGACATATGAGCTGAACATTTACATTAGGTAGATACATTCCTTGGTGACATCAATCATGGGAGAATAGAAGGGCTGCGTATGCACAGGGAGACAGCTCGGGGGCAGGAGTGCATGAGAGGGAAGGACACAGGGAAGAGGTAAATATGGAGAGGAAGTGGGAAGAGAGCTGTTGCGTTGTGGGAAGTTGTAGTCAATGTCACGAGACAAAGTACATGTCAGCTGCTGTATGGAAAGTGAACTTGCTCTGTAAACTTTTGCCCAAATTACAATAAAAATTAAAAAGAAAGAAAGAAAAAAATCAGATGATGTATTGCACTGGGCAAATCTGCAGCAGAAGACCTCTTTAAAGTACCAAAGTGCAAAGATGTCTCTCTGAAGACTAAGGTGCACCTAACCCAAGCCATGGTGTTTTCACTCTCCTCATATTCATGTGAAAGCTGGACAATAAATAAGGAGTATTGATGAAGAGTTGATACTTTTAAGTTGTAGTGTTGGCAAAGAATACTGAAAGTATCATGCATTGCCAGAAGAACTAAGAGATCTTTCCTGGAAGAAGTACAGCTGGAATGCTCCTTGGAAGCGAGAATGGCCAGACTTCATCTCACCTACTTTGGTCATGTTGTCAGAAGGGACCACTCCCTGGAGAAGGATGTCATGCTTGGTAAAGTGGAGCATCAGGGAAACAGGGGAAGGCCTTCAGTGATATGGACTGACACAGTGGCTGCAATGCTGGGCTCAAGCACAGCAAAACTGAGGCTGGCGCAGAACCGGTTAGTGTTTTGTTCTGTCACACATAGGGTCACTGTGAGTTGGAGCTGACTGGGTGGCAACAACAACAACAACATATAAGTTGGGACAGTAGTTATCTTTTAAGGAGAGGGAGAGGATTATGTTCAAAATTAGCATAGGGTACAGGGGTCACTATGAACTGCCACTGAGTCAGTTCCAACTCATAGTGACCCTACTAGACAGAGAGAATTGCTCCACAGAGTTTCCAAGGCTGTAAATCTTTATGAAAGCAGATTGCTTCACCTTTCTCCTGCAGAGTGCAGAGCAGTTGGTGGGTTTGAATTGCCGACCTTTTGGTTAGTAGCCTCTTCTAAAATAAGGCTAAATAAGAACTGTATGCACCTGTTCTGACTTACCTACAAATTTGACTTCATGACACATTTACAAACAAATCTTAGTCATAACCTGGGGACTGCCTGTAGAGGTAATGGGCATGGGTTATAAGGGAAGAATACGGGGGCCTGATGGCGGACAGATATGGATGAGATAGGAAGATTTGTTTTCTCTTTATAAAGATGGGTGAGTTTTGAGGTTGATAGACAAAGAAAATGTTGAAGATGGTAGAATGTCTCAAACTGACCATTTCATTTCATTTTAATGCCTGTTTTATAAAAAAAGTTTTATTGAAATTTAATTCACATACTATACAATCCATCCACTTATAGTATACAATTCCATGGGTGTTAGTATATTTATATATATGCAACTATCACCATAGTCAATTTTAGAACATTTTCATCATCTCAAAAAGAAACCCTGTGCCCTAGGTTAACATACTCAGTTGCTAAAGAAAGGCTGGAAATTTGATTCCACCCTGAACCTACTTGAAAGAAAGGCCTGCTGGTCTACTTCCAAAAAATCAGCCATTGACGACGCTGTGGAGCACAGTCCTCCTCTAGCACACGAGGGTGCCGCAAGTCAGAACTGATGGGACAGCAGTTGGTGGTACCCTTCAGCCAACACCTTCCTACACTCTCATCTCCCTCCCCCCCCAGCCTTAAATACCCACTAATCTACTTTCTCTATAGATTTCCGCTGGACTAAGGGTTTGAACAGAAGATTTCAAAGAGCAGCTTGAATAGACAAAACCAATTACTATAATGAAATGTGCAAAGGCCTGGAGTCTGAAAACCAAAAGGGAAGAACATGCTCGGCATTTCTCAAACTGAAAGAACTGAAGAAAAAATTGAAGCCTCGAGTTGCAATATTGAGAGATTCTACGGGCAAAATATTGAATGATGCAGGAAATATCAAGAGAAGATGGCCGGAATACACAGAGTCACTGTACCAAAAAGAACTGATCGATCTTCATCCATTTCCGGAAGTGGCATATGATCTAGAACCAATGGTAATGAAGGAAGAAGTCAAAGCTGCAATGAAAGAACTGGCGAAGAACAAGGCTCCGGGAATTGATGGCGTACCGATTGAGATATTTCAACAAACAGATGCCCCATTGGAGGCACTCACTCAGTTATGCCAAGAGATTTGGAAGACAGCTACTTGGCCAACTGACTGGAAGAGATCCATATTTGTGCCCATTCCAAAGAAAGGTGATCCCACAGAATGTGGAAATTATAGAACAATATCATTAATATCACACGCAAGTAAGATCTTACTGAAGATAATTCAGAAACGTTTGCAGCAGTATATTGACAGAGAACTTCCAGAGGTTCAAGCCGGATTCAGAAGAGGACGTGGAACAAGGGATATCATAGCTGTTGTCAGATGGATCTTGGCTCAAGGCAGGGAATACCAGAAAGATGTTTACTTGTGTTTTATTGACTATGCAAAGGCATTTGATTGTGTGGATCATGACAAATTATGGATAACATTGAGAAGAATGGGAATTCCCGAGCACTTGATTGTACTCATGAGGAATCTGTACCTTGACCAGGAGGCTGTCATTCAAACAGAACAAGGCGACACTACATGGTTTAAAATCAAGAAGGGAGTGCGTCGGGGTTGTATCCTTTCTCCACACTTATTCAATCTACATGCTGAGCAAATAATCCGAGAAGCTGGACTATATGAAGAAAAACGTGGTATCAGGATTGGAGGATGAATCATTAACAACCTGAGATATGCAGATGATACAACTTTGCTTGCTGAAAGTGAGGATGACTTAAGGCACCTACTGATGAAGGTTGACGAATACAGTCTGCGGTATGGATTATGTCTCAATATAAAGAAAACAAAAATCCTCACAACTGGACCAATGAACAGCATCACGATAAATGGAGAGAAGATTGAGGTTGTCAAAGAATTCACATTGCTTGGTTCTACAATCGATGCCAACGGAAGCAGCAGTCAGGACATTAGATGATGTGTAGCATTGGGAAAGTCAACTGCGAAGGAACTGTTTCAAGTGCTGAGGAGCAAGTATATCTCCTTAAGGACTAAGGCGCGCCTGACACAAGACATGATATTTCCAATTGCCTCGTATACATGTGAGAGCTGGACAATGAACAAGGAAGACCGAAGAAGAGTTGATGCTTTTGAGTTGTGGTGCTGGCGAAGAATGCTGAAAGTACCATGGACTGCTAAAAGAACTAACAGATCTGTCCTGGAGGAAGTGCAGCCAGAATGCTCCTTGAAGCAAGAATGGCCAGACTTCGTCTCACCTATTTTGGTCATGTTGTCAGAAGGGACCATTCCCTGGAGAAGGATGCCATGCTTGGTAGGCTGGAGCGTCGACGAAAGAGGGGGAGGCCTTCAACGAGATGGATTGACATGGTGGCTGCGATGATGGGCTCAAGTATAGCAGGGATTGTGGGGCTGGCGCGGGATCAGGCAGTGTTTCGTTCTGCTGTGCATGGGGTCGCTATGAGTTGGAAAGAACTCGATGGCACTTAACAACATAACAAGGGTTTGAAACCCATCTCCAGTCGAGCTGTGTGACCCTGGTACAGTCACTTAACTTCTCTAAATCAGTTTGCTCACTGGTAAAAGTGGGCAACCCTTTTATGAAAAATACCTAGAACATACTAAATTCTTAAACTATAGCTTCCTTCCCACTTTCTCATCTTGGCCTGTTAGTAGTTGGTATGTCTGGTCATGTAATCCGTATACTGCACAATTCCAGGGGGTACCATTCAGACAGACTAAACTTTGCTCCTTGGGAAATCTGAGTTGCTTCTTTCCATAGGCCATCACAGCCAGCTGGGCCCAGGAAGAGGGGTGACTGCATTAGACATTCTGCTTATCATCTGTTCTTATCAAGAAAGCCACCAGGTAGTCCCAGGCAGGCCAGTAGGCATGTGGTAGACTAATATAGGAGAGGAGCTCAGATTCCAGGGAATGAACTGTGACTCCATGCTACACAAGCAGAGCCTCTTTAAAGCTCTGGCCTAATAAACTGTGCCATCACAACTCTGTACTGCTCTGGTCTCTTTTGTACGTTGGCTCAGGGCCTCTCTCTGGGAGCAGATGGGAGGGTTGTAAAGTTTCAGGTGAGAGACAGCCAGAGCAGGGGTTGTCTAGGTGGCTGGGGCTGTGAAATAGACAAATCAGACCAAGACTCTAGGGGAGAAACAGCTGTTCAAGGGTAAGGGCTCAATTTTTCCTCCTTTCATCCAAGGGCATTAGAGGACCATCTAAAACTTGCTAATGGTTCTGTAAATGATGCAAAAATCAAAGGAAGGAGAGCAAACCTCTTAACAGCAGAAAACCAGTCTACATAGAGAACAGCATGTCCCTGTGTGGCCATGTCCTCCATGGACCCATCTATGACACCTCAGTCTTCCTCATCCCAGTCTTCTACAATCTTGCTGAGGTCCTTTCTCTGAAGCAATGCCCAGGGGTCCCTGACCAAGGTGGGTAGGACACTTGGTGACTCAGTGCCACCAACTGGTGAAGGCTGGAATAAGTTGAGCTGCCACAAGCCTACTATCAGGGGTGAACCCCCAGTCTCAAGCAATCCATCTTCTTTCAGTTTTTAGACCCTCTTCCCACTGGATCTATCTTATCTTCAGTGCTGGCTTCATTTCCCTATCTGCTCCCTATTTGCCACTGGGACAGGATCCATGCTTGGAAGGTGGGTCTCTTTGGTAGTGGCTGATGACCCTGTCTGGCTCAACACCAAAAAAAAAAAAAGGAAATACGACAAATATCCAGAAGAGCACATGTAATATATATGTACAGTTTTAAATACTTTGGAACAGAACCCTCATGTAACCATTGCCCAGGTCAAAAAATGCCAACATTTTAGATGCCCCTCCTGCCCTCACCACTACATTCCAGATCCCAATCCTCTCTCATCGCCAAAGATATTCACTATCTTGACTGATTACTTCCTCACTTTCTTCATAGCTCTACCATTAACATATATGTACCCTTGAACAGCAGATTTTAGTTTTGCTTATATTTGCACTCGATATAAATGGAATCATACTACATGTATCCTTTTATGATTTGCTTTGGTTTTTGAATCAAAATTATGTTAATAAAAATCCATTAATATTGCTGATTGGAGCTGTTCATTTTAAAAGTTTTATTGAGATATAATTATAACTATTCAACTATAATTCTGCAGTTTTTCAAGAATAAATGGTTTTCAATTTGTTATCTGAAATGGTTGTTTTTGATAATTTTTTCCCCAGTTTTACTTTTTTTTGTAGAGAATAATAATTGACCTCTTCACACTGTAATAACTATAAGTTCCTCCTCTGATTTCTCCATTCATTCTTTGTTACTGCTGTATAATCATCCATTGTATGATTCACTATCTGTGTGTGCTACTGGGGTTGTGCATTCTAGGTGAGGCTATCACAGATGTTCTTGTACTTGTCTCCTAGTATGTGGACATGCATACCTGTGGGTGCAACTGCTGGGTGATAGGCTACATTAGTTATCTATTTCTGCTATAACAAATTAGCACAAAGTTGGTAGCTTACAACAACACAAATTTATTACCTTCCATTTCTGAAGGTCAAAAGTCTCATGTAGGTCTTACTGGGCTAATATCAAGGTGTTGGCAGGGTTGTGTTCCTTCTGGAGGCTCTAGGGGAGAATCCATTTCCTTGCCTTTTCCAGCTTTTAGAGGGTGCCCACATTCCTTGGCTTATGGTCAGTGCCCTTCCATCTTCAAAGCTAGCAATGGCCAGGTGAGTCTTTCTCATGCTGCATCACTCTGACTTTGATTCTTCTACCTCTGCTGTCCATAAAGGACCCTTGTGATTTACATTGGGCCCACTTGGACAATCCAAGATAATCTCTGAAGGTCACGAACTTAATCACATCCACAAAGTCTCTTCTGCCACAGAAGGTAACATATTCACAGCTTCCAGGGATTAGTACAAGGACATCTTCGGGGGTTCATTATCCTGCCTACCACACAGGGCTTTACAGATCTTCAATTATATTAGATAAGGGCAAACTGTTTTCTAAAATGGTTTTATCAATTTACCATAATCCCAGTGATTTCTATTGCTCTACATCCTTGCTAACACTTTGTATTATTGGGGCGTTACACTTTTGCCCCTGTCTAGTTCTGTACACTAATCCTAGGGGAATGAGGAAGAGGAGTTGAACTATTTCCCTTATTACCAGTCATTGATCAACCTTCCCCAAATTAACTGATTGTCTGGAATTAAGCTGCCATCACCTGCCTGGTTTTTCAGGATTGCTTGTAGTAGGCAGGCCCCACCTACTAGATTCCTTATATTTTCCATATTCCATCAGCCCTTTGGCTGTTTAAATAATTCAGTCCTGACTGGGATTCCTCTGAGTCCCACCCTGCCTGTTACACTGGTGTCTTAATGAAATTTGATGATGAGTCTGACTGAACAGTGATAACAGGGTAGTCATGTATATTTGAAGACATGTGGTATCCCAAATAAAAAAGCCAGCAATTTCAAATGAGTAAATCAACTGCACCATTGGTCATGAACTTGAACTTGGCTTACAAGTTAGGGTATTAGGAGGTTATGAGGCCTAAGCAGGAAGAGTCCTTTGAGATGCAAACTCAAAGCTTCCCAGGAGATTTCAAGGTACAATAGGGCTTTAAATGTCAAACAGCAAAGTATGCATTTTCTTGACTTTAAAAACATTTTGCCATGAAAAATACCTCCACTACAGTCAATTTGATTTTGAAATGCACTCAAGGAATTGTTCACGTTGGTGCTCCTTGTAAATATTGCAGTATTCAATACTGAATCTCACTTTTCAGGTAGAAGCATAAAACCCAGAGGGAGTGCTGGAGTGCACCTCTCAAAACGTACAATTTTACCAAATACAACTTCAATTCTCCTTTGTGCACTGGAAATTTTCAGCACAGGCATGATGCCCAGTATAACAACAAATAAAACAGATGTGCTTTTCCATTCATATTTATTAGGAAGTTTCATATTAAGCAGTTCAATAATCGTACAAGAAATGTCATCTACATGCTGAAATATTACTATAGATTGATACTGGGAAAATTGTCCTGAGGGTAATGTATGCCTGGAAACTAAAGCATCAGCAGAAAATACAGACAATCTATAACCAGCAAGTTTCACAGTGAGTAGCTCAATAGAATGGAAGCAGAAACGTTGGCCAGAACCCTTCCAAGATGTCTGTCAGAACATGAAGGTCGGGATGTTCATCATCAGAGCCAGAATACTTAAGATCCATTTCTGATGGTATCAGGATGGTTGGAGTGGCCTCGGCCAGGGAAAGAACCCCAGTGGAATACCAGCCATGTCAGAGGCCCTCCCCAAGAGGTAGCCAGGGGCTTAGAACTAGGTGGCAATAAATGAGAAGGAGGGGTTGTTTAGCCTTTGTTGGCTAGAGGTCTGGAGTGAGTCATGAGGCAGGGCCCCAAACAATATCTTCACTTAGCACCTCTCTCCTCTGGTTTTCCTGTTTTCTCCTCTAGTTTTCTAAATAAAAGGCATTTTCACATTTCCACCTTAACCCTTTCCCTTTCTCTACAAGCCTTCCTGCTGTTCCATCCTCTCCCAGTGTATTAACTCACCATTAAGTGAAAGATTTCCAATTACATAGCCACATTTTTCACTTTTCCCTGAACTTCAGTTCTGCTTGGTGAATTTACATTGGGCCCACTTGGACAATGAGTTGATTTACTCATTTGAAATTGCTGGCTTTTTTATTTGGGATACCACATGTCTTCAAATATACATGACTACCCTGTTATCACTGTTCAGTCAGACTCATCATCAACTTCATTGCTCCCCAGACAGATATTTTTATGTACCCTTTCAAGCTTGTTTTCCCTCCTGGGCTCCCTAATGATACAGATGGTACCTCACATTTAAACATCTAAAAGAGGGCTCCAACCTGGTCCCTTTCAGTTTGGCCTCCTGCTGAGAATTTGCATTTCTACCCCAGATATACTGAATCTGATAGAATGAAACAGTTTGCAGCCCTCATCTAAACATCTGTTCTTGACACTACCTTCCAAATGATCTTTCTGGAAGAGCACTCTGATCACATCACTTATCTGTTTCAGAACTGTCCATGACTTACGGAATAAAGTCCAAACTCCCTTTCTTGGCATCAAGTCCCTCTGGGACCTAACATTAGCTTGCTTCATCATCATGTCCATCATTGATTCATACTCTTAATATTTCACCCAAATAGTAACTGCTTACATTTCTTATTAGGTGCCAGCTGCTGTGCATTAGGCATCATCATATTTAATCCTATAAGGTAAATATCACTAGAAGTTCCATTTTACTGACGTGAAAAATGGGCTTAGAGAAGGTAAGTGAGTTGCCCAAGGTCACACAGCTGGCAGTGTGGGCACTGGAACTCAGGGATGTCATGGACTTAGCTCTGCTGTCTCACAAGCTGAGGTCCTCCTCTCCATTCCCAGGATGGGCCTTTTGGCCAGTGTTATCCTGAGATGTCCACTCCTCTGCCCTAATTCTTACACATCAAAGCCCTATTTGATCCTTACAGTTAAGTCCAACTGTCACTATCTCTACCAACACTTCCTTCATCCCAGACAGATGTGGGTTTTCCTCCTTAATTCTCACAACCTCCATGTTGTACCTTTTTCATAGCAGTTATCATAACTGTCATTCTATTTAATTCCATTCTGGTGACGAGGGTGGGGGCATCTTGTCTCTCCCTTTGCTGGCTGCACGTGTCTTGAGGTCAGGGACTGTCTTACCACTATTGGTATCTCATGATCTTAAGGTCATCACACCCATTAGGCAGTCAGTGAATGGCTCCCTCTACGCGGAGGTTTGGGTGGAGAAGCTCAGAGCAGAGCACCAATGGGGCCTGAAAGCACACCATTCCTATTTTTCCACTAGTGTCTAAACAACTAGGAAAGTGCAAGCAAAAGGACCCATTAACGGTATTCTCAATGTTCCAATTCAATGTAAACAAAAATGAATCTGCAACACAGTATTGACTCACCAGTGTTAATAAAATGGAATATTTCAGTCAGCAAGTGGCAAGAAATAAATACCCCTACTAAGAAGACTACCGAGAGAAATGTACCACCTACGCTCCCAAATAGACACACACACACACACACACACACTACAAGTGAACACACAGGAGGGCTGCTGGAACATTTTGTTCCTTTTACATTTTTTTCCAGTCTTATATTTGCAAACCAAGCCCCACAAATCAAGCCTCCTCCTTAGGCAGAGCTGGAGCAGTGAGGCTCCCCATATGTCAGGACTGGAAGGCAATTATGCTCAGTGCAGAGCTGCATCATCACCTTGACTGGCTGGGAGGCAGCCCTTTGGTAGGTCAGATGAACCAGGAAACCTGAGCGACAAGGGAGTGTCTATCTGCTGCAGCACCATTGCTGTACAGATTCACATCTGTTCGGGCCCTGACTCTGTGGCTGTGATGCGTGAGGTTTCACATTCTTTTCTTCACCACAGCTGTGTGATTTGCAGCTCACAGAGAGTCTCTAGGACTACCAGCTGCTCCCAGTCCCACCTTCCCCTACAAATGGCAAAAAAGTTTGCAGAAAGAAACTCTTTCTCTGTCATAGGAGCCTTTCCCTGTGCCCAGAACATCTGTGCAGGAAGATGATCTCACCCTCTTATCATAACCCAGGGAACAAGTCCAGAGAGAGTCAGGTACCTTCTGGCCGTGGTTTTGGCTTTTCTAACCCTCCATCTTGCATGAGCTCAAAGGCAAAGGTGACATTCAAGACCTGGAAAGAGAAAAGAGGCATGCAGTGCATAAGTCACTTTGCACTCATTCCTAGACCCCTAGGGTTTCCTGAGAATTGCCTCTGGGAAGTGAAGAAACCCAATGCTGTAGCCCAGAGGCTAAGTTCAGAGGAAGCCATACTTTGGAGAAATGTGGCTAAGGAAATGGATGGGCGTGCTGATCCCAGTCTGCCACTGATGAAGCATTCTTGCAGAAGCTCAATGCCTTCTTCCTGTCCCACAGTATTCTTGTGTCAACTGCCAGGACTTTAAACTGTCAGTGCACTTACTTGAAAGGATCAGATTAGAAGACATGTGTAAGAGGCAGAAAAGAGTTTTTGTTTTGGACCAAATGCTTCTGACCTAGGCAGCAGACTTAGGCAGCCTAAGACAGGTCACTACAGCTTGGATGGGTATAGACCTCGTGCCTGACCTGCTCTGCAGTCACTTTCCCTGCCACCCTGGGGGAGAGATGAGGCCGGGCTGTGGTGCCTGGCAGGAGCATATGACAGTGCTGTGGGGGAAGGCAGACTGCTCAGGGTAGGGTGGTTCCTTCCCAGCTCAGCTGCTCATCAGGATGGGTGCCCACTTCTAGTCACTGAAGACCCTGGGCCAGAAGGGAAACTGCCACCCCGCTCCTGACCGTGCCAGGGTAGGTGTGGCAGATGAGTCAGGGGATGTGGCTAGGGGTCTCCCTTGACAGACCCACCCCTTACCTTCTGTTCAAAGCTGTCTGGGGTCAGGAAGAAGCTGTGCAGAGGCACAAAGTAGCCCTCCAGGAGCCCCATGAGCAGCACCAGATACACTCCATCTGCAAACTGGAGGGAGAACGGGGCAAGCACTGAGTTCTTGAGCTTCTTAGTCCCATCAGCTTCCCTGTTGTCCCTACCGCAAAAGTCCCCTTCTAGAGAGCTGATGGTGAAGACCGGAGGGCAGTGGCCCAAGGCAGGGAGGTTCGCTCTGCAACAAGCTGCCCCAGGTCTGGCTGGCCTCCCACAGGAGCCACAAGCCCATAGTCCTGATCTCAGCCTACCCAGCATTAGTGAAGCATTGACTGTGTACGAAGCTGTGACTGTGGACCAAGTCACTGGCACTACATGGGCCAGGTATGGCTCCTGCTCTTGAGAAGCTGACAGTCCAGTGCAGAGACTGATGTGGACACAACGTGGTAACTGCTCTGATGGAAGGAAGTGCCTTGGCCTGAGAGAGATTGATAAAGGTCACCGTATTCTTATGAGGCCATCAGGGAAGGCTTTTGCGCTTCTGGAGGAAGCACTGCCTGAATGGAGACCTGAGGGATGAGCAGCAGTCAGACAGAGTAAGGCAGAGGGAGGAGGGAAAAGCAAATGGCAGGAGGCTAGTGGAGGTGACTTTTGCTCTTTGAAAAAAGAGGAAAAACTCAGAGTTACATGGGCCTGGGCATTCTCCTCTCTCACATCTCACTTTATTACTGCTTGAGTACAGGGTCACTGTGACAAGGGTAGACTCTGGAGCAAGGTCTCCTGAGTTCAAATCTACCTATTAGCTGTGTCACTTGGGCAAGTTATGTAACTTCTCTGGGCCTTACTTTTCTCATCTGTAAAATGGGGTTGATGATAGTATAGTATCACTTCATAGGGTTACCACGAAGGCTGAATCAGTTAGTATGTGTAAAGTGCCTAGAACAATGCTTGGGATATAGGAAGTACTTAATAAATATTAACTGTTGCTATTACTATCTGGGAAAACAACAAAGCACTCAGGATACAACTTACTGGCTCTTGTTGGCAAAGCACAACTGTGAACCAAGGGGCATGGTAAAGGCTTAGAATCCAGCCCCTTCCATGAAGGAGAGCAGAGTCCAGACAGGTTGGGAAACCTGGTCCAATATGCTGACAGGGACTGCCACTCCTGGGCTGAGTACAGTGGACTTCAGGTCTTCTGCTCAAGGAAAAGCAAGATTAATGTGTGCTGGGCCATCAGGGTAGGCTCTGTGGAGGCAGTGGGAGCCTGAGGGATGAGTGAGCTTTGGAAGGAGAAGGCTCTTCAGGTTATGGAGGATGACTTGAGCAAAGGTATAGAGGTTGGATCCAATATTCCAGAACCCTTTCAAGTGAGGCTGAGCCACCAAATGCTTACAATCACAAACAACAGATGCTAGAGTTTCTAAGAGGCCCACTTTCATGGAATCATTTTAGAAAGCTAAAAACAATTAGAATGAACTCACTGGAGGGTATGCTGGGCCCAGAGTCTGCACAGACAGCCTTTCTGGGTAAGCAGTTGGTGGGCCTGTGGCTCAGCCTTCATAACAGGCATAAGATCCAGAGGATGAGCCTGATCTAGGAAGGGCCTGGAGCAGCTTCCTTGGTGCGCCTTCAACTTAGGGCCTAAGCATGACTCATTCCAGGCTGGCCGAAGCAGTGGTGTCACTAGGATGGTGCGGACTGCACCCCCGACTATCAGAGGGGGTGATACCAAAATGACCCTAGGGTCTCCCATGGTGGATTGGGCAGTGCTATAGGAGGAGGGGCTGCCAAGGCAGTGGCATCATCACTAGGGTTGATATCACACCTCCCCACTGCAGTAACTCATCAAAACTCCCCCTACCCTACACACTCACCAGACAGGGTGCTTGAAAGCTACACTTTAGAAAGTCATCAAGAATGAAAGGATGGTGGAGTACAAGATAATTTACAGTCTCAAAGTATTTCCCCAAAGATTACTTATTAATTATAAAGCAGTGGGGTGGTGGGGACTTTTCAGTGGAAAAGTCTAGTGAACTCCACCTTAACTAGTGCTCAAAGCTAACATCGCTAGTAATGGAATGAATGGACAAAAGTGCCTCCTAACATTATACCCTGAGAACAGAGTATAAACTTATGTAGTATTACTACTGAAAATGCAAAGCATGAATCTAATCGGGAGAGAAGAAACTGGGGGACATTCTATAAAACAATTGGCCTGCACTCTTCAAAAATGTCAAATATGATGCAAAGATATGCTAACGAATTATTCTATATTGAAAAGAGACTAAAGAGACAAGACAACTAAACGCAGTTTGAGAATATTGGGACAACTGGCAAAATTTAATTATAAAGTCTTTCTTTGAACCATATGCAATTTCCATTTTTATCAGCTAAATGCAGTCAAATATCAGCAATTTCACATGGTTCAATGTAAACAGATTAAGGTATGGTTATCAATGTTAAATTGCCTGGAATTGATCACTGTATTGTGGTTACCTAAGAGGATGCATTTGTTCTTAAGATATGTATTTTGGGGGGGGGGCAGAGAAAAGGAGGAAAAAAAGTGGTGACATTTGTTCATTGTGACATCTTGCAAATTTTCAAAATATAAAGTTAGACAAAATTCACAGAGAAATTACATCTGGTTCCCACCCCAGAGTAAAGCTTCAAGGTCAGTGTGGAAGACCTTCCCTATGTGGCAGTGGTGATGCACTTCATACAGTGGTTGTCACGTGGCCCTGCTCCACTCTTGGGCTTGGGGCTGTCACCCACCTGGGTTTCCAGTTCTGTGACTTCCAGGTTCAGTTTATTCAGGTGCTTGTTCACGAAAGTGATGAGTGTCTGAAAGAGAAGCACAGTAGGCATCTGAGATGGAGGGTCACCAGGCCAGACCCTGAAGGCCACTTCTTATGGGGACACGGGTAGCTGAAAACACAGGACAAGGCCAGCCAGGAACACAGGGCCAGGGATCCCTAGGCAGAGCCAAATGTGGATGAGCAGCCTAGGAGGCTGGTCCTACAAAGCCCCCACAGCTCCAGCAAGGGTAGGCGGGGCTGGCTCAGCTTTGCAGTCCAGCGCCACGTGGGATTCCGGATTCCAATTGGCAGTTTCGGGACTGTGAAAAGAACAACATTACAACAGGAAGTTCTAAGAGGCAGAATGACAGGGGGAGTGTCTGAGCCCAGGGTCAGGGTGAGCCTAAGGGAAATTAAAAGGGGCCAAAGAAGAAATTAACCCTACCAGGTCCCTCCTTCTTAGGTGCAGGCCCCTGTGCCCAAGGAGATAGAGAGAGATCTGTGTGAGGAGGCAGGGAAGGCTGGTGTTTGGTGCAGGTGGGAGGACAGAGTACTGATAACCTTAAAACTCTCCAGAGCTGTCATCCGGATAGGAGAAGAGAGGGACAGGATGAAGTATCAGTGAGAAGACAACATGTAAAATGACGTCAAGGGGGAAAGCCCTGCGTCTGCAGAGACTGGATTATACCAGTTTCAGAAGGAAGCTTGTAGGCTGCAGGGATGGGTTTTCATAATGTGTTGGCTGCATCTCCCTTCCCTGACTCCCTCCCAGGTCCCTGTTTCCCACCTTTTTCACCACGTTGAGCTTGTCTGGTGCATGGTCAAACAACGTGTCAAAGGCGTCACGTTCTGGAAAAGAGGAAAGCATAAAGTGGGGGCAGCAAGAGACCTCCTGAGAAGTCTATCCCCAGGTGTGGTACCACGAGCCTCTAAAGGCCACGTGGGCAGCAACAGATAGGAATTCTTTAGGATGTGAGGCAGTACTCGGAACTCTGGAATCTGGGCTTGGGGCTGACATGTGGGAATTGATCCTTACCCTAGGGGCCTTTCTCCATGTGCGCATCCACATGCTGGAAATGTGTCCACCCTCTTTTGAGGGGAAGGGGCTCTATCAGGCAGTTTGACCTGGGACTGGTCATTTCTCTTCACTATTTGTTTTATTACATCATGACCCAAGGGGCTCTGGTGTCACAACAGTTAAAGACTTTGCTGCTAACCAAAGGTCAGCAGTTCTAGCCCATGAGCTGCTCTACTGTGACCTGGTCTCATAAAGAATTCAGCCTAGGAAACCCTACGGGGCAGTTCTCCTCTGTCATATAGGGTCTGGTAGCATAGTGCCTAAGGCACTTGACTGCTCACCAGAAGGCTGGAGGTTCAAACCCACCAGCCACTCCTCGGAAAGAAGGTTGGGCAATCCTACTTCTGTAGTGATACTGCCTCGGAAACCCAAGGAGGGGTTGCTATGAGTCGGGGCCAACTCGACGGCAAACAACAACATGAATTGTAATAGTACACAACACCACCACAACATATCATGACTCAGTCACGGTTCAGAAGTGTTTCTGAAGGGTTTTGGAGGTAGAATGTTATGTAAATATCAAATCATTTCACCCTGTAATTTTCAAAAACAAAATGTCCAAGACAAACATCACAGTGAAGTGCATAGATAAAAGGATTGAGAGTCAGGGAGCCCCAGGGTAGACTATGAGCTCCTCTTCCTGAGTGACCTAGGTATGTTGTTGTTGTTATGTGCTGTCGAGTCAGACTGAGGCAGTATCACTACGGAAGTAGACTGCCCCATCTTCCTTCCGAAGAGTGGCTGGTGGGATTGAACCGCCAGCCTTCTGGTTAGCAGTCAAGTGCCTTAGCCATTATGCTACCAGAGCTCCCAGGGCTAGGTCACTTGAACTCTTTGAACTTCAGTTTCTTCTTCTATAAACTGTCATCTGAAAAATGAAGCTCCCCCAAGGTTGTCATAAGGTGAAAGGTGAGAATGTGTGTGAAAGTAAACTCGAAGGATCCTAGAGACATGAAGTGTTATTAGCATAACTGAATTAAAAATAATATCCACAGTAATAATCAGGATCATAAAAGGACCAAAGGCATATGGCCCCTTCAGGGACTTTCCTTACTACAGCTTCATTTTTCCCAGTTGAGAGATGAAATTGTGGAGGGGATCTGAGGAAGGGAATGAGAGAAGAGTCTCCCAGACGAATCTGGGTTGGAAGGGCTCATGACCCTGAGGTTTTGTCTTTTCCTACTCTTGTACCGATGGATGGGTAACTTTAAGATTGCCAGAAAAGTGATTGTCATTTCTGACATTCAGACAGAGAAACAAACCAAAGAACTAAGGGAAATGGGAGAGGTAGGAGTTGTGATAATGGAAGAGGGAGATGACAGCCTCCAGGAGGGCTAGGCAGAGTGGGGAGAGGGGACAGTCTCCGAATGTGTTCACATATTCTTCCTTTGCTCCCACAATATGCTTGGAGCAAAACTGCCCTGCAGATACCCAGGACCCATGCAGAAACCCAGCAAAGTGAATGCTCTGATCACTTCCAAGAGGACTGTGTCAATGTGGGTAGTTTTCTTCTTCCCACCAGTGAGCTGCCCCTCCCTACCCAACTGGCCCATGTCTAGGCTAGTGCGGATATATGTCCAGTCAGCAAATTGAGTGCCTGTTCTTTCCAGTGGCCATTAAACAGTTGCTGTAGAATTAACTAGAGTTCCACTGCAGTCACCAGCACTGGAGGATAATCTCAGGCAACTCACCATGCCTTCCAGAAAGAGCCCTGGAAGAAAAGGAAGAAGAAAACAGTGAGACTCTTCTCTCCTTACCCAGACCTCTGAGATAGTCTTCTACTACTGCTGGAAGCCCACTCCCACTCTGCCTACCCTTGTCGAAGAACTCAAAAACCCTCTTTCCTTGGATGTTTTATCATGTGCTAAGTCTTCTACTCAGTTTTCATCATATTGTTATCTATTTTTTTCCCTCTTAGACAGATAAACTGGTGTTAGTGCAAAGTCTGGTGCAATGATGCCTAAAAGACTGTATCTCATCTTAAATAAAATAACATTATTGCTTGCACTTGAGAAAGAATATTAGACTCAGGGACTCAAGACTGCCAACCACATTTTAGGAGCCGTGCTTGCTCAAGCAAACCCCTGACGTGGAACTGCATTGCCCAGGCTGTATGGACATGTGCTTGGAGAGGTCAGCTTTGTCTGTCTTCCATCCACACCATAATGCCCACCAAACTGCACCCATCATTGACTCATAGAGGACAGGAACTGTAACTGTAATTGCAGCAGGGAAGCAGCAAAAAATTCAGAGCAAAACATTAGAGAGGGACTACTTAGGTTTTAAATTCCACTCAGCCATTTTCTAGCTGTGTGACCTTGGGCAAGTTACTTAACCTCTCTGGGCTGCAGGTCTCTTATCTCTAAAATGAGGATAATAACAGTAAACATCTCCATGGGATGTTGTGAGCATTAAATGACTGAAGTTGTAGAAATAGTTTAGCATAATGCCCAGTATATAGTAAGTGCTCAATATATTTTTTTCCTTAATACATGTCTGGTTCTTTAGTATGACTCTTATTATATTCATTTATTCCAACTATACACCTATGACCCACCAAATGATCAATTGGGGTAATAATGTATTAGAAAGAACAATTAACTTGGTGTTAACTGTTGGATAGGTCAACAGTACAGACTTCATCACTTTTAGACTTTGGGGTTTTAAGGAATTTAATCATTGCCCTGTGTTTACTGTGAACATCAGTAAGATACGAAAGCACTTCATAAACTGTATTTTGCTTTCATTGTTAGAAGGCTGCATCCATGCTTATGTCTTTATGGTAGAGATGGCAGAGAGAGAACAAAAGAAGTCATAACATGCAGCTGACAGTGTTCTGGAATCTGACACTTCACACTCCCTGATTCAGGACTTTCTCATGGGCCATGCTCCTCTCAGGTACATCTTCCTCTTTTTCACAAGGTGAAAAAACACAGTCAGGTGCAGCAAGAGGTGAGATGCATGGACAGCAGGACATTAAGAAATTATCAGGCCTGACCTAGGGCACCTTTCCTCCCACTTCTCATGGAACCAAGGCCAAGAGTAGGTATTGCTCTACAGCCCGCCTCTCTGCTGTTAAGACTGGACCCTAGAGTGACGTGGTGCCTTTGTGATGAGGTCTACATACAATAGGAATCTTGGGAAGGGCCACCCTTCATCTCTGCCCCTATCCCTTGGCCTGAAATGCCCACACCCCAAGGCCTTTTCTAAAGCACAGTATATAGCGTGGTCTAGCCAGGCAGCATTACCAGGACGTGGGAGGAGTGTGCTAGAGATTGGGCAAGGCTTGGAAGATGTGGGTCAGCTGTGATGCAGAAAACCAGAAAAGGCAGTGATAAAGGGCAAGTGAAAAGAAGAATCAGCTGTTAGCACATGGAATCCTCACCAGCTTTCTGCAGGTTAGGCAAATACTGTCCACTTCAGAGATAAAGACACTGAGGTCAGAGAGGCTAAGGTACTCACCTGGTGAGGAAGTGGTAAAGCCTGAATCTGAACTCACATCCGGCTGACTGAGAGGCCCGTGCCCTTTCCGTTATGCGGCTATCATTCAAGGAAACCTAGATAACTGGTGGGGGAGCAAGGGATGCTGAAAAGTAATTTTGCCTGGCTTTGCATGTGGCCAGGGCATGGGTTTGCCCAATGACATCAGGCTCCCATACATTAATCTGTTCTTTCTGCTCAAGAACAAAACTCCTCTTTGCCATGGCAAACATCTTTTATGTTCTGATACTGCAATTTCTTAAAGCCGATGAAAAAGAGAGAGAAAAAAAAAACAAAACACTAGGGTAGAGAGGGGCTTTTGGGGTCATGGCACGTGACCAAATAAATCAGATTCAGAGAAGGAAGTAAAATGTCCTTTTGAAGGTTAACAATTTAAATTTAACCCCATGTTTATGGCGTGATGATTTCATGCTGGTTGGTTTTTGGGGGCACATTTTTTTTCCTGGAGTGCCATAAAATTAGAATTTTTCAATCACTGCTAATTCCCTCTCCCCACTTCCCCACCCAAGTTTGTACCTTAAGCATTGAGAGGCATGTTTTGAATGCATGGAAAAGGCTAAACTATAATCATTGGCTGAAGTCTAATCCCTCCTGCAATCCCAATAAATGAAAACTAAATATCAGCAAATGGATGAATTTCGGAGAAACATCTGTGTTCCATTACAGAATTGCTGGCAACAATGGTGTTGACATACTCTGTGTTACCAGTTATTTCCTCTTGGATTTGCCGAGACTGGAGGATTCCTTCTCTTTTCTGAAATGGGGGTGGGGAGTGGGGTTGGGAAGAGAAGAGAAAAATATGCTTTAGAAAAATACCAAAAAAACTGATTGCATTCCTGATATTGAGAAAGTTAGTGGTGTCTGAGGAATGAACTCAGGGACAAGATAGCGCTAGAGATGAAACAAGGCCCCTGATTTCCTGTCACTGGACTGTACCATTCCTACTTAAGTGCAATTAGTGTTTAGTCCAAACAAGTAGGCTGTTTCTTGGATGGTGAATCTTTTCATTCTTTATTGGAAGACATTTTGCTGGAAGCAAACTGTTTGCCTCCTGGAGTAATCCACAGTAAACCAAATGGAAATGAAGGCCAGGGTGTGTCTGCCCTCCAGCTGGGGCCACAGAGGGAAGCTGAGAGAAACACAGTTAACTGTAGGGTTGGGGTGGAGGAACTGAGGCCAATTTGGAGAATTCAGACAGAAGCAGAGTTTCTTTCTTTCTTTTTTTAACAGATAAATGGGAGTTTTTAAGTAAGCAGTACAGTCAGTAACTAGCTTCTTCTTTAGAAAAGATTAAGCACTTTGAAGGCCCATCTATTTGTTCATCCATCCACCCACCCACCCACCCACCCACCTATTCACCCATTCATCTGTTCATCTACCATCTGTCCCCCGTCCTATTAATTAATCCTTTTTCTTCTTTATTTCATTAATCAGTACTTTCTATCAACAAGACTGTGCTGGAGTGAGAGCAAATACTATGGACTTGGTTTCTGGACTCAAGGAAGTTCGAGTAAAATGGGGGAGATGAGGCAGGCACGTGTGAGAAGTTTTCCCTAACGGTCCTTGTTCATGCCTATTGTCCCCTTCTTAATTACAGGACCCCCTTTCACACTCAAAAGTGTTACAGGTGATAAGTTACGGTCTCCCTATGTAGAGAAGGGATGCTAAATGCAGGAAATGAGCGTGCTCTTCCAGCTGGGATGGTCAGAAAAACCTTCCAAGGGGAAGGGTCCTTGAGGTGGAACCCAGGAATTGACTAGGCACAGAGGAGCGGCCAGGCCAGGTAGGAGGCACAGCCTAAGCCAAAATGCAGGACCAGGACAGCACAAGTGTGTTTAGGAGGCTGTTCGGTGGAGGCAGAGTATTGGGAGGAACTAGCAGTGATCATGCCAGGAAGGTGGTTGTTGTTGTTGTTGTTGTTGTTTGCCGTCGAGTCAGCGCCGACTCATAGCGACCCCTCCTTGGGTTTCCAAGGCAGTATCACTACGGAAGTAGGATTGCCCAA
>NW_006921601.1:9879566-9898064 GCF_000298275.1 Orycteropus afer afer | reverse complement strand
TTTTTTTTTTTTTTTGGTTATTGTTCAGTTTTAAGAAGATTTCAGGGGATATTTTTGCTTTAAAGTTTAAAGATTATCTCGGGGCACCGTATAACCCACATGGCTCCAGAAAGTTTAGAGTTAGTGAGACTCTGAAATTCTGTTCTGCATTTTCCCATTTGATCAGGATTCTTCAATGGGATCTTTGATGCAAATGTTCAGTAATGGTAGCCCGGAACCATCTAGTTCTGGTCTCATTGCAAAGGAGGCAGTTGTCTCTGGAGGCAGTTAATCACATATTTCATATCCTCCTCCTATTCCTAATTCTCTTCCCTTTGCTACTCCAGGTGAATAGCCACTTGCAAGCTTCCAAGACTCTGGGCACCATGCAATGAACTAGAGGTACAACACAAGCACTAAACATGTGATTAGGCCAATTAACTGGAATATCCCATAAAACCATGACCCTAAACCTCCAAACAAAGAAACCAAATTCCATGAAGTGTTTGGTTGTAAATAAGCAGCCTCAGCAGCTACTCTCTCCTTTTTTCCTCACTTCAGTCATTGTTGTAAATATATCTATTACACAACTTTTCCAATTCAACTTTTTACAGGTACACAGCTTACTGACATCAACTGCAACAATCAGCTGTGCAAACCTGCCCTTAATCATTGTGATTTTCCATCATTGTTAACCCTCCTTTTCCCCTTCCCTCCCTGCCTGGAAACCACCAATCAACTTTGGTCTTTATATATTTGCCTTCTCTTGTCTTTTTATACAAGTGAGGTCATCCAATATTATCCTTTTGTGATTGGCTAATTTTGCTCAGCATAATGTCTTCAAGCCCCATCCATACTGTAGTGTGTATCACGACTTCATTTCTCTGACTGGCTGACTAGTATTCCATAGTATGTATGTATCACATGTTGTTTATCCATTCATCTATTGATAGACATTTAGGTTGTTCCCACCTTTTGGCTATTCTGAAGAGTAATGCAATGAACATTGGTGTACAAGTCTCTTTTTGAATCTCTGCTTTCATGTCTTTTGGGTAAATATCTAGGATTGGAATTGCTGGGTCATGTGGTAGTTCTATCTTTAGTTTTTTGAGGAACCATGACATTATTTTCCACATTGTACATTTTGCATTCCCAATAGCAATGGATAAGAGTTTGAATTTTTCCACATCCTTGCCAATGTTGATTTGTTTTTTTTAATCATAGTCATCATCGTTGTTGTTGTTATGTGCCATGGAGTCAGACCTGAATCATAGTGAGCCCTCCTTGGGTTTCCAAGGTGGTATCACTATGGAATTAGATTGCCCAACCTTCCTTCCGAGGAGTGGCTGGTGGGTTTGAGCCACCAGCCTCTGGTTAGCAGTCAAGTGCCTTACGCACTATGCCAACAGAGCTCCTATAGCCATTCTAGTCCTAGTGGGAGTGAAGTGGTTTTGATTTGCATATATCTGATGGCTAATGATACTGAACATCTTTTCATGCATTTTATAGTTTTCATTGTATAAGCCTTTCATGTCCCTGGTTAGATTTATTCCTAGGTATTTTATTCTCTCAATGGTAATGTAAATGGAGTTGTTTTCCTAATTTCCTTTTCAGAATTCTCCTTCCTGGTTTATAGAAACCCAACTGATTTTTGTTTGTTGACCTTATATTCTGAAACTTTGTAAAATTCTTCTATTTGCTGTAGAAGTTTTTTTTGTGACTCTCTGGGATTTTCTATATATAGGATCACATCATTTGCAAATAGAGGTAATTTTTACTTCTTTTCCAATCTGGATACCTTTTATTTATTTTTCTTGTCATATTTCTCTGGCTAGGACTTCTAATATAATAATGAATAGAAGTGGTAAGAGCAGGCACCCTTGTCTTGCTCCCAATTTCAAGTGCAAAGCTCTCAGTCTTTCTGCATTAAGTATAATGTTGGCTGTTGGCTTTTCATATATGTCCTTAAACATACTAATTTCCCTTCTATTGTCATCTTCTTTAGGGCTTTCATCAAGAAAGGGTGTTGGATTTTATCAAATGCTTTTTCTGTAACCATAGAGATAGTGATACTGCCTCGGAAACCCAAGGATGGGTCGCTGTGAGTTGGACTGACTCAACAGCAGTGGGTTTGGTTTGGTTTGATATAGAGATGATCATATTGTTCTTTTCCTTTGTTCTATTGATGTGGTATATTATATTTATTAGTTTTCTAATGTTGGACTATCCTTGCATTCCTGGAATAAATTCCACATGGTCTGTTTTATGGTATATGACTGTTTTAATATGTTGTTGGATTCTGTTCACTAATATTGTACTGAGGATTTTTGCATGTATATTCATGAGAGATAATGGCCTGTAGTTTTCTTTTCTTGTGCTGTCTTTGTCTGGTTTGGGTATCAGGGTTATGTTTGCTTCAAAGAATAAATTAGGGAGCATTCCTTCCTCCCCTACCTTTGGAAGAGTTTAAACAGTATTGCTGTTGATTCTTCTCTAAATGTTTGGTAGAATTCCCCAATGAAGCTACCTGCTCCAGGACTTTTTTTTGTTGGGAGGTTTTTGATCACTGATCCGATCTTTTCACTTGTTATAGGTGTGTTGAGAATTAAAATTTCCTCCTGAGTCAGTTTGAATAGCCTGTGTGCTTCTAAGAATTTGTCCATTTCATCTAGGTTATCCAGTTTGTTGCCATACAGTTATTCATAATAAACCAAACCAAAACCAAACTCACTGCCTTCAAGTCAATTAGGACTGACAGTAACCCCTATTGGGACTCCAAGGTGGTAAATCTTTACAGAAGTAGATTGCCACATCTTCCTTCCATGGAGTGGCTGGTGGGTTTGGACCACCAACCTTCTGGTTAGCAGTCAAATGCCTTAGGCACTGTGCCACATTCTGTCATAACTCTCTTTATTTCTATTGGGTTAGTTGTAATGTCACCTCTTGCATTTTTAATTTTGGTTATTTGCATCTTTTCTTTGTCAGCCTAGCAAAAAGTTTGTCAGTTTTATTGATCTTTTCAAAGAACCATCTCTGGTTTTATTGATTCTATTGTTTTCCTGTTTTCAATTTTATCTGTTTATGTTCTGTTCTTTGTTATTTCCTTTCTTTCGGTAGGTTTAGGCTTAATTTGCTCTTCTCTTTCTAGGTCCTGGAGTTGTTGAGTTAGGCTGTTGATTTGAGATCTTTTTTCTTTTTTTTAAATAAGCATATATTTATTTAATAGGCTATAAGTTTCTCTGTTGTGAGAGGTTTCTGAACAGGGAAATATATGGGCTCAGGAAGATATTCTGATGGGAGTAAAGGGGGGAGATACATTCTATTAGCTCCCTACATACCCTTTAGCAGATACTGGCAGGAAAGTCTGGGCAAGAGCCTGTGAGAGTGAATTCATCTTCCACAAAGGCTGACATAAGCATCAAGAAGGAGCCTTTCAGAGGTGGTGGCTTACCTGAAACCCTCTTTCTTTAGCCTCCTGCCCAAACCTCCCTTCACTATCCCAATAGCCACAAAAGGTACTTCCAAAATACTTTGACAGAAGGAAGGGTAGAGCTGGATAAGCTGGACAAAGGTTAAGAGCTTATCTGGAGTAGATGAAGAATGGACTATTAAAGCAAGAGAGAGAGAGAGAGATTGATTATTTGAAAGGGATTCCAAACCAAAAAACCCCACTACTATTGAGTTGATTCCAACACCTATTAGACAAAGGAGAACCACCTCATAGGGTTTCCAAGGCTGTAAATCTTTATGGAAGCAGACTGCCACATCTTTCTCCTGCAGAGCAACTGGTGGTTGGGACCGCCAACCTTTTGGTTAGCAGCCGAGTGCTTTAATGACTGCACCACCAGCTTCCTTGAAAGGGATTAGGTGAGGATGATTCAAGACTTTTGCCAAATTCACTTTCAATGTATATAAAGTTTTCACATGGGGCACATGAAATCTGTGTTGCTTGTCTTGGGAGGCCATTCATGGACATTAAACCTCAATATTAAACTTCATCAAGAATTAAATGCTTTTATACAGAATGGAGATGAAATCTGGGTCAAAGAGCCCCTCACACAGCATCCTGATTCATCTCCATCCATTACTTGTTCCCTAAAGAGTTTAGTCAGTGACTCATTGCCAGTTCTCGGAGTTCTGCTTCTGTGCCTGTTTAAGTTGATAAAGCAAAACACCCCATAAAATCTGACATGCACTGATGCCATTTTATGTAACGTGTCCTCTTTTCTCCCTCATGCTAACAAAACTGCCTACAGGAGAAATTAAACCAGCAATAGCTTTCTAATGATCTAAAATTGAGCTGAAAACAAGGCATACGTTATATAAGGGCTTGCAGTGGTCATGGTTTCAAAATAAGAGCCCCCTCACTCCTGCTCAATCTTCAATTGTACTTTTTAAAAATATAATGAAATAGATTCACATACTATTGATTGGTACAATAACACAATAGATATAGCCTGGATTCACCAAGAAGATGACTGTGCATAGATGCTCTGGGTTGGACATGGAGCCACAGCATCCATAAAGTGGTTATTAGCACCATGCTTGATACAGCTGAAGTGCTCAGGAAATAATGGCAATTAATACCTTCCCATCAGCTACAATCAGTGCTTGAGTCACCAACATTCACATCAACCATGGGCTCCTGAGAGCCCTCTCTGCTTCTTACATGTAGTCTTTTCTTCCAGCAGACAGGACTAAGATGTTATATTCCTATTACTCATCCTTGATGCTTAGCAAGTGTTCCTGGGTGACACAAACGGTCTACACTTGGCTACTAACTGAAAGGTCGATAGTTGAAACCTACCCAGAAGCACTGCAGAAGAAGGGCCTGGCACTCCAGTTCTGTAAAGTTTACAGCCAACACAAGCCTATGGAGCTCAATTCTACTCTACTATAATCATCACCATGAGTCAGAATCAACTCAACCGCAACAGGTTTGGTTTGGTTTTTCATGCGTAGCAGAGTTAAACACCCAGAAGGCGTGGAAGAAATGCTTTTTGATTAGGGCACAACTGATCAACTGATTGAGGAGCCACCAGTCAGAGTCTTAGCCACCACCACCACCTCCTCCCCCCTTCCACTAACATCTGATCTCTGAGAGAGCTTGGCTCAAAGTCTTTCTGTCCTGGACTCTGGTCTGGCTTGGTCAGGCAAGGCTGACTAACCCTCATAGTTTTTCCTCACCAATGGGCAGAAGAGCTGCCACACTGTACTCCATTCCAGAATCCTGGATATCCAGGGAGCTGCTTATGTGCGGAGTTTTGCCTTGTTGCATATTTATTTGGAAAAGAACAGAAACAAACCAACAAAATGATGACCTTTTGCTAAATGGGCATAAAGATGGAAAGTAAAATTGAATTTGAGTATCTAATGGCGTTAGGAGCAGAGTGAGATAGTCATGGGGAGAAAGCACACACTCATTGTGGAAATTATGCAGCCATATGTGTATGGAAATTCCATCCAACAATCTGGAAAAAACGACTTGAGATCCCAGCTGTGCTTCTCTGGGTGAGTGAAAAGCAGCAGTGCCCTTAATACAGATATGGCCTGTTTAGTCTCTCTAACCACACATGCACCTACCCCCTCACATGCACAGGTATCTGCTTCAATACCTATGCTTCATTTGTTTAACAATGATGATTTCAATACCTATGCTTCATTTGTTTAATGTGATGATTTTCCGTGGCTTGCAGGGCATCCTGCACACAACTGCACAAACCAAAAGGACACATCTTTCCTCCTGGCCATATTACCTGTGGTGGTTGAGTTTGTGTGTCAACTTGGGTAGACCTAGTTGAGTGGCTGGGCAGCTGGTTGTAGTATTCCCCATGATGAGATTGTTAATCAACTCCATGGCAGAATCTACTGTGAGCAGCTGAGTAGCTGCCTTTGGGTATGTGGTCTGCTTCCCATATATAAGACACAGCTTTGAGAATGGTCTCTAGCTTATGGCACGCTTATACACCCTGCATGTAGCCATGTCATTGTTCAGCAGCCTGCCATGCTCTGCCAACCTTGGAACTTTCAATGGACTTGAAATAATGGCCTGCCGTGTGGTTTGGTAACATCAGGACTGTGCCATTTTATTTGTCGACCCTGGTCTCGTTAGCCTCAGAAGCCAGTAGCTGCCTGAGTGAAGAGATGCCTCTAGCTTCAGTGGGCCAGGAGCAAGAGGCAGAGCTGAACCCAAGGTCAAAGGGCTTTCATAGGGCCTGGCACTTTGAACTTAGACTTAAAGCCTCCAAACTATAAGAGAAAATAACTCCTGTTTGTTCAAGCCATCTCATTTGTGGTATAATCTTGTCAGAGTGGCACTAGGTAATGAAAACATTACCCAAACACATAACACACACACTCTCAAATATGATGACAGAGACATCAACCTAACAAAAGAAATAAACCCCAGACATAGGTCCTACACAGGATATCTCACACACAAGCACATACTCTTTTACTCTTTGCTGAGGATTTTACTCTTTTACTGAGGATGAGCCAACACACATCAGAAAACTCAGTCATATGCCTCCCAATCTATGCCACACCCAAGGGCATTCAGCATTCACCATCTATCCTTCTGACCATCTATCCACTGTACTGTGGCCCTCACAGTATCCCAGCAACTATACTTCCTTAAAGGGGCATTTGTTTGTGGTGCTATTCTTACCTGGACCACAACCACTTGGATGGAAACATGGTCTGGGAGTCGGATTGGTGCTCGGAAATACTGGGACAGAGCAACTAGCAGATGCAAGATGGCTACCAGGCTCTTGGCATGAACAGCTGAAATAAAGATGATATTAAAATTTAGAGAATCTTCTTATAGGTTCTTGCCAATGCAAGCAATATTAAAAATGTAGCAGTCTCATACCCAGTGTCCCTTTTAGCCTACCCTCACGGTTCAAGTTTAAGGTCCTTGGTTATCATGGACCTCATGCTGGGCCCCTTCAGTTCTTAGCCAGATGCCTAGGATTATATTGTTGAAGCTCCCTAGGATTATATTGTTGGGTTTCCAGTGTGATACTGTTTTACTCTAATCCAAGTTGCCCATCAGCACCCTGATGACAGTGAGGTCTGAGCTCAGATTAATCCTACCATGCCCATGTTCCTTTTCACGTCATTCTATTAACCATGAACATGTCTGCCCTCTATCCCCCTCTCCCTTCCCACCTGACAGTGAACTTTGGATTGTTACCATCACCCTTTTCCAAGGGTACCTTCTTTGTTTATAAATTGAAAATCCCGGGAAGGCGGCATGAAAATCCTCTAAAGGGCTTTGGTTTTCTCAAGTGTCACTTATGGTCATTGTAGATGATGCCCCTTGGGGAACAGTTAGGAGGGGATGTTCATGACCTAATTGGCTTCCATAGCCGCCGAGCTATGGCTGGATGTTAAGCCATACACACTAGGGAAGGCTAGGCCTATTGGGCTGTGGTTCTCTCCAGAGATAAGAAAAAGATGTAACTTAATGGGGACACACAGGCAGCAGGGTCAGGCAGATTGCAGCTTGAGTTCTGACTTAACAGCTCTCCCACTTCCTGGCTACGTGATCTTGGATAGGCCACTCAAGACTTCTGACCCTTGATTTGCTCACCTTTACAAACTGGAAAAACATTATTGATGCCTAAGTATATAAGTTGTAAGAATTTTCAGAGATAAGTAAGCAAAACTCCTGGCACATAGTAAGTGCTTGGGAATGGCTGATATTTAAAAAAATTTTAATATTAGAAAATGCCTGGTACCTTAGCCATTAAAACATGTTAGCTTTCTCTCCTTTCTTTTTCACCACAGGGATGATTTGCCAGATACTTTATTTGATTTCACAATCCTACCAGCCCTCATAGTTCTTCATTACAGGGGACATTTAAAGAAAGTTTTTTTTTTTTTAAAAAAAAAAAAAGCCCTCTCTGTACAGTTAGCATGGGCTGGGGCCGTTATTAGGGTGGCCTTCTGTCTGCCCTGGAGTTGATAAATCTGCTTTAGCAGAAGCTTTGAGAAACCTCCAAGACAAAGGAATGATTCAGACATTGGGAACTCATTAGTTTCTTGTTATCACTCCTACTTCAAAGAAGGTTTTCTACTGGCTATGAAAAGCAGTTCTACACCACCATCAAACAGTAGATGAACTGTTCCTAACTCAGTCTTATTTTACACTTCTGAGCCTTAGTTATTTTTCAGTTCTGAGCTCTCAGGCTCTGCCAACTAAGTTTTACCCACAATTACAGCCTCAAAAAAGGCTCCTACTATGCGACTGACCCACTGACTTGGTACAGACACTGACAGAAAAATGCCAAGTCCAGGCTTGCTCTTCTAATCAGAACCAATCCAACTGGGTCATTTGCTACCCAATTATTTGCTAACCTTCCCCTTTTATTGACATCCCCCTAACTGTTCCCCAAAGGGCATTATCTACATAATGCTGGAAAAGCAGGGGTCAAACAGGTTGTTCTGTTTTGACCAAAGATTCTATAGAATAATCCTGATCAAAAGGGGGAAAATACAGGACAAAATTCAATTTTCATGGAAGCCAAAAACATCCCTTGAACTTTAAACCAAACAACAGTTTAGCATAATTTGTAAAGGATATCTGCCTTGCATATTATGCCCTTTCAAAGATCTATATGAGATGAGACTAACAATAGCAACTTGGAAGGTTAGAGAGGGAGCTTAGGGAGAGTGAGTTATGATACTGGGTGAGGAACAATTTGGTAAAGGAGGGTGAAAATGGCTGTACAACTTGAAGAACATAATAAATGTCACTGAATTGTATGTGTAGAAATTGTTGAACTGGTATATGCTCTGTTGTGTATATCAACAACAAAAATAAAATAAAACAAAAAACAAAATAGATTGTTTTTACATCCTGGTGACATTGTACATAATCTCAATAGTCTCATTCAGCAACACTGAGCTATACAGTAAGTACCATGTAGGTGGCCACATCCTTTCACTGAGTGCACTGCTCTCCTGGGAAGTTTTCCCACAGCTGCACAGTAAGTAATTCCACAGTCTCACTTGGTTAGGCTATGTTGGCCAGATGTATGGTCAAACAGCAGTCTAGATGCTACTGCAAAGGTATTTTGCAAATATGATTAACTTTTACAGTTGGATAACTTTAAGTAAAGGAGGTAACTCTCAGTAATGTGGGTGAGTCTCATTTGATCAGTTGAAGGTCTTTAAGAGCAAAATGAGGTTTCCTGAGAAGGAGTTCTGCCTCAAGAGTATAACAGAAATCCTACTTATAGAGGATTCCTATCCGAGCCTGCCCTATGGATTTCAGACTTACTAGCTCTTACAACCAAGTACGCCAATTCCTTAAAATCTATCAATCAATCCATCAATTAATCTCTCTCTCTCTCTGTATGTTCTATATATGTTCTTGGTAGGTGTTGCTGAGTTAGTTCCAACTCATAGCAATACCTTGTACAACAGAATGAAACACTGGCTGGTCATCCACCATCCTCACGATTGTTGCTATTTTTGAGCCCATTGTTGCAGCCACTGGCCTGCAATCCATCTCGTTGAGTGAATTCCTCTTTTTAATTGACTACTTGGTGTAGTGCTTAAGGCATCTGACTGCTAACCAGAAGGTTGGAGGTTCAAACTCACCAGCCACTCCACGAAGGAAGACTAGGCAATCTATTTCCATAAAGATTTACTGCCCTTGGAAACCCAAAGGGGGTTGCTATGAGTCAGAATTGACTCGACAGCAGTAAGTTTGGTTTTTGGTTTTAACAAACATGATGTCTTTCGCCAGGGACTGGTCCTTCTTGATAACATGACCAAAGTACAAAGCCTCATGACACCTACTTCTGAGGAGTATTCTGGCTGAACTTCTTACAAGATAAATTTGTTCATTCACTCACACACACACACACACACACACACACACACATTTTTCCACTCTGTCATAACTACATATGTACCTTTCCAAACCTCAGCCACAAGTTCACAAATACATATATATTATGTATCTCCTAATGATTCTACTTCTCTGGAGAATTCTGACTGATAAACACACACACACACACCCACCCACACGCATACATACATACACACACACAATGTGTACAAAGATAGTAACCATTATGTAATCTATAATTGCTTAAAACACCTGGAAAAATTATTTCTAATACCAAGAATATGGTTTAATCTAAGGTTTTCACTTTTTGAGAAAAATTAAGCAGAGAAAGTCTTTGTTCTAAAATCCTGTAGGTAAAACTGATGAAAAATACAACTGCTCTGGTTTAAACGATAATGCCCAGAGTTCTAACTGCAGCCCACACAGCTTCTTGCTTTCCCCCACACTAAGTGATACCTGAGATTCTCCTTGCAAATCTCTAGGTTGGCTCAAAGCATGGTTTAATAATCACTGCTTTAATTAATCATGGTACACTTAGGCAATGGAACAGTCTGCACATGTTGAAAATCACTGTCAAATGATTAGCTATAAATATTAATAATGCAATGTTACAGAGAAACTGAATAGAAGCCATGTAAAATACACACATTAATGGATATATACAACATATATGCATATCTATCTACTCACACATATACATACAAGCATGTACTGATAGCCAAGACTTGGAAAGAAATACATATATTTTAAAATATGAAAATAGTATGTGAGAGTAGAAAGATGTTTTTAATATTCTTCCTGTTTCAAAATTTTATTTAGGATAAAGATATGTCATCTTTTCAATTAAAACCATTCTAAACAACCTTTGCATATTGGACATTTTCATCATGCTATCTCTTAAAGCATCTCCTAGAAGTTTTCTTCCCTGATGCTTGGCAGAACCTGAGGCCACTGTGTATCTGCACTGAAGTCAGGATGGAAGTGTACAGAGCAAGAGCTAAGACCAAGACTTCACTGAATAAACTTGGAACGCAGCAGCTGCACCAAGACTGTCACTGTAGGGCCGAAAAACAGTTTAAAAGAAGCTACTGAGTTAGAAATAGGCCTCCAGACCAGTCCTGTGGTAGAAATATAAATTGGCATTATTTTTCCAGAACCAATTTGGCAATATCTATTATAACCTTAAAAATGTACATTCCTGTTGGCACTAAAATACCATTTCTAGGTATTTATCCTAATGAAGTCATTATGGCTCTGAGCAGAAAGACATCATTGGACTGTGTGATATTCGTGAAAAAATTGAAAACAACCTAAAAATCCATCCAGAGTTCAATTATAACACATCCATACAGTATCATATTATATAAAACTAAAAGTGACATACAGTACAATATTCAACATATATAGGTTGATTTCATTTTTGTGAAAACTATCTATATTTTATATATGAAGTATGTATATTCACTCATTCATTCATTCTTCTTTCGGATACACACACATAACTACACACACTCACACACACCCATACACATGTGACTTGAAGGAACGCGCCACACTGTTCATGGGGCCTCTCTTTGGCAGGGCAGCTTCTGGGGCAAGATGGGTATTGTTTATCTAGCAACTGTAGCCAGACTCTCTCAGGCTGATTCCTGGCTCCATCACCTACCACCTGTGTGATCTGGGGACAATGAGACTCCTTTAGTACATATTACTGTGCTTACTGTGTCTCAGTCACTCTTCTAGGTTCCAGGGACATAATAGTGATGATGCAAAAATCCCTGCCTTCATGAAGCTTACAGTCATGATTTATTACCTTTCTGTGTCTTCATTTTCTCATCTATAAAATGGGATAATAAAATTTTTACCTCAGATGTTTGAGTGAGGATTACAAGAATTAAAATATGTAAGGTGTTTAGAATACTACAAAGCACATGTTAAACGTGTGAGATAATAAGAGTTAAAATGCTTTTCATTTACCTGCATTTTCTAAGTATTCTACTGTTACTATTGCACTGTTACTGCTGTAAAATAAATAAATAAATAAAAGAAAAGAACTCCTTAAAGCCCTGGATCAAGGACCTTGGAAACTCAGCAGCCCATTCCTTCCACTTTTCACCTGGGTGTAAAGATGACACAGCCTGGAGAGACTGTAAGGGGAGTAACTGAGAGGGGATCGGAAGGAGATTGTCTGTGGGGAGAGTGTGCCTGTCACACTCCTTCTGCAACAAATCACTGGCACTTGTCAACAGGTCCAGCACTTCTTGAAGCCCCAAGGCATCCCAGGGAGCTGGTCACTGAGATAATCATTCCCTATAACCTGGTTGGTAATTCACCTCACTTCTATACATCTCCATCAGGGGGACAATTCAAAAGTATCAAAAAGATACACAACCTAAGACGTTGGTGCTATCTGGTATTAGCAATAAGCTGGAAAGATCCTAAAAGTACCCACAGCAATACAGGGTTTAAGTTAATTATCTACCCTGTAAGATAGAAGCACTCACTTATTAAAAATTGTAACTATGAAGACCAGATGGGAATCTAGAACATATGTATGCTTTGATATTGAGAGAAAATATAACAAAATGCAATAGTGCATAGGACTATGCCAAACAAAAACATCCACTCATGTGTACTGTAATGGGCAAACAGTGACAAGAACTAGGCCAGAGTGACAGTATGATTATTTTACCCACACACATTTCTCCATAAGAAATTAAAATAAAAAATGAACCAAGCAAAGTGTCCAAAGCCACTAAAGACAATATGCCTGATATCTTAGTCTCCCCCATACTGTGTTCCATGACTGTTACAAGGCGTTTTACTTTGCTACACTACCAGGAAATGGTCCATATTCAAAGTGGTGGGAAATGGGACCAAACAAAACTAAGCAGGTTCTTCATTAGAAGACTCCTCTAACACTTATGATAATTGGGGATTTCCAAAAGGCGGATATGGTGTGGGGCATTTTTCAAGCTAATAATCCAGCTCCCTTTTCTTCCCCGCTAAACAATACTAACATTCCTGGGAACACAAGGAATCAGAGCCCAACCCCAAGACAGTCTCTACAGCCTAGAGCTGAGCCAGGGCCTCCCCTCATCCTGTTCTCAGGTACCCCGCCCCCATGCTCACAGAGAATGCCCTGTTCCAAGCGCTGTGCTGTGCCCACCAGCTTATCACTGTGCAAGCAAAGGTATAATTATGCTGAAGGAGGCACTTGGTGTCTCAGCCCCAGTGTTAGATGTTAGAAACCTGCTCAAGAGATTGTGCCTAGCAGCTACTGGATCTCTGAGTTTAGAGGTGAATAATATTCCTTTTTGCCTCCCAAGTATGAAAGGTACTTTTTTTGCCGGGGAGGCAAGTTTTCTTACTGATACAGATATAGACTCATTAAGTCCATATGAGACCCCAGGCCCCTGAGGCAGGTCTCCCTGGGTGGTGCAAACAGCTGCTAAATAAAAGGTTATTGGTTCCAGTCCACCAGAGGTACACTTCAAGAAAGGCCTGGCAATCTGTTTCTGAAAAATTAGCCGTTGAAAACCCTATGGAGCACAATCCTACTGTGACACACATGGGATATCCATGAACTAGAGTAGACTCAATGGACTGGTGTTCCCTTGAGGCAGCGAAAGAATCAACAGCTTAGACTTTCAGAGGTCCTTGAAATTTTATAGTAGCTATGAAATCCTGATTTTTTCAAATCCTGTCCCAAAGCCTATAGTCTTAGCCATGTCTTTGCTCCTTCTGGAAAATGAGGTAGTAAGAGGAAGGGCATGGGCGCTGGAACAAAGGTAAGTCCTCACTTCACTGTTTCTTAGTAGCTGCATGAACATGGGAGCCTCAGCTTTCAGAAGCCTGAGGATTCCTTTCTAGGAGACAACAGTTTTCTGGAAAGGTTGTGTGGGACATGGAAGAGGCATGAATATTAGTTTCTATCCTCTCCCTATCTCACGTGGGGTCTCCAAGAGTTGGAATAAACTTGCCAGCAACTAACACCAATATTGTCTCACATGAGGTTTCTACAGAAAGCTTTTTAGAGAAAAGGGACACTGTATTTTGAGATTTTGTTATTATTTGTACCCATCCAGGACTGGCCAACTTACTGGATGGCTTTTTGGGGGCAATAACAAGGAGCTCTGGTGGTGTTGCGCCTAAGGCATTTGACTGCTAGCCAGAAGGTTGGCAGTTCAAATCCACCAGCCTGTCCACAGAAGGAAGACTAGGCAATCGACTTCCGTAAAGATTTACCACCTCAGAAATCCAAAGGGGGTTGCTATGAGTCAGAATTTACTCGATGGCAGTGAGTGAGCTCATAGTGCAGCACTTAAAGTTTTAGCTGTTAACCAAAAGGTTGGCAGTTCAAACCCAGCAGCCGCTTAATGGGAGAAAGATGAGGGAGACTGCTTCTGTAAAGATTTACAGCCTTGGAAACCCTATGGGGCAGTTCTACTCTGTCTTAGAGAAAAGGTTACTATGAGTTGGAATTGACTTGATGACAGTGAGTTTTGTTTGTTTGTTTGTTTTTAAACCAAAGTGTTACTGAACAGTCCTGTTTCTCTTATCAGACTCACAGTCCACATTCCACTTGATGCTCCTGGGAGGCAGTTTCAGGGTTTCATTGATCTTCTCCAGGACAGTCTGCAGTTTTTGCTTCTGAGCAATCTCTGACTGGGTGACCTCAGCAACGTTCAATTTCTCACTCTCAAGTTTCTCTAGAATGATAGGGGGAAAAAGAATAGTTCTTATCTCAAGTAACACACAACAGTAACTCATGCATGCACTTGCTCACTCATTTAACAAATAGACTTTGAGTACTAACGATGTGGTGGACACTGCTATCCCCTCCTGTCTGATGGCGGCACCAGTGGAAGCCTGTGATCATATCTAGAATCCCCACATTATAAGATCCCAGGACTATAGAAGTGGGGCATTGAACCGAGCCTTGTCTGTCTTATTTGAACTCTCTTCCATCATTCTGACTTTTCCCTCTTTAATTTTGCCTTCTCCAAGGAGGTCTCTCTCTGTGTCCCCACTGGGAAGCCTTCCCTGTTTCTCCAAAGCAGTTAGTCATTTCCTTATCCAAGGCATTTTGTATATTCTTTTAGAATAATATGTGTTATGCTGAATCATATTTATCTGTCTCTGAGTACCTTTTTTCCTTTTAAATCCACCTGGAAGGTAACTTACTTAATGTGTCATATGTCATCAATTCTAAGGCACACTTTTTTTTTTTTTTTTTGCATTTTAATATCCCTGAAATCAGGCTGTGTCTTAAAACTCAAGGCATCTTACAATTGTTGTCAGCCAGGTGGAAAACTTAACAGTTATTTATCACTGCCTCCCATAAATTTGGGCATAGCTCTTCAAAGTGTGGTCACTTCATGTCTATGTAGGCCTAAGAAAGCATTTTCAGAGTATAAAAAAATTTTAAACAATAATAAAAACAGGATTAATACTTTAAGTGTCTTTTTTCTTTCTTAAAATAATGATGTGTTTTAAAATCAATGGTTCTTCGATACAGTGATATAACTCCTTAGTTCTTAATACAAAGGCAAAACAATCTATTTCATTAATCTAAATTAGTATTTTTATCCAGTAAAGAGAACAAAACTTTGGACTCCCTAATGGGAAGTATGTTGCCTGCTATTAGATTAACCTAACCAACTCTTCACAACTCATTCAGAATTGTTAGACCTGACACTGAAACATGTTTATAATGTCTTTTCTTCTCATTTTTTCAGGGCTGCCATATAAACTCAGTTAAATGTTACTATAAAACAGAAGAATGAACAAATCTGTCCTGGAAGAAGTGTAGCAGGAATGTTCCTTAGAAGCAGGAATGGCCAGATATCATCTCACATACTAGTCATGTGGTCAGGACGGACCAGTCCCTGGAGAAGGGTATCATGCTTGGTAAAGTGGAGGGTCAGTGAAAAAGAGGAAGACATTCAATGAGATGGACTGACCCAGTGGCTGCAACGATGGGCTCAAGCATAGCAAAGACTATGAGGATGGCAGAGGACTGGGCAGTGTTTTGTTCTATTGTACATAATAGGGTCCCTATGGGTTGGAGCTGACTCAGTGGCACCTAATAACAACATACATCAGTGGTTCCTCTGTTATGTTTTTACTTATTTTAAGTAGTTCTAGCTTACCCAAGCCAAATGCTCCTTGCATAATTCTCTGAAGATGAGGTTGCCCACTGGGGAATTTCTGCAGGTTTTGGATTTATGAATTTAGTTCAGTACTTCGGTAGAATAATCTTAAGTTATTGCTATCTGTGAAATGTTAATATATTCTTCTCTTTTGTTGCTTGAAGTCATAATTTTTTATTTCTAAAGTTTATAGATTTAACAAGCATATACTTAAATGTTTTCCTTCTAAATACTAAACTTGGCAGAGCCTCTGTGTGCTTTTTCCATTTTTAGGGTGAATTCTTATCTTAGACCTTCTATTGCTAAAGGTTGTTTTAATTTTATATTGCAGCTATACACATTTGGTCGTGGCTGCACAAAGGCTAAGTTAAGAAAACTTCTAAAGCATTTTTTTAAAAATAAATCTCTGTTCTGACTTGAGTGAAAGTTTATAGAGCAAACTGGTTTTCCATTCAATAATTAATACACACTTTGTTTTGTGACATTCACATTGCAATCCCCACAATGAAACAGTGCTCTTCCCACTTCTTCCCAGTGTTTGTCGTTTCCACCCATCCTTCTTTCTTATTCCTTCCTACCTTCTGAGCTTTATCCCTGGGCAAATGCTGCCCTTTTGTTCTTGTATAGTTGACTGCTCTGAAGAGTATGTACCTCCCTGGTGTACATAAGCCTTTATAACCCTGTTATTGTTTGGCTCCAAGTTGAGCCATGAGGGTAAGTTTGGTTCTAAGGCTTGTAGGGTATTTAAGGGCCATAGTCTCAGGGATTCCACTAGTCACTATCAGACTAGTAAGCCTGCCATTTTATTATTTTGAGTTTTGTTCCACATTTGTCTCGCACTCTATCCAGGATCTCCTATTGTAATTCCTTTCAGAGCTGCCAGAAGTGGTAGCTGGGTACCATCTAGTTCTTCTGGTCTCATGGCTGTGGAGGCATGGAGTTCACATGATCCATTAGTCCTTTGGACAACTGTTTGCATATATCTTAGATTTTCTTCACTCTTCTTTGCTCTGGATGGGGAAAGACTAATATTAAGCTGCACCTGAGATGGCTGCTCCAAAGCTTTCAAGACCCAGTCACTATTCACCAAAGTAGGATGCAGAACACTGTCTTTGTGGACTGTGTTTTGCCAGTTGACCTGATGGCCCCTAGGACTATGGTCCTGAGTCTCCAGGTCCAATGACTCATTTTCTCATGGTGTCTGGCTGTGGTTAAGGAGTTTCTATACTTCACTGTATGCTCTACTAATTAACACTTAATGGTGCTCATGAGGAATCTGTATATAGACCAGGCCAGGCTCAGTCATTTGAACAGAACAAGGGGATACTGGATGGTTTAAAATCAAGAAAGGTGTGTGTCAGGGTTGTGTCCTCTCACCACACTTATTCAAACTGAAGGTGGAGCAAATAATCCAAGAAGCTGTACTAAATGAAGAAGAATGGGGCATTAGGACTGGAGGAAGAATCAATCATTAACAGCCTGCAATATACAGATGACAAAAATCTGCTTGCTGAAAGTGAAGAAGATTTGAAGCACTAAATGATGGAGTATGGATTACACCTCAACATAAAGAAAATAAAAATCCTCACAACTAGAGCAATAGTTTCCTCAATAAGCAACATCATGATAAATGGAGAAAAGATTGAAATTGTTAAAGATTTCATTTTACTTGGATCCACAATCAATGTCCATGGAACCAGCAGTCAAGAAACCTAACAGGGCAATGCACTGGGCAAATGCGCTGCAAAAGTCCTCTTTAAAATGTTAAAGAGTAAAAGTCATTTTAAAGACTAAAGTGTGCTTGATTGAGCCATGGTATTTTCAATCACCTCATATGCATGTGAAAGCTGGACAATGAATAAGAAAGACCAAAGAATTGATGTATTCAAATTGTGGTGCTGGTGAAGAATACTGAAAATACCACGGACTACCAGAAAAGGAGCTCTGGTGGCATAATGCCTAAGGCATTTGACTGCTAAATGGAAGGCTGGCAGTTCAAACCCACCAGTCACTCCTCAGAAGGAAGACTGGGCAATCTACTTCCATAAAGATGTCACCTCGGAAACCCAAGGAGGGGTCGCAATGACCAGAAAAACCAAGAAATCTGTCTTGGAAGAAGTACTACTGAAATGCTCCTTAGAAGTGAGAATGGCCAGACTTCTCTCATACTTTGGTCATGTTGTCAGAAGGGACTAGAAGGATATCATGCTTGGTAAAGTAGAGGGTCAGTGAAAATGAGGAAGACCTCAACGAGATGGATTGACACATTGACTGCAATTATCAGCTCAAAAATAGCAACGTTTGTGAAGATGGTGCAGGACCAGGCAGCCTTTCATTCTGTTGTGCACAGGGTCACTATGAGTTGGAACCTACTCAACGGCACCTAACACAACATATTCATAGATATATTTCCACACATACAGGTGCAAATGCAGATATTCTCTGTCAAACCTATATATATATATATATATATATATATTTGTAGGTGTAGTTCCATTTGCC
>NW_006921601.1:9870114-9878611 GCF_000298275.1 Orycteropus afer afer | reverse complement strand
CACACACACAACTCATTCCCATTTAAAACTGTGTAACATAATATAGGACTTATAGTTATTCAATCATTCTCCTATCGATGTATTGTCAGTTTACACCTCACTGCTTCCCATTTGTAATAAAGTTGCAATAAACATCCTGGTATATAAGTGTGCTACTGACTATTACTGGTTACAAAAAAAAAAAAAAAAAAGCTATTGCCTTATAGCTTTTGCTCTTGAATACAGTCAGTCATCTTACCAATTCATCTTATTAGTTCTATTATTGTTTATTTAAGGCTTTAGCATTCTCTGGGCATGAAAATAGGATAAGACATGATTAGCTCTAATGGAACAACCAGAATGAAAATACTGCGAGTACTTAGGAATTGTGAAGAATGTAACTGATGTCACTGAACAATCTGTATAGAAAGTGTTGAATGAGAACCTAAACTGTTACATAAACCTAAACCAAAAACATGGTAATATATTAAAAAACACAAACACTGTTAGCTCTATTTTGTATGTTTATATCATCTTTTTCAATTATGTGACATTTTTAAATAAAATATTTATTAGAGAACCTCTTCTATTCCAACTGCCTACTTTATTTTTAAGGTAGTCAACTCTCAAATTTGAGAGACCCACTCAAATATTCCTAAATAGTAATTTAACGCAGTGTAGGCAAAGATTTAAAGATAATTTCTTTTTTGAAGACTCTTTGTTTTCCTCTTTTGTTCTTTATTAGGCTAATCTCAGATCTATAAAATTTTTCTATTGCTAAAATTTTATTCTTACATGAAAGTGTTACTCATGTTTCCATAGTTCTGCAAATTGTTCATCAATAGTTGAACTTGTTGCAACATATATTAGACATGATTTTGAAATAGGATGTTAGAAAATTTCCAAGAGTGGATTATTTTGTGAATCTTTCAGTTGATTTTGAAGTTAGCATCTAAATATGCTTTTGGAGAAATTAGTTTTAGAAATCAACGAAAAAGCATTCAAAAAGTTCTGAAGTATAAAGTCAGGGCTGAGTAAACTTAATTACCCTGAACAGTGAAGAAATTCAAATGCTCTAGCACAACTGCCATATATCCCATATTACATTAATGTAACTACCTTCCAAACAATTAAAATATAGCAAGTATTCTTTCAAGTATGAGTGATTCCTGCTATTAAAAACCTATCTTTAAGTTTCCAAAAACAAAATAGAAAACCCAAACTCACTGCCATCAAGTCAAATCTGACTCATAGCCACCCCTCCTTGGGTTTCCGAGGTGACATCTCTACAGAAGTAGATTGCCCAGTCTTCCTTCCAAGGAGCGGCTGGTTGGTTTGAACCACCAGCTTTTGGTTAGCAGTCAAATGCCTCAGGCGCTACACCACCAGAGCTCCTCTTAAGTGCGATAGTTGTCATTATTTCAGTTCTGTCTTAAAATTGCAACTAACAAAAAAGTTAGACATTATTTTGACTGTTTTACATTCATTCAACAATGCTTTATTCTACCCATCATGATTATCTTTGTTCATCATTCCTTCTTGTATTTTAGATTCTTTTTTGGGGGTTTATTTTCCTTCTTCCCAGAGCAGACCTTTTAGTGAGGATTTGTTTGTTAATAGTAAACCATCTCAGTTTATGTTTGTTGAAAATATGTTCATTTTTCTCTCATTTTTTAAAACATAAGTTTTTTGGTATATGCATATATGTTAACATTTTTTTCTCAGCACTTTGAAAACATCATTTCAATATTTTCTGGTTTTCATCATTGCTATTGAAAGATAAGTTAGTTACAGTATAATTGTCATTTCTTTATAGTAATCTATCTTTTCACTCTTCTTGTTTTTAATGATTTCATTGTCTTCAGTATTCTTGTTTCATTGTGTGTCTAGGGGTAGATTCTTTTTATTTATCCTGTTTGGGATTCACTGAGTTTTTTGAATTTGAGGATCCAGAAAATTTTCATTCCCTAAGTCTTTGAATATTGCCTTTCTTTCTCTTTCTCTTCTGCTTTTGAAATTCCAATTAGTCATCAATTGTATCTTCTTAGAATAACCTGTGTCTTTTAATTCATTTTCTTTTTGTCTACCTTATTCTGTCTGTATACACTCACTCCTCAGTTACTGACATGGTTAGATTCCGAAATCCAGATTGTTAGTGATATTGTTGTCATTTAAGAGTAGGGGGCCTTGTCCCACATTTGGCTCTGGTGTCTCCAATCCCAGGTTGCTCACTGCTCATTGGGCACCTCCAGCACATCTTGGGATGTGTGTGGTATGGTGGGCCCCCTTTCCCAATCATGTCTTCCTTACCACCATGAAGCCTGCAGGGGTTAGGGATGGTGGTGGTTGGGTAATGTCTGCCACCCATTAAGCTCTCAACACCCCTGCTGGGTGATGACCCCACTCATTGTCTACCTGCCAACTCCTGTTGCCCGCCTTGGGCAGGGTCCTCATTCATCCTCTCTCCACCTGACCCCACAGCCCTATGCAGCCCCTTTCCCTCAGCCCACCCTTCCCAACTCCCTTTTTGGCCTCGTTGGTACCTTCAGGCCCTTGCCCGGCCTCCTTCCACCCATTTGAGACTTTGCATCATACTGCCATTGCCCTACATCCTCCATGTTGTTGTTGTTGTTATGTGCCGTCGAGTCGACCCCGACTCATAGCGACCCCTCCTTGGGTTTCCGAGGCAGTATCACTACGAAAGTAGGATTGCCCAACCTTCCTTCCGAGGAGTGGCTGGTGGGTTTGAACCGCCAGCCTTCTGGTTAGCAGTCAAGTGCTTTAGCCACTATGCTATCCTCCATAGGTAGACTGAAACATTATGGATGAACAGGAGAAGGTGTTCTGCTGCTGGTTAGCTGCTGTCCCTGCTTGTCACTGGGGCCTCTAGTATATTGTTTGGGGTGGCCCGTGAAGGGTGCCATGGGCCTGGCCATGACCTACGTGGGGCCCAGACCATTGGAGAAGCCACTTAGAATTTTTTCAGGGTTGTCATAAATGTGAAATGTCAGATAATGAGATAGTTGTTAAGTGAGGAGTAGTGTATTGTGCTCTGGGTAACTTTTCCAGTGCTGTCTTCCATTTCTCTATTCCTTCTACAGCTGTGTCACATCTATTAAGATTTCTAATTTTATTTTTTTTTAAATCATATTATTATTTTATGATCTAATAATATCACTGTTCTTTTTTTTTTTTTTTTCCTCAAATATTTACAGCTTTGGCCACTGGGAGCTCTCTCAGGTTGGTGTTAGACATTTCTGACATGCCACTTCTTTTATTTTCTTTTTCTTAGTGCTTGCTTACTTTTTGACACAATAAGATGTTCCAGATACATCAGCCATTTCTCCAAGAAGCATGGTTCCTTTTATTGGAGAATGGTATTAGACATCAAGATTTGAGTGCTGGGTCTCACCTTCTTTTTCAGCACACATTCTACTCAACCAGAGCTCTGGTGGTGCTGTGCTTAAGGCATTTGGGAGTTAACCAAAAAGTCATCAGTTTGAACTCACCAACTGCTCCACAGGAGAAAGATGTGGCAGTCTGCAGCCACAAGGTTTACGGCCTTGGAAACCCTATGGGGTCCCTATGAGTTGGAACTGACTTGGTAGCAGTGGGTGGGTCTCCTTAACCGATTCTGAGTCTCACTTCCCTACTCTCTGATCCCCTACAACACTCTCCCGGCCACTTTTGCTGAAATCAACAGGACTTCCCAGCAACTCTTGTGCTACGCTCTTCACACTGACTAGAGTATTTTTCCCCTTCCTAACCTGAGTGAAATGCTGCTCGCTACTTAAGGCCCCATTCAAAATGTTCCCTCTTTCATGACATCTTTCTCAGTCTCCTTCCATAAGGCCCCACATCCTTTGTATTACCAAGTTTTAAGTTACCAAAAGGCAGTGACTATGACATATTTACTTTATATCCCTAAACTCAGCACTTAGCATACAGCAAACCAAATGGCTGTTGCTTAATGAATATTAATTGAATAGATTAAGATCAGTGTAAAACGTAGTCTTTGAGGTCTGTCAGGAAAACACACACATACAAACAAAACAAAAACATCTCTCCCAAGAATATTTATACTTAAGGGATCCTTCTTGGTCTCATGTCTAAAGAAGATACCCTGTTTCAGTCATGCTATTGTTAAAGCCAGAAGGAAAAAACCTGTAACTTTATGATTCTCATCCCTCAAAATAGGCCTCTTCTGCTCCCAGTACATGCACATGTTCAAAGATAAGGATCTGTTGAATAAAAAATACCATAAGGAAACTCACATAACCACCCCAAGTTAGGAAACCTCGATCAGAAACAGGCAGTGGCTCATGTTCAAATCAAACAACTGATTACATTTTTTAGGCATTTTCTGGAATCCCTTATCTCCTGCCTTTCTCAATCAGTCACATCTACTGCCTAGGTGTTGGGGATACAAATATAACAAAGTGACCATGGATACAACTGTATAACTGAGAAGTTTGGATTATTCTGTGACTTTCTTTTTTGGTACCGGGGGAGAAGAGTACACTCTAGGGCAAAAGAAGTACGTTGCTTCTGTCAAATACCCTGAGAAGGGGTTAATGCTGGGGAAGGAAATGAGGTACATCTATGCACTGGGGTATCTTCCTCATTCTGGGGGCTGGAAAGCTTTTGCTCTAAGGTGTGGAAAGGTCTAGAGCAATTCCCGTGAAAGAACAGGGGTGGGCACCATAAAAAGGCAGGCCAGAAAGGGCACCATCTAATTTTCCCTCAAAGAAGCACCAGTGGTACAGAGAAATAGCCAGTGTCTGGAGGCACAACTCCCAGAGCGGAGGCACTCCTTACAGAAGATTTCTAATGAATAAATGGAGAAGGAATAAGGAAGATAGAAAGTCACCATTAGAATACCACCATAATAACTTCCATAGCCACACTCTAGTAACAGACATTAAAACTAGCGTTAGTTGCACTGGGCAAAATAATGCCTATTATCTACTTTGTATAATGAAATACCCTGTGTGTGTGGAAAAAAAAAAAAAAATTAGTGACTTAAAATTCAAGGAGAAACAGAATATTTGCACAGTCTCACTGTATCTTCCCCCAAATAAATTAATTACAAAGGGCAAACTACTGGCTTTACAGGGGAAAATCATAATAGCTATAATCAGATCCAAGGTTACCATCACTGTGATACTTACTAATATCACTCACTCCCCCACGTGATACATTGAGAAGGGCACAGTACTCTGTAGTGTCCTTCCCTTTAGTTTATAACCTCTGTCTGATAATGAGAAAACATCAGAGGAATTCAAATTATACTTTTTAAAATAACCAGCCAGCACCCTTTTAGACTAAAAACTGATTGCTAGTCAGACGATTCTGACTCACAGTAACCCTGCAGGGCAGAGTAGAACTGTCCCACAAGGGTTCCAATGCTGTAAATCTTTACAGAAGCAGACCACCTCATCTTTCTCTTGCGAAGTGGCTAGTGGGTTCGAACTGCTGACCTTCTGGTTGGCAGCCAAGCTCTTAATCACTGTACCATAAGGGCTCCCAGTCCCTTTGTTGTTGTTGTTGTTGTTATGTGCTGTTGAGTCGGCCCCGACTCATAGCGACCCCTCCTTGGGTTTCCGAGGCAGTATCACTACGGAAGTAGGATTGCTCAACCTTCCTTCCGAGGAGTGGCTGGCGGGTTTGAACCGCCAGCCTTCTGGTTAGCAGTCAAGTGCTTTAGCCACTATGCTATCAGAGCTCCTTTAGAAGTGTCAAAATCAGGAAAGACAAGGGAAGACTGAGAAACTGTAACAGATTGGAGGAGATAATGAGACATGAAAACTAAATGCAATGTAGGAACCTAGATGGAATCCTGGAACTGAGAAAGAGCGTTAGTGGAAAACTGGTGAAATCTGAAAAAATTCTGCAATTCAGTCAAGCACTGTACTAATGTTAATTTTCTAGTTTTGATATCTGTACTATGGTTGGATAAGATGTAACATTAGGAGAAATGAGTGAAGGGTATACAAGAGCCCTCAATACTATCTTTGCAACTCTACTGTTAAGTCTAGGATTAGCTCAAAATTTAAAAGTTATAAAAAATCACAAATGACTTATGAGTTTGTTTAAAGGCTAAGACATATAGTGAAATATACAGAAGCATCTATGGAAGGTCTTCAGAGTATGACCAAGGCAAGAAGCAGTGTAGCCCAGAGGAAAGGATTTTTGAGCCAGAGAAGTAAAGGGAAAAGGTTGGGGGCCTGAGCTCAGGTGGTGGCAATGAGGCTGGACTTAAGAGTATCATACTTTTCTAAGTGCTGTACAGCTACTAACTCATTTGGAAATGGAATGGAATTCACACACACACACACTCACGGGATATACAGCTGTCAGGACTTGTGACCAACAGAGTGTGGGAAATGAGGAAGAAGGAGGAATCCAAGATGACTCCTAGGTTTCTAATGTGAGCAACTAGCTATGAAGCAGTAATGCCATTCATCAGGATCCAAAGAAAATGGGTTTGGAGGGGAAAAGGAAGATGAGAAACTCAGTTTTGGTTGGTTACAAGGTGCCCATGGAATAGCTGGGTAGATTGCTGGAGAGGCAGTTGAAAAGATAATCTTAAAGCTTCAAAGAGAAAGCTGTTCCAGAAATATTGATCCGAAAGAGATAAACAGTAGGTAATAGTTGATACAGTAGGAATGGATACAATCATCTGTGGTAGTTAAGGTTGTATGTCAACTTGTCTGGGCTGTGATTTTGAATGCCTTGGCAGCTGTATGCAGTTATTTCCCATGATGAGATTGGACTTGTAATCACCTCCATGGTGGAATCTGCTGTGAACAGTTGATCAGTTGAAGGGGAGTTGTCTTTGGGTTGTGGCCTGCTTCCAGTATATGTGGAAAACATCCTGTTGGCCCATCATCATATCCAGTTCCTAGACTTGAACCAGTGGTCTGCTGTGTTGCCTGCTGATCTTGACACAGTTTCCTTCATAGCCTGTTAGCCAAAAATCTGCTGATCTTGATTATTAAGCCTCAGCAGCCTCCAGCCTGCTACAGTGCCTGCCAATCTTGAGCTTGTCAGCCCCTACAGCTGCAGAAGTTAAGAGACACCTCCAGCTTGCACCATGGGGCCTGAAAGGTAGAGCTGAAGCCCAAGGTTGAGGGGCCTACACCCAGAATCCAGAAAAAGAAAGACTTCCCCTAGAGCTGGTAATCTGAACCAATCGGACTTCTAACCTAGACCTCTCCTAGAGCTGGCACTCTGAATTCAGACTTCTAGCCTCCTGAACTGTAGGAGAATAAATTCTGTTTGTTAAAGCCATCCACTTGTGGTATTTCTGTTATAGCAGCACTAGGTAACTAAGACATTATCCAAGGATAGACAATAAAGAAAAAGAGAGAGAGAGAGAGAGAGAGAGAGAGAGATGCAACACTGAGAAATCCCAATCATTCAGGAAAGAAGAGAACACTAAACAGTCTTTTATGAATCTTGGCTGAGAAGGAGGGAAAATACACAAATAGCTAGAAGGGGAATTCAAGGTCAGAGGGGTCATCCAAAACTTCATCTCCAGACTGGCCTTGGAGCTCCTGATATAAACAAATACATGTTGTTGCCAGTTGCTGTGAAGTCTATTCTGACTCATGGTGACCCTGTGTGTCCAGAGCAGAACTGCTCCATAGGGTTTTCAAGGCTGTGACCTTCTAGAAGCAGATCACCAGGCCTGTCTCTGAGGTGCCTCTGGGTGGATTTGAACTGCCAAACTTTTCCATAAGTAGTTGAATGTAGAACTGTTCGCACTCCCCAAGGACTTCTAAAAATACATCATATGGGTTCATATATATCAGATACATATGGCACATGCACAGATATATAAAACCAAACTCACTGCCATCGAGTCGATTCCAACTCAAAGCAACCCACTTTAGGTTTCCAAGGTGGTAAATCTTTATGGAAGTAGATTGCCCAGTCTTCCTTCTGCAGAATGGCTGGTGGGTTTGAACCCCAAACCTTCTGATTAGTAGGCAAATGCCTTATGTACTATGCCACAGACCTCCTTATACAGATATATAGGGACTTGCGTATGTGTTTATATTCCTTATGTTCCTCTGTACACATAAATAAGGAGCTTTGGTGGTGTAGTGGGTAAGACATTTGGCTACTAACCAGAAGGTCAGTGGTTCAAACGCATCAGCTGCTCCATGGGAGGAAGAGAAAACGATCTACTTCTGTAAAGATTTACAGCTCTGGAAACCCAATGGGGTTCACTATTAGTCAGAACTGACTAGACGGCAGTGAGTACACATATATATTTAAGTTGTTGTTGTTGTTGTTAAGTGCCGTCGAGTCGTTTCCAACTCATAGGGATCCCATGCACAGCAGAACGAAACACTGCCCGATCCCGCGCCAGCCCCACAATCCCTGCTATACTTGAGTCCATCATTACAGCCACCGTATCAATCCATCTCCTTGAAGGCCTCCCCCTCTTTTGTCGACCCTCCACCCTACCAAGCATGACATCCTTCTCCAGGGAATGGTCCCTTCTTAC
>NW_006921601.1:9863512-9866864 GCF_000298275.1 Orycteropus afer afer | reverse complement strand
ACCCTGTCCCTCTCGGGAGGGTAACACGGGAAAGTGTTCAGTGCAGATCAGTGAGTAAGCACCAGCCCGCCCGTGCTTACCTTGCTCCCAGAGACCCGGTCCCTCTCGGGAGGGTAACAAGGGAAAGTGTTCAGTGCAGATCAGTGAGTAAGCACAAGCCCGCCCGTGCTTACCTTGCTCTCCTTTTAGAACCTGGAAACTTCTTACAGCAGCACATCGGACTAAACTCACTGCTGTTGAGTCGGATCCCACTCATAGAAACCTCTCCTTGAGTTTCTGAGGAGTGGCCGGAGACTTTATTTTATAGAACAGTTTTAGGGTTACAGACAAATTGTGCAAAAAGTACAGATTTCTCACATACTCTTTCACCTCTTGCACAGTTTCTGTTATTAACATCTTGTACTTGTGATACATTCGTCACAATTGATGAATCAATATTGATACATTTTTAACTAAAGTCCATAGTTTACACTAGGGTTCACTCTTTGTGTTGTATACATATTTTCACCTGCCAATTGGTTCTGTCCACCTGAGTATCCTGTCTGTAAGATTTGGATATGTATGTCCTGCTTTAGGGTCTAAATTTAAGATAATAAAAAAATAAAAGGATCACCTCTGCAGTGAATCATGTTTTCGGCATGAATACTAGGATCTGGAATAATCTAATGTGAGTGTACGTGACACTGGACTCAGGGCCCACAGATGTGACAATGACTTCTGTCCTAATGGATGGTTTCGTAACCACTCCTGGAGGCAAGATTACTCCATAGCCATGTTCCACTCTTGCTTTGAAAGCCCTGCATGAAATATTTGAGACGATTTTATGTCCTAACTAGAAATTTGCTGGAGGAATTAAAAGCAGCAGTCACTGGGAGAGATATGGAATGTGTCTCCAGCTTCCCCATGTCCACATGTGCTACTAGCCTTCATTTCCTCTCCATGTCCAGTTGAATTGACCAGCCATTAAATATTAACACTCATTAATATTGATGGTTGAGTACCAAATCAGTTTGGCTTGCTAGAAATTACTAGCTTTTATATTAGTCATCCATTCATTCAATATACATTGATTAAATGTTAGGTGGCATGTGCTAGGCAACATGCTAGTAATGGGGAAGCCTGGATAAATGAAACATGGTTCTTGTCTTTGAGAAGCCACAGACATTTATTTAAACAGCTATAGTCAATATGGAAAGTCATATAATAAAGGCATGCACATATAGAGCACTGAAGGAAGAGAGAAGAGACTATGACTATCTCTTCTAAGTATGATCTAGATACAATCTCTTCCAGATATGTATTATAAGGGATGTGAGAGGGTGCACATTTGATTGAGTCTGGAAATTGGAAGGATGAGCAATGACAATTTGCCTTGGTGGATGAAGGAGGAAGGGCTTTTGAGGCAGAAGGAATAGCACAGGCAGAAGTATAGGCATGTTGATATGCATGGCAGGTGTAATAATATCCCAATGATACCCTATATATATACACATATATATATACACATATATATACATATATAACATACACATGAAAATAACAAAACCACCACCCCACCAAAATGATGACAGATATTTTATGTGTACTTCCTACAGGTCAGGTAGTATTCTAAGTACTTTTCTTATGTTACCACATTGAATGAGTCATATGTATAAGAGAAGCCAGAGGTGAGGCTGAAGACAGCTGAAGCTCACATGATAAAATGTTTTGAATGCTGTGCTAAAGGCCCTGGACTTTGTTCCATAGGTAGGAGACAGCCACTGAAGTACTGACAAGAGTAGGTATGTGATTTTAAAAGATCCCTCTGGAGCTTTTTTAAGATGGTGGAATAGGCAGACAAATGACACAGATGCTCTTCAACAAAGAAACAAACAAAAGAGGAACCAATTAACACAGATACAGAAGATAATCCTAGAGCCCTGAGCTTTGAAAGGAAGGATATAGAAGTAGACTAAACTCCAACAAGTAGAAGAACCTGCATGAAAACACTGAAAAAGGAGACATATAGAGCTGTGGACTGCCAGCGATCCTGACAGCATGGACAGCTTGGATATTGCCAAGTGGTATTAGAACCTAAGAATTAACCTAAAAATTGGCCCTGCTAGCCAGGGGCTGCATGGAAGACTGCACTGGTGGCTGGTGACTAAAAGGAGAAGCAGCAAAGAGAGAGATGGGCTGAGCTGTGGACTTTTGCCTGTCCAGAGAGCGCAGCCATTTTGAATGTTTACAAGTAGTTCGACCATTTTGGATATTTCAAGTGACAGTGTTCTCTCAGATTCCGGGGACCTAAGAATAGGCTCCATGTGCCAGAGACCACAAGGATATATTGGACTTTGAGTACTGGAAAAGTGCGATATTTGTCTTGTTACTCTTATACCCCACACCCTCTTAGTGAATGGAGGTGTGGCCATCTCTCACTCCCACTCACCTTTTGGGTCGGCAGGAATTCCATTCAAGTCTGTGTGCTCTGATGGAGCCTGGGTGGCCTGCCCTGCCCCAGCCAGATTTTTTGGTTGTTTTTAGTTCGTTTGTTTTTGTCTGTTTTAAAATTATTATTATTTTCATCCTTTTTATTATTATACTTTCTTCTTCCCTTCCGAGGTCCTAGTTTTTGGCTTTTTCTCTCTTCCCTTTTCCTGGTTCCCATTTTTTTCTTTCTTGCGGTTCTCTCCATTTCTTGTTTTTCCCTTTTGCATTTTTCCCATTTTTTCTTCATTATTCTCCTACTCTACTTCTTTTCTCTTTCTCCCTACCTCCCCAGATATTGCAGTCTGCCCCTCCCTTTCCTACTCATATTTCTTTTGGTGTTCTAAAGTATTTCTTTAAATATTTTCTCTCATTTACTGCCTTTCCTTTTTTCCTTTTGGTGATTATTCCTGTGTATTTATGTGGTGTGTGTTTTTTGTCCTCTTGCTTTTACTTTTTAATGGTTTTTCTATTGTTGTTTTTGTCTAACTGAGTGGGAGACAGCCACTGTGCCCATATGACACAACCACACCTGCACCTCCTGTAGTTCCACTTACTGAGTGAGAGCCACCACTTCCTTCTGCACCAACTGGCCAATGATACACAACCACCAATAAGAGCCTGACTCACCCTTAACTGCTCTTCACAAATAGTTAACAGAGATCTGTGTAGCCACTCTCATTCTCTACCACACCCACCTGAAGGAGACAGGTGGTGAGTGCATAAGTGCTGCCAACTAGTGAATAGAGGAGCACAGTACCCTGCTTACTTGGATACATGCTAAAAAAAAAAAAGAAAACAAAACTCAGGCAAATCACTCCAACATACAATTACCAATTAAATATAAATACAACAAAGTCACAATGTCTCAGAGACAACAGACCAT
>NW_006921601.1:9841839-9862762 GCF_000298275.1 Orycteropus afer afer | reverse complement strand
TGGGAAAGAGACTGCGAGAGACTGTTGACTGAGGGATGGTGGGCTGGGAGAGAGACTGAGCATTTTTCCTGAACTTGAATTGTAGCCTGTGGTGCTTCCCTAATAAACCCCATAATCTGTGAGTTCTGTGTGGCCACTGCAGCAAATTATTGAACCCAGGAGAGAGGTGGTAGGTGCTTTGGGAGGAACGGTTGGAAAAAGGGCTAGAGGGGGGAAGCAGCATGTCTGGCCTTGTAGGAATAGGCCTTGGGTTACTGCTGGTAATCCTGTCTTCCTCTTGTGGGATTAGGGGAGGTCGGAACATGTGGCCTCCTTGCTGTTTTAGCAACATTGAAAGGGGCAAAGCAGAATTAAATCAATAGAAGACACAATTAATGAGATTGAAGACAAATATCTGAAAATTTCTTTGGAAAGGGATCAATCAGAAAAAAGATGCAAATAAAATGAATAAAGCCTAAGATTCATGTGGGATACCATCAAAAGAAATAACCTACATGTAATTGGAATTCTATGATAGGAAGGAAAAAATGAAACCACTGAGAAAAGTGTCCAAGATTTGTTGGAAGAGAACTTCTCTCATATGGTGAAAGATGAGAATATATCCATTCAGGAAGTCCAATGAACCCCAAACAGGATAGACTCCAAAAAGAAATCACCAAGACATATCATCATCAAACTCACCAAAACCAAAGTCAAAGGAAGAATCCTTAAAGCAGCACGGGAAAAACGAAAAGCTACCTACAAAGGGCAACCAATAAGACTAAGCCCTGATTTCTCAGCAGAAACCAAGCAGGTGAGAAGGCAATGGGATGGTATATATAAAACCTTGAAAGAGAAAAATTTCCAACCAAGAATTATATAGCAAGCAAAACTGTCCCCCAAATATGATTGTGAAATTAGGAGATTTGCAGATAAGCAGAAATTAAGGAAATTTGTTAAAACCAGACCAACCTTACAAGAGTTACTAAAGGGAGTCCTTTGGACAGAGAACCAATGATAGCAAACAACAACTAACCATTAATTCACATGATGACATAACTCAGAAACCAACCCAGTTATGGAAGTATCCAAAGTAAAATAAGTTTACAAGACTGTAAGAGACATCACTTGGGAAATGAGGACAACTACAAACCAAAAAGAGGGAAAAATTAGTGTAGTTACTTCTAAATGGTGAGGAAGTCAAGAGAGTTAGAAGATAGAATGGACTGATCTAAACGACCCCTCTGCCAGCTGTGTAGGAATGGGTTGGAGAAGGTAAGACAAGAGGCCAAGAGGTCAGTTAGGAAGTTGTTTCACACCTACAGACATATACACATTCAGTTCAGATAGGAGGTGATCAGACAGGCGAAAATTGCAGAGAGGATGTATTCAGAAAAGAGTTTTAAGCAAGAAGAAAGAGTCCTGCTAATCCACAAAGTTGCTGGGGAAGGGTGATAAAGCAGAAAAAGAAGGGGTCCCATTAACTTCAAGGAGAGAAAACATGTTCAGGAAAGTAGATGAGCTCAGTCTAAGGTGTAGCCAGGTAGAGGTACCTAGTGAGCAGCTAAGAATGGAAGTCTAGAACTTGTGGGGAGGTTTGGCCCAGAGATAAAATGGAGAAAAGTGAGAGAGAAACCACCTTCATTCAAGTTGATTGGTCCTTTCAGCACTAAGGTCATCCCTGAATTCTCCTTTCCCTACGTTTCCACATGAGCAGCTGTGAACCAACATACAGGGATACATACTCACCTTCACAGAGACATACTGCAGACATACACAGAGTCTACAACATCACAGAGAACACACCCCTAGACAGTGGTAACCAACCTCAAGAAGGATACACTGAGGTACACACACACACACACATACACACACAGGTCCTCAGATCCCAGAGGAACATAAACACATGCACAGGTCCAAAGATCACAAGGGTACACACACACATACACAGGTTCATAAACTGCAGACGTACACATACATACAGGTCCACAGATCATAGGGGTACACAAACATATACACATACCCCTAAACCCATATATATATCTACAGGGGCCATAAGTGCACAATTTTCCAGAGAGGGTAAGCCACGTTATCCAGGCATACATAGACAGTGGGAGCTTCTAATCTACCCAGCTGATAACCTTCGACTGCTACAGTGAGCAGCCCCATCGTCAAGATTCCCTTGTGCAAGTCATTCATGTAAAGCAGATTCTGAAAGGATGTCTAGACTCCACTATCTGTCATTGGCATGATACACAGTCCTAATCCAGGTGATTGCTGTGAATTGCGAACAAATCCTTTTAGCTAGGAGTAAGTGACCCAACCACCTGCAGACAAAAGACATCCAGTGCAACATTCAACTCTTCCTACCAAACAGCTTCTGCAGGACTTGTCCATCATATAAATCCTCAGCCAAGTCTTTCACAATGATTCTTTCTCCAACCAGCACATCATTAATCCAGTCAATTAATACCTACAGAGAAAGAGAGAGAGAATCAGAGAAGAGGCAATCGGGCATTTTCTTAGCGACCATCTTTCTTACACTAGACAATTAAAATCTAAATGAACTTTAGTCTCTAAAAGCAGCAGAACTATCCACATGAGCTAGTATGTTGACAGGTAGCTATGAGTGTGAATGACAATGGCTTGTTCCTTTTAACGTGTTAAGTCCTTTCTTGCTGGTGGCACCAGTGTCCCTGTTAATATCCTCCAGCCCTCTATCATTCCCTACTCTAATGGCAAGCAACATTCAGAGTGTTGCAGTGTTTGGTGGTGTGGCTTTGAACCAGGCAAGAGTATGGCTCTACAGTTATATACCCCAGATTTACTCATTTTACTGTAAGACCCAAGGCAAGCTATTCGTCTGCTTTGAGCTTCCAACTCTCCATCTCTAAAACCGAGGTTGAGAGTACTTCCCACATTAGGCGGTGGAAAAGAATTACATACGGCCAGGACTTAACAGTCAATAAAATACAGATCTTATTAAAAAAATAAAACTCTCCCATTATGACATTTGAACCTTTCTATGACTGGTGAAGGAGCTCTGGTGGCATAGTAATTAAAAGCATTTGGCTGCTAACCAAAAGGTTAGCAGTTCATATCCACCAGCCACTCCACGGAGAAAAAAGATGAGCCAGTCTACTTCTGTACAGATTTACAGCCTTGGAAACCCTACAAGGACAGTTCTACTCTGTCCTATAGGGTCACTATGAGGTAGAATTGACTTGATGGCAGTGGTGGGTAATTGACAAGGTGGCTCCTGCCACTCTCATCTTCAGGTGGGGAAATAAAGTGATGAAGTCACAAACTAAACTGGGGGCAGAGACTGGAATTGAACCCAGGTCCATCTCATTCTAAGATCCATGCTCTCCTCGCTATACCAAGCTGCCTTCTCAGTGTGGGCCAAGGCAATCTCTCCTCTTGTCTCAATTCTGACTCATAGAGACCCCATGTGACAGAGTAGAACTGCCCCATAGAGTGTTCTTGGCTGTAATCCTCATGGAAGCAGATCACCATGTCTTTCTCCTTGCAGAGTTGCTGAGTAGGTTTGAACCACCAACCTTACAGTTAACAGCCAAGCTTTTAGTCATTGTACCACCATGGCTCCTCTGTCTATACCCTGTATCTGCCGTTATCTGAGAGCCTACTGTATACTTTGCTATCTCATTTAATTAATCCATGCAACACCCTAGAAGTAGGTATCATTAGTTCTGGTTTTTAGGTAAGAAAACTAAAGCTTTCCTTTTTTTATTTTTCCTCCTTTTTTATTTATTAAGGTATTATTTACATACAGTAAAATAAATCAACTTTATTTAAATCAAATATACAACTTGATGAGTTTTGGTAATTATATATAGTTGTGTAATCACTACCACAATCAAGATACAGAATAGTTCCTTCATTCTAAAAAGCTTCCTTGGGCCCTTTTGTACTCAACCTCCTTGCCTGACCACAGGACCCAGGCAACCACGAGAGTTTTGCCTTTTCTACGGTTTTGTGTAAATGGAATCATAGGTCCATAGTCTTTTGTGTTTAGTTTCTTTCACATAGCCTTCATAACACATATAGTACACTAAACTGGGTTTCCATCACTGGATGGCCCATCCTGGAGCTTGGGGCTTCACAGTACATTGTTGTTCTACTGCCCCAAGGTTAGACTATGGTAATAAATGAGCACCTACTACACATCAGGCACTGCCTCAGACTCAGATCCAAAACAATGAGACACAGCACTGTTTCTGAGAAGCTTACAGGGGAGACGACCCACCAACAAAGAATTAAAACTCACATCCTGGGGGAGGTGAGTTCATGGCGATGGACTGGTAAAGGAGAGATCCTATGGAGGCTGGGAGAGGTCAGAAGGCAGCTAGAATGGGGGAAGGCTTCGTAGAAGTTATATTTGAAGAGTCTTAAAAGAAAACAAAATGTTGACTGGAACTTCAAAGGGTCAAAGCAGACTAGATCGAAAACATCTCAACTCCTCCTGGAAGCTAGGCGGTGGCTTTCATGTGGATGCTGTGCACTTGGACAGCACCTGGTGCTCAGGCACACGTGTGGCAGGATGCATCTCCAATCTTCCGCTCCCTCAAACTGAGCCTGGGTGCAGGTCTGGGTCTGGGTGAGCCATGGCAAAGCCTGAACTATTCAGAGCCCATTTTGACAGTATCTCCTCACTCCTCATCCCAGCACATGAGTGCTGCCTGACAGGAACAAGCAGGGGTCGGCACTTTCTCCAAAAACTCATGCATATACAGGCCCCTGTACCCTCAGGGCAAAAGGGCAGGCAGAGTTCAATCCACAGCTGTTCCATCTTCTTGCTGCAGAGCAAGGTGAGGGCTCAGGGTGTTACTAAGACAGGACAGCTGTGCAGTATGAACTATTTCAGGAACGAGAAAGATATCTGACATTCACAGCCCAACCACTGAACCAGGTATACTATATACAACGTTTTATTGAATGCTGTCTATTTCATTGAACTCTATCTCCTACACTCAACTATTATCACAACATATCACTCAACTTATTTTGGGGATTCAGTTTCCTCATCTGTAAAATGAGGATGATACAAATTCCCACTTCACAGTATGCTTTTGAGGATCCTTGAACAAAGCAGCAAAAGGACTTTGTGAACTGTAAAGTGCTGGCAAATGTGAGTTCAGTTGTTCTCATATCCCTGGCATGTATATCAGTCATTTGTACATTTGTCATGTACACCCTTGTACAATCAGTACATCTTCATCTAGTAGTCCACGAGCTGACTGAGGCAAGGAATGCCATGACTTTCACACTCTTGACCTTCACACAGGCTAGTTGCCCTCTGTGGTGGCTCGTCTGGTGCCTGCACAAGGAAGGAGGTCTTAAGATGCCCATTGCTTCTGTGAGGTACCTGAAAATTAACCAACCAACCAGTTGTCACAGAGTCAATTTCAACTCATGGTGATCCCCTGTGTGCAGAGTAGAACTTCTCCACAGATTTTCAGTGGCTGGGACTTTTCAGAAGCAGATTGTCAGGCCCATCTTCCAAGGTCCCCCTGGGTGGATCTGAAGTGCTGACCTTTTGGTTAGTAGTCCACTGCTTAACCATTTGTGCCACCCAAGGACTCAGTAAAGCACCTGAAGCCCCTCCTGCTTTCTTCTTACCTTCATCAGTTCTTGCAGTTTGGGGTCACTACGTGAGTTTGGGTCCACCATCGTTCGAACTTCATTCTCCTCTTTAAAAAGAAAAGGGATTTAGTGGACGGTTACACTTGAGGGCATTAAATTAATCCAAAGAGACAGGAGATAGAGTTACCCAGCATTGTGTCCTCAGGGTCCAGCTCGAAGGGAATTGGGCTGAGGGGCAGGTTGATGGCATTCATGCCTTCCTCCTGAAGCTCTGAAACTGAGAAGAGAAGGAAGAGCCGAGTCACATTTCAGCGACGGATGCTAGAGGGATTGGTTCTTTGTGGCAAATGTGTTTGATATTGATATTGAGAAATAAAACCACTAAGGTTAGTTTCCAGCTGTTAGTCTGCAATCGATTCCTAGCCTCTCTTGCTAAAAGGACCTAATTGTCCCCTTAATCTCACCTCTTCCGACTGTCACTTCACACGCTTTCCTTGCAGAAATAGGCAGGACTTGGAGACACTGAAATATGCTTCCTCTCAGAAATTATCTTGGAATAAATGGAATCGACTTCCTTTTTTTAACCTCTGCCACTTGCTTCCTGCCTTCCTTCCTCCAAAGCTTGCTGTCTGAAGCACAGTGGGTGCCCAATAACTATTGTTTACTGGGTGGATGAGATTGCCAATCTAAGGCTATATCATAAGCCATTTTGACACTTGGTTCAACCTTCCTCTGACTTCTCTCCTGATTTGCTTCCCTGAGATATTTTCTGACTATTCAACTTCCCTCGGCAACTCAACCCCAGCTTCTGCTCAAGAATGTCTCAGTCCTGGCCTCTTCCCTGGGCTCTGGTGCTGTCTCTTCAGCTCTAATGAGTTGTGGGACTTGGGGCAGTCAACTACCCTCTCTAGGCATGTTTCTGCATCGGAATTAGTTTTCAAATTCTATTGTTTTTAGGTGTCATCAAGTTGATCTCACCTCACAGTGAACCAATGTGACAGAGTAGAACTGCCACATGAGTTTCCCAGGCTGTAATTGTTATGGGAGCAGATCACCAGGACTTTTCTCCCATGAAGCCACTGGGTGGATCTGAACTGCCAACCTGTCAGTTAGCAGTCGAGCACTTAACCATTGCCCAACCAGAGCTTCTAAAACTGTACAATTCCACCTTCCTCAAGGAAAGTAAAAAGAGCTCAATGAATGACCACTAAAGATTTCCAGCTTGCTCTTCTGCACACATCCAACCCCTACGTGGAGCCTCAGGGGAAAAAAAAAAATCCTACCACAAGACCAGTTGTGTGACGGAGATGTGGTGAGTGCTGACCTTGGATTAGCCCTCCTAAAAGCACTGACTTAAATCCCTCTCCGTCTATTCGACTCCAGTTTGGATAATTACTTTTCACCAATTAAGTGCAGAAAAGCCATTTTCTCTGAAGGCTTTGGTCACCGAAAGGTTCTTAAAGAGCTCATACAGCAGCTGCAATCAACCTTAATAAAAGCAATGTCCTATCTTTCCATTTTATTTTTTTATTGACTCTGGCCTCACCAGTTGCCAGCATATACTTACAAGAACTCTTAAGCACAAGGCAGCCACTTACAAAGAGTTCTTTCACAGTAGCAAACTCAGCGATAGTTACAGTTGGACAGGGAATGAGATTGCCTAACAAAGAAAGTGAAACACACTACTCTACAGAGACACAACTCACATTATGAAGCTGGCATTTAGTCATGTCACAGCAGCCCCTTGACATTTATATGGGCTATTAGCCCATCACCATCTTGAATCCTCAAATTCACAAACACTTTCCATTTCCTAAAATTCTTCCCACAAAGCATCACTTAAAAATATGTGACATCTTCAAAACTTAAATGATGCTATACATATAGGATGTATTTGTTTTCTAGCTGAGAATAATTTCTTCCTTGGAAAGTAATTTCTTTGATTTTCTTCTTTATAATTTCCTCATGTCTCTCCAGAACTAGCTATTGCTTTCTTTTCCAGGCTATTTTTCACAAAGAAGCAAAGTTTTCATTACTTAACAAGTGTTATTGGGTATGCAGCAGGCAGTGGAAATAAAGGCATGCTCAAATGGGGATGCAAGCCTTCACCAACTGGCAAGTGAACAAACTTGCTCCAGTACATTATCTTAAGGACTTTATCTGTGTTCTCCCGCTAGGTCTGCACTAAATTTAGTTAGTTTACAACAAAACTAAATTCAACTAAAAACTCAGTTCCTCAATTGTGCCACCCACATTTCAAGTGCTCACAAACCTGCATGTGGCTAGAGGCTAGAGTACTGGGCAGCACAGATGTAGAATATTTTCATCATCACAGAAAGTTCTATTGTACAGCGCTGCCCTAGGTGAGCCCATACATCTGACAATGCCCACACTGAAATTCCCAATACTCACCCTACACTCCAAACATGTGAATCTAATTGTCTATTAATGGGTATGCCAACACAACCAATACAGTATCCTTGATTTTCAACACCCATGTTGCCACCATAGAAAAACCAAGACAAGACCTATTCATCCCCTATTCTTAAACAAAAGGTCATTAAAAAGACAGGATAGTACAAAATGGATGCCAAAAGAGACTCTGAAACTTGCTCTTGAACGTAGAGTAGTTCAAGCAAATGGAAGACATGAAGTAAAAAAGCTGAACAGAAGTCACAGTTTAGAGATGCGTAAATCTCTTTCTAATTACTAATTGTTTCTGGCAATACAGCAATCTCGGGACAAATGAGGGCTTCTCCCCTTATGAGCATGTAAATGCTGCCTCAGACATGTGCACATGTGTGTGCACACATGCACGCACACATAAGGGCTGGCAGAGATATAAATATTTTTTGCCCAAAAAAGGTAAAGTAAAACCCTCCATTGAGTACTACACACTGCTTTGGGAAATTCTGTCTCAACTGAGAGCTTGTGCAGTAGAAGGGTGATTTTAACAGTTTTGATTATTCATTTATTCACCATATATTTCTTGAATGCTTACAATGATGAGGTAATAATACTATTCTAGACAATAATAATAGCATATATTTACATAGCTCTTACTAGGTACCAGTCAATGTTCTAATTGCTTTACATGTTACCTCATTTAACCTCGTCAATCACCCTACCAGTTGCCATCAAGTGGACTCCAACTCATGGTGACCCCATATGTGCCAGAGGAGAACTGATGGCAGTTCCACTCTGATTTCTCAGAAGCAGATCACACGGCATTTTCATCTGAAGCACTTCTGGGTGGACTCAAACCTTTAGCATTTTGGTCAGCAGCCAAACACTTTACCTGTTTGCACTACTCATGGACTCCTCCACAACGACCCCAGGAGGCAGACACAGGTGCACCTTAATTTACTGCACTTCATTTTGTTGCACTTTGCAGATCCTGCATTTTTCACGAATTGAAGGCTTGTGACAACTCTACATGGAGCAAGTCTACTGGCACCATTTTTCCAACAGCATGGGCTCACTTGGTGTCTCTGTGTCACATTTTGGGAATAATCACAATATTTCAAACTTTTCATAATGCTATTGTACACTTAATACAATGAAGTATAGTATAATTTTTATACAGACTGAGAAAACAAAAAACTCATGTGACTCATTTCATTATGATATTTGCTTTATTGTGGTGCTCTAGAACTGAACCTGCAATTTCTTCAAAGGCCTGTACTTTCAGTGCCACTCCCATTTTGCAGGTGAGAAAATGGAGGCATAAGAAGTTAATGAACTTATGCAAGGTCACCCAGCTAGTAAGTAGCAGAGCCTGCATTTAAATATAGGCAGTCAGCCTCCTAACCACTACATCATCTGCTTGCTGTCTTTGGGGAGCTAATAGTGAACGGAGGAGACAAAGTGCCAGTCCTTACAGTGTTTACATTCTGGTAGAAGGTGACAGATAACAGATATATAAACAAATAATTATTTCAGATTGTGACAAGTATTATGAAGAAAAAAAAAAAAAAACCATTAGAAGGAGACAATCGTTTGAAGGGAACAAGGAGATTGTGTGATTTAAAATCAGAAAAGGTGTGCATCAGGGCCGTATCCAATCTGTATACTGAGCAAATGATCCAAGAAGCTGGACTACATGAAGAAGAACACGGCATAAGGATTGGAAGAAGACTCATTAACAACCTGTAATAGGCAGATGACACAACCTTGCTTGCTGAAAGTGAAGAAGACTTGAAGCATTTAATGATGAACGTTAAAGACTAAAGTCTTCAGTATGGATTACATCTCAACATAAAGAAAACCAAAATCTTCACAAGGGGGCAATAAGCAACATCATAATAAATGGAGATAAGACTGAAGTTGCCAAGGAATCATTTTACTTGGCTCCACAATCAATATCCATGAAGCAGAAGTCAAGGAATCGAACAACACATTGCATTGGGTAAATCTGTTTCCAAACACCTTTACAGACTTGAACACCTTAAAGAGCTAAACATCAAAGACATCATTTTGAGGACTAAGGTGTGCCTGACCCAAGCCATCATATTTTCAATCACTTCATTTTGCTTGTGAAAGCTGGACAATGAATAAGCAAGACCAAAGAAGAACTGATTTATTTCAATTATGCTGCTGGCCAAGAATATTGAATATGCTATGAACTGTAAGAAGAAGGAACAAATCTGTCTTGGAAGAAGTTCAGCCAGAATGCTCCTTAGAAGTGAGGGTGGCAAGACTTCATCTCTTACACTTTGGATACTTTATCAGGAAGGACCACTCCCTGGAGGAGGACATTATGACTGGTAAAGTAAAGGGTTAGCAAAAAAGAAGACCCTCCAGGAGACGGACTGACATAGTGGCCGTGACAACAGGCTCCAACACAGGAATGACTATGAGGATGTCACAGGACTGGGCAATATTTTGGTCTGTTGTGCACAGGGTCACTAGGAGTTGAAACTGACTTGACAGCACCTAACAACAACAATGGGAGCTCTGGTAGCATAGTGGCTAAGGCACTTGACTGCTAACCAGAAGGCTGGCGGTTCAAACCCACCAGCCACTCCTCGGAAGGAAGGTTGGGCAATCCTACTTCCGTAGTGATACTGCCTCGGAAACCCAAGGAGGGGTCGCTATGAGTTGGGGCCGACTCGACGGCAAATAACAACAACAACAACAGCAACAAAGTGTGCCTGAGGAGCCCTGGTGGTGCAGTGGTTAAGTGCTCAGCTGCTAACTGAAAGGCTGGCAGTTCAGACCGCCAGTTGCTCCCTCTAGAGAAAGACAGGCAGTCTGCTTCCATAAAGATTTACAGCCTTGGAAACCCTTGGGGCAGTTTTACTCTATTCTCTAGGGTTGCTATGAGTTGGAGTTGACTGGATGCAACAGGTTTTTTAAAGTGTGACTGTTGTTGTTGTTGTTACGTGCCATCGAGTTGGACCTGACTCATAGCGACCCCTCCTTGAGTTTCCAAGGCAGTATCACTACGGAATTAGATTGCCCCATCTTCCTTCCCAGGAGTGGCTGGTGGGTTTGAACCCCCAGCCTTCTGGTTAGCAGTCAAGTGCCTTAGGCATTACGCTACCAGAGCTCCAAAAGTGTGACTAGACATGCAATATTCACATGCAGGACTCCTGAGGGTGGGTCTTGGGTCTTGATGGGATCTCTTTTTACGTGTAGATCATTGCTAAAAATCTTTTCCAATGAAAAATCCCCAGTCAGAAACACTCCCCTCTGCCCTGCCTCTTTAATTCACACACAGAGATATAACAAACCCAAGAAGAAAGGCCCAGATATGTTTGCAATTGGAAATGTTTTTTCCTTCCGGAAGTGATTTGGTACAGGAACATCATTCCCATTCCATTAACTGCTGACTCTCAGCCAATTGTTTGTAAAAGTGAATATGCAAACTTCCCTGTGCAGGGCTGGCCCCCACCCCATGGGGCTGCATTAGTGGCCACTTTCCCGAAACAGCCCGCTTGCCTTGGAGGCTTCATTTCTATTAAACCAAAGCAGGACCCAGCAGAAGCCCCTCACCAATCCCTATGCTCTGAAAGAGAAAGAGCTGCAATTGAATTTTCTCGGTATAGAATATGAGTGTGATGTTTATCCTCTGACTCTCTTCTAACAATGTGAAACTAGGTCTGAATCGGTGGCCCTTGGTGTCTCGCAGCGTCATTACTCATAACTAAACAAACAGATTAAATGCCCAGCTCAGCCTTGGAGAGCAAGGTGATTGGCTCAACCCCTGAAGTGCTCACCATGACAAAGAGGGCTTTTGCTTTTCTGGGCAACACAGTTCCACTTATGTAGCACAAAGCAACACAGTCTAATATAGATGGACTTTGGGGTTTGAAAGAGCTGGGTTTGAATCCTACTTCTATTTTTACCAGCTCTGGGACCTTAATGTAAATGACTTAACCTCTGTGAAATTCTACATGAAAGAAAAGTGTAGCTGACATTGTTTGTTTCCTCATCAATATTTATTTGATTATTTTCCCCTGCTGAAAGAACTGTAATTTTGTTCCAGATTTACCTTTCTCTTATTGCCTAACAGGTGAGATCCTGACTAATTTAAACTAATCACAATGATCTCAATCCTCTTACTGTCCTTGCAGAAATGCATCCTTCTTTGCCTAAAATTCTGGTCAATGAGCTCTGAGAGGAGATTTCTAGGAGCTTCTAGGAAAATTTTTCCTCCATTTTAAAAAGAAACTCAAGGAAGAGAAGGTATATTTCTTCTTCTAACCATCATTGTGTCAAGATGTGATGCCTAGATTTGCTGCAGCCATTTTGTAGCCATGAGGTGAGTTAGCCTAAGGAAGAAGTTAATATGCAGAGAAAAAAGACAGAAAGAAGGGGATCCTTGTTGATTGCATTGAGCCATCACCCTTGGAGCTGTCCTAGCTCTATGTGTCTCGTTATATGAGATATAATAAATTCCCTTTTGTTTAAGTCACTTACACAGGAGTTTTCTAGGACTTGGAGCCCAAACCCCCTAACATTCATGGTGATCACCAGTGTCATAAAGTTGATAGGTATATACAGTAGGTCTGCAATAACTAGTAATTTTCCTCTCCTTTTTTCTATAAGCATCAGAGTAACTATAGGCATCGCTCACATTACAGAACATGCCTAGAGGCTCAAAAGAACACCAGAGGGAGAACAAGTAAGGAGAGAAGAATGGATACAGGTTTCCAAAAGCAAAGAAGGATGTATTTCTGCAAGGACAGTAATGTCATTCATTCAACCAGTAAATATCACCAGGAGCCTCCACTAAGGCAGCCCCTGTGCCAGGCACTAGTGACACAGGTTTGGAGTTTGACATGGGTCCATCTCAATCTGTTCACAGATTGTGGGAGAGGGAGACACATAAAAACACAATGTGTAGTACACTGTACTTGGGGACAAGAGATGTGTAACTCGAGGGCTACAGGAACTTTAGCAGAATGAGGTTATCTTTAGTTGGGGAGGACTGAGAAAAGATTCCCAGAAAAAGAGACATTTGAGTTGGACCCTGGAAAAGAAAAGTTTTCATCTGATACAGGCAATCCACATCTTTGAACAAGTCTTGGGCAAGTGTTGAGAGAGTGGTAATGATGTCTGGGTAATGACTATGGGGGATGCACTGGGGAAATAAGGAGCCCTGATGATGCAGTGATTAAGTGCTTGGCTGCTAAATAAAGGGTTAGTGGTTCAAACCCACCAGGTGCTCTATGGGAGAAAGATGTGGTAGTATGCCTCCATAAAGATTTACAGCCATGGAGACCCTATGGACCAGTTTGACTCTGTCCTATATGGTCACTATGAGTCAGAATTGACTCAATGGCAAGGGATTTGCTTTTAAGGGGTTATAGGGGAAATGGGAGAAAAGAACAGAGTATCAGATAAGCAGGCGGGGTCTACAGTGTCAGGGGCCATGATTTCATCTCTTCCCAAGCAATCCCTGAGCCATGCTCCCAGTATTTGTAGTTGCAGCAAAAAGGAAACAGATAATGTTCACATCTTAAGTAGGTTTTTTTGGGAAAAAAAAATACTGAGGGAAAACAAGAGAATTTCTGGGATAGTTTTTCTTCCTCATAGAAAATAGGCCCCAGTGAGATGTTAGGCTCCCTGAGATCTTTATCAGGGTTCCTATGATTCATTTCTGCTCTTTTTAAAACCTGCTAAAGCTCCTTTAATTTCCAAATGGCTCTTGGCCCCCACAGAAATCTTTGGCTACTCAAGACAACTACATTGTCTGGTCAGCAAGTCACAACCACTTTTTCTATACGAAAAATCAACCTGATTTTTCTTTTACAAAAAACCCTACCACATAATATTATACCTAATGGTGAGAAACTGGATACTTTATACCCCAAACTGGGAACAAGGCAAGGATGTCCCCTCTTGCCAGTCCTATTCACAATCATTCTGGAAGCCCTAGCTAGCACAATAAGACAAGAAAAGGAAACAAAATGTACACAGATTAGGAAGGAAGAAGTAAAATTGTCTTTGTTGCCAGGTGACATAACTGTCTATGTAGAAATCCCAAAGAATCAACAAGAAGAACAAAAACAAAACTAAACTAAAACAACTCCTGGAACTAATATATAATGATAGTAAGGTTGCAGGATACAAGATTAATATACAAAACTCAATTGCTTTCTTATATACCATCAATAAACAACTGGAATTTGAAATTAAAGATATAATACCATGTACCCCCATTCCCCACTGTAAATGTAATATTTAGGTATAAACCTAACAAAATATCAATAACTGAATCAATATGCAGATAACTAAAAGTATATGATGAAAGAAATAAAAAAAAAAATCTAGATAAACGAAGATATTCTATTTATGAATTAGATGACTCAACATTGTTAAGATGTCAATCTTCCCAACTTGATGTAAAGGTTCAATGCAATCTCAATCAAAATCACATAGTAAGCTATTTTGTGGATATCTACAAAATGATTCTAAAGTTTACATAGAAGGCAAAAGACCCAGAATAGCCAATACTAAAGAAGAATAACAAAGTTAGTGGATTAACTCTCTCCAACTTCAAGACTTACTATATAAAGCTATAGTAAACAAGAAAGCATGGTATGTGTATAACAGAGCAAACAGGGGGCAAAGTTATGAAAACTTCTTAGCCATAACCAAACACCTTGAGGGAATGAGTCACTGGGCTTGGGGACTTAGATCCACAGTCTCAGAGGCAGCTTAGTCAATTTGCATAATATAGTTCACAAAGACAATGTTCTACACCCCACTATAGTGAGTAGCAACTAGGGTCTTAAAAACTAGGGAGCACCCACCTAACATGCAACTATCAGTCTCTACCAGTCCAGAAGAAAGAAGAGTGAAGAAAATCTTGCCAAGACTCAGGGAAACAATTAGTCCAAAGGACTAATGGGCCAGGCAAAGCACAACCTTCACTGCCCTGAGACCAGAAGAACTAGGTGGTACCTGCTCTAATTGGGATCTCAGAAGATCTTGGACAGAATGAGAGAAAAATGTAGAACAAAATTCAAAATCATAAAAAGGACTAGACTTACTGGTCTGATAGAGACTGGTGGAAGCCCAGAACTGTGGGCCTTAGATACCCTTCAAACCTGGAACTGAACCCATCCCTGGGGATCACCTTGCAGCCAAACAGGCAGGCCTATAAAGTGAATAATAAATAACACCAGTGAAGAAGGTACTCCTCAGAACAATCAACAATATGAGACCAAAAGTGCAGCATTTTCCCCAAACCAAAGCTCAGATGGGAGGAAGGGGCAGGAAGAAAGGATGAATGGTAACTGGGAACCCAGGGAGGAAGCGGGAGAGTGATTTTACATTGAGGGAATTGCAACTCACATTACAAAACAAAATGTGTGTAAACTGTTGAATGGTAAAAAAAAAAAAAACCATGGTACCAGTGAAAGAATAGACACATAGGTCAATAGATAATCCAGGATAATTTCCCTATTTGAAGTTCACGTGATTAGCAACTGTAATCCCATCTGTAACCTTAACTCACCTCTGCCATTGTAGGAACATATTTGCAGGTTCCAGGGAATGGAACATGGACATCTTTGGGAGCCACTCTTCTGCCCAAAAGAATTTTTGGTTAAGGGGATAGGTTCTGTTCTTAATTCTCACCCTTCCCTAAAACATATGGGTTCACTTTTCCTATATGTGTGATTGCCAAAAAAAAAAAAAAAGCAAAATCCTGACCCTTTGTCCCTTAAACAAGAGAAGTTTTATTACTTTTAACTAAAAGGATACTTGTCTCAGCAGCCATGATATACAGTAACAGGTGAACGTGGGATTCAGCTCATGGTGGCCTCCACAAGCTGTCAGAGTCTCATCATACTCTCCTCTGCTTGACACAACTGTTTAGTCACAAAGGTCGGACATCCGGTCCTTGGTGTATAGCCAAGAAAGGGAGTTTAGAGGCTAGTGTTGCGATTGGGAGCTGACAGGAGGATCTATAGTCCTGAGTCTTATAGTTTCCATCAGAGTCTTTGTCTGTCTGGTTTTATAGTCTCTTTGGAGTTGGAAGGCTGCCATTCTAATAGCCCCTGGACATGGATTCATTGTTGAGTCAAACACGTGACACAACTGTCCTCCAATTGCTAGTGAGGGTGGAGGGAGAGGGAAAGCACCATTGGCTGGCCTTTAAGCAACCAAAGCAATCTGAATTGAAACATTGGTAGAGGTCTCCAGTAGGCCATGGGAGTTAAATTTAAAAATGACACAGTTACTAAGAGCCCAGGGGAACAATACATCACTGTTCTTTGTCTTTGGCCATGACATCTGTGTAACTCTTTAGAGGGAAACCAGAACCATTTTCTTGTTTTTAAAGGTCTGGTTGTCCTTAAGTAAAAGGTGGAATGGATGTGCCATCCTGGGCATTTATAATGGAAAATGCCAAGTTATTGTGTCTGCATGTGCATCTATGTGCTGCCACACACCCTAAGCACTTGTAAGGGCTTTGAGAACACAGAATTTGATCTAGTAAACTGGATAGTTACATGTGAAATGTGGGTACGATAAGCAACTTAATGAAAGTCGGCCAGCATGGAACTAACACTACTTCTCTCATTCATTCATAAGTATTTATACAGCATTTAAGCATGCAAGGGGCTGAACCCAAAGTTATGAACACAAAGATAAATAAGCATATACCCTTGGGGTTACTTAAGGAGTTTGGTGGCACAGTGATTAAACATTCGGCTGCTAACCAAAAGGTTGGTGGTTCAAACCCACCAGCCATTCCACAGGAGAAAGGTAAGGCAGTCTGCTTCCATAAAGATTTATAGCCTTGGAAACCCTATGGGGCAATACTACCTATTGTATAGGTTCTCTATGAGTTGGAATTGACTTGATGGCAGTGGGTTGGATTTGATTTTGTTTGGGGTTACTTGGCTTCTGAACGGCAGTGACATTTGGTGGCCCTGAGTCTAGCACAGTGCATGATAACTACTCAATAAGCACTTGGAAGATGCTTTACTGTGTGTTTGTGTGTGTACATGTGGGGCTGCTATTAAGGAATGAGGACATGTACCTAAACTGTAATACAACAAGGGATGCCATGCAGTTCTGAACTGAATGCTGAATGAAGACAGAGTGCCTTTCCAAGGTTATTGTTGTTGTTAGCTGCCGTTAAGTTGGCCCTCAACTCTTGGGGACCTAGTGCACGTTGGAAAAAATGTTTCCCAGTCTTATGCTATCCCTCTGATAGGCTGTGGATTGGACTGAGTGATTCATAGTGTTTTCACTGGCTACTTTTCAAAATCAGATTGCCAGGCCTTTCTTCCTAATCTTAATCTGGAAGCTCTGCTGAAACCTGTTTAGCATCAGAGCAACACAGAAGCTTTCCCTGACACATGGGTGGTGGCTATTTCAGAAAGGAGCAAAAGATGAGTGTATTGGAGATTCACAGGCCACAGGAGAGCCATTGGGGCCAGGCAAGTGGCACATGGGCAAGCAAGGCACTTGGTACAATCTCCACCTTTCTTATTTTTATCTTTTTTGCATCACTTGACAAAGGTGCCTTCCCTCATCTCATTCTGCAGTTCTTTGATCTTCCTATCTGTATTTTTATTTATTAGTCTTGAACTACCAGTCATTTGTAGGAACTCTGGTGGCATAGTGCCTAAGGCATTTGACTGCTAACCAGAAGGCTGGTGGTTCAAACCTACCAGTCATTCCTTGGAAGGAAGATTGGGCAATCTCCTTCTGTAGTGATACTGCCTCGGAAATTGAAGGAGGGGTCACTAGGAGTCGGATCCAACTCAACAGCAGTGAGTTTGATTTTTTTGTTTTGTTTTGTTTTACCAGTCATTTGTTTTTGCAGTGGAACAATAACGCTTAAAAAGTGCAACATCAACTACTGTTGTGTGCTGTTGATTCCATTCTCACTCACTGCAACCCTATAGGACAGGGCAGAACTGTCCCACAGGTTTTCCTAAGCTGCAATCTTTACAAAAGTAGATCTCTATGTCTTTTCTAGGAGCTCTGGTAGCATAGTGCCTAAGGCACTTGACTGCTAACCAGAAGGCAGAAGGCTGGCGGTTCAAACCCACCAGCCACTCCTCGCAAGGAAGATGGGGCAATCTAGTTCCGCAGTGATACTGCCTCAGAAACCCAAGGAGGGGTTGCTATGAGTCGGGTCCAACTCGACGGCACTGAACAACAACAGTTCTTTTCTCCTGTGGAGCTGCCAGGGGGTTTGAATTGCCAATTTTTAGGTTAGCAGCCAAGCACTTAGCCATTGCACCACCGGGCTCCTTAATATTAACTACTCCATCATCACACCCATTGCCATTAAGACTATTGCAATTCATAGCTGACCCTATAGGACAGAGTAGAACTGCCCCATAGGGTTTCCAAAGATTATAGCCTTGGAAGTAGACTGCCACATCTTTCTCCCACTGAGCGGCTGGTGGGTTCAAATTGCCAACTTTTGGGTTAGCAGCAGATCACTGGAACAATGTACCACCAGGGCTTCTCCATCAATGCTGTTGTTGTTGTTAGGTGCTGTTAAATCAGTTCCAACTCACAGCAACAGGATGAAACATTGCCCAGTCCTGTGCCATGCACACAATCGTTGCTTTGTTTGAACCCATTGCTGCAGTCACTGTGTCAGTCCGTCTACTGAAGGATCTTCCTCTTTTTTTGCTGACTCTCTACTTCACCAAGCATCATGTCCTTCTCTAGGGATTGGTCCCTCCTGATCACATGTCCAAAGTACACGAAATGAAGTCTCACCATCCTCACTTTTAAGTTGCATTCTGGCTGTACTTCTTCCAAGACAGATTTGTTTGTTCTTCTGGCAGTCCATGGTATTTTTAGTATTCTTTACCAGCACCATAATTCAAAGGCATCAATTCTTCTTCAGTCTTTTTCATTTGTTGTCCAGTTTTTGCATGCGTATGAGGTTAATGAAACTATCATGGCTTGGATCAGGTGCACCTTAGTCCTCAAAGTGACATCTTTACCTTTTAACATGTAAAGAGGTCTTTTGCTGTACATTCTCCCAATGCTACATGTCATTTGATTTCTTGACTGCTGCTCCTATGGGCATTGATTGTGGAGCCAAGTAAAATAAAATCCTTGACAACTTCAATCTTTTCTCTGTTTATCATGATGTCGCTTATTGGTCCAGCAGTGAGGATTTTGGTTTTCTTTATGTTAAAGTATAATCCACGCTAAAGGGTGTAGTCTTTGGTTTTCATCTATAAATGCTTTAAGTACTCTTTACTTTCAGCAAGCAAGGTTGTGTGATGTGCATACCACAAGTTGTTAATGAGTCTTCCTTCAATCCTGATGCTTCAGTCCTCTACATACAGTGCAGCTTCTTGGATTATTCGCTCAGCATAAAGATTGAATAAACATGGTGAAAGGATACAACCCTGACACACACATTTCCTGATTTTAAACCACACAATTATATCCTTGCTTTTTGAATGACTGCCTCTTGGTGTACGTAAAGATTCCTCATGAGCATAAATTAAGTGTTCTGGAATTCCCATTCTTCTCAACATTATGAGCCACACAGTTGAATGTGTTTGCATAGTTGATAAGACACAGGTAAACATCTTTCTAGTATTCCCTGCTTTCACCCAAGATCCATCTGACATCAGCAATGGCAACCCTCATTCCATGTCCTCTTCTGAATATAGCTGGAATTTCTGGCAGTTCTCTGACAATGTACTGCTGTAACTGTTTTTGAATTATCTTCAGCATAACTTTACTTGCATGTGACATTAATAAATCTCTAATTTCCACATTTTGTTGTATCACTTTTCTTTGGAATGGACATGAATATGGATCTTGTTCAGTCAGTTGGCCTGGTGGCTGTTTTCCAAATTTCTCAGCATAGATGAGAGAGTGGTCTGGTGTTGCATCTGCTTGTTGAAACATCTCAGTGGGTATTCCGTCAATTTCTGGAGCCTTGTTTTTCATCAATGGCTTGAGTACAGCTTGGGCTTCTTTCTTTAATACCACTGACTCTTGCTCATATGCTACTTCCTGAAATGGTTAAACGTCAACCGATTCTTTTGGTATTCTGTGTATTCCTTCCATCTTCTTTTGATATCTCTTATGTTGTTCAATACCTTGCCCATAGAATCCTTCAATATTGTACCTTGAGGCATGAATTTTTTCTTCAGTTCTTTCAGCTTGAGAAATGGTTTTCTTACTCCAGGTCTTTGCACATTTCATTACAGTACTTTGTCTTTTCAAGCTGCTCACTGAAATCTCCTGTTCAGCTCCCTTACCTCATCATTTCTTCCATTCATTTTAAATACTCTATGTTCAAGAGCAAGATTCAGAGTCTCTTCTGACATCCATTTTGGCCTTTTCTTTCTTTCCTGTCTTTTTAATGATCTTTTGCTTTCTTCACGTATGATGTCCTTGATGTCATTCCACAACTCATCTGGTATCAAATCTAATTTTGAGATGGTTTCTAAATTCACGTGGGATATACTCAAGGTCACACTTTGACTCTTGGGACTTGTTTTAATTTTCTTCAGCTTCAACTTATACTTGCATATGAGCAATTGATGGTCTGTTCCACAGTGGGCCCCTGGCCTTGTTCTGACGGATGATTCTCAATTTCTCCATGGAGAAGCTCAGTGGAAACGTTGAGCCCTCCAGAAAAACAAAAGCTTTGGGTGTGACTGGTCTGCAAACAAGGTGCTGATGTATTCTGATTGGATGAATTTGTTTGTGGGCTAATTCTGGATTTGTCTGAAGGTCAGTCAGGGATTTTATCCTGATGGAACACAGTATGTGGAAACTCTCTCTCATATGAACAATCACAATGATAGTGGGAGATCAAACACTTACATTGCACTTCCTTTGCTCTAGGCATTTATAAGTATCATTTTTTTTTTTTTTT
>NW_006921601.1:9839587-9840917 GCF_000298275.1 Orycteropus afer afer | reverse complement strand
GGTATCTCTATGGAAGTAGATTGCCCAATCTTCCTCTTGAGGAGTGGTTGGTGGGTTTGAACCGCCAGCCTTCTGGTTAGCAGTCAAATGCCTTACCCACTATGCCACAAAAATGGGATATAGTATTTGCCCTTTCATGACTGACTTAACTCAGTACAATGTTTTCAAGATTTGTCTATGTTGTAGCATGAATTAGGACTTTATTTCTCTTTATGGCAGAGTAATATTCTATGGGGTGTGTGTGTGTGTGTGTGTGTGTGTATGCACATACATGCACCACATTTTGTTTATCCATTCATCTGCCGAGGGTCATTTAGGTTGCTTCCACCTTTGGGTTATTGTGAATAATACTGCAGTGCACACTGGTGTACATGTGTCTGCGTGCACTGCTCCTTTCAAGTCTTTTGGGTACATATACATAAAAACAGAATTGTTGGGTCATATGGTATATTCAACTTATGGATGAAGGTTCCAATTCCTTAAAAGGACTGATCTTTGAATGGTATTTTTCATTTTAAATATTTTGTTGATTTATTTCCTGCTATAAAGAAAAAACATGGTCATTTAAGAGAACTTTGAAGATATAAAAAAGCTAGGAGGGAAAATAATCTTACTGCTTAACGATGAACTCTGTTAGTACATTGTTACATTTTCTCACAAGCTTTTCTATCCTTTATGCACACACAAGCTACACACACATTATTTTAATATACTGGCTATGCACTCTTCTATAGCCTTGTTTTATCACTTCAAGTAATCTCATTATGTTTTATTTCCTTATATCATCAAAAATATTGATTTAAATGACTTCCCTAATCTCCACAGAAGGAACACCCCATACATTACTTAACCATTCCATAATCATTGGGCATTTAGGGAGGTTGAGTCATTCACTAGCTATGACAGGTGAGGGGGCACTCAGGCAGCAGACTAGCAGAATAAGCAATGTGGTACTTCCTGGGAACTAAACACACAGCAGTACAGGAGAGGCAGGGCATGTGCTAGTATTCTTTTTCATGGATGAGGAAACTAAACTCCAGAAAATTTAAGTGAATTTCCTGAAAAGATATCTAGAGGATGATTGTAATTAGATATTTCCTTTCCCCAGTATCTTAGCTTGGAGTCATCTGAGCATAAGTACCTTATTTTGGGGGAAAAAAATCCCAAGATAAAGGGTGAGCGATAAGGACAGTGAGACAGAGACTGAGGAAGAGGCAATCAAGGGTGTATTACTGAGCTGGTTACCAATGGGCAATTGGGGCTCTATCTTGAGGAACACTCTGAGGAATTATACAGAAGGTACCTGTGGGAGACTGGGACATTCATTCAA
>NW_006921601.1:9828926-9839117 GCF_000298275.1 Orycteropus afer afer | reverse complement strand
AAGTAGATCACCAGGTCTTTCTTCCAAGGTGCCTGTAGGTGGAGTCAAACTACTAGCCTTTCAGTTAGCAGCCAAATGTGTTAATAGTTTGTACCACCCAGGCAGTCCTATGCAAATAAAAAATAAACATTTCCTTAGTCCTAGCTCTATGACAAGGAGATCTGGTAGCATAGTGGTTAAAGCATTTGGTTGCTAACCAAAAGGTTGGCAACTCAAAGCCACCAGCCACTATGTGGGAGAAAGATGAAGCAGTGTTTTGGTGACTTTGTGCTACTCTAACAGAAATACCATAGGTGGATGGCTTTAACAAACAGGAGTTTATTCCCTTACAGTATTGGAGGCTAGACATCTGAGTTCAAAAGTACCAAGCTCTAGGGGCTGGGTGAAAGCTCCTCAACCTTGGGCTTCAGCTCTGCCTCTTGCTTCTGGCCCAGCAGAGCTAGAGGCTTCTCTTCACTTAGGCAGCTGCTGGCTGCTGAGGCTAACAAGCCCAGGGTTGACAAACAAAATGGTACAGTCCCAAGATTACCAAACAACATGGCAGGCCACTAGTTCAAGTCCAGAGACAGTCCCAAGATTGGCAGGAAACACAGCAGACTGCTAAATGAAGACGTGGCTACATGCAGGGGCTAAGTGTGTCAAAAAGCTCACAGACTTTTCTCAAGGCTTCTCCTTATATACTGAAAGCAGACCACACCCTAAGGTAGCTACTCTGCTGCTCACAGTGGATTCCACTATGGAGTTGATTACTAGTCTCATCATGGGGAATACTACATCCAGCTGCCCAGCCACTCAAAACCAGGCCCAGCCAAGTGGACACACAACTTAACTACCACAGGCAGTCTGTTTCCCTAAAGATTTACAGCCTTGGAAACTTTATGGGGCAGTTCTACTCTGTCGTATAGGATTGTTATGCATTGTATGCATTGGAATTGACTTGATGGCAAGTTATTTGGTTTTTTTCTTTTGTCCCCCTAGCTTTATGACATGCCCATGCTGGAGATTCACAGAGATGGACACAAGTCCCATCTCTGACCTTGCTCAGCCTTTAGTCTGAGAAGACAACCAGTAATGCTGGGTTGCTTTCATGAAAGTATGACATTACCCTGAAGAAACTTCTAGGAGGGGGGAAGGGACTTAACCTGTACTGAGCTCATGTGGTGGGCCAGGCCCTGTGCTCAGGGTTTCCAGTTCATTATTTTATCCTTTACAATCCTTCTGGAGAACAGATGTCTTCTTCTTGGGGACAGAGATGAAGTTTTGGAACTAACTCATCACCATCATGAAGTCAAACCAACATGAGCCTATGACCCTGTCATCTGACGGAATACAACTTATAAAATTGTTAATTCCCTTCTTCCCATCCTTAAACAATGATTAAGCACCTGCTGCATGCCACACACTATTCCAGGGAAGAATGAGCCCTCGCCCTTGGAGCTCTGATTCATGTACATGCAGAGTCCAGGGAGCTGAGGGCTGACCCAGGGCAAGCACTGCCAGATGCAACCAAGGAGAGCTTCCTGGAAAGGGCAGTACCTGGACCCTGTGTGGTTAGATTTCTGGACTTCCCTTCATCTTACTTAGTGCAGTTTATAATTACACAGTTGTGTGCACATCTGAAGACATATGTCTATCTCACTATTTGAGTACTCTGTCCCATTGGAGGATGAATGAGTAGTATGGCAAACTGGCCCCTGAACAGTCTTCCCCTTCCAGTAGAGTCCCACAGCCAAACAGGCAACTCTACCTGATACATCAAATCCGGAATTGGAATCTTAGGAGGAACTGGACTTTAAGAAGAAAAACTGGAATGAGGAAGGATGAGGAACTGGAGGCAGCAGAGGCAGCAAAGAAGGCAAGTGTGTGCTGTTTCTGAGAGCAGGGCCCAAAATTAGAAAACCACGGGCCATCGCACCAGATACAGAAAAAATACTGCCAGTTACTGTGCATCACAAGAGCCATTCAGCTTCTCCTTTTTTTGTTTTAAACCAGCAATCCATGTTGACAGCAAATCTGTACAGGGAGCCTATTAAAAGAAATTGTAGTAAATCAGAGATGCTTTAACTGTCTGTCTGGCCTTCTGCTGATTGCATGCCCGACACTTCCAATGTAACTTCCTTTAGCACAACCTTCTGTTAGATTCAATTCAATGGATAATTATTGGGTCTTGACTATGTGCAAGGCAATGCACTGGAAGCCTAATTCCAGTTGCATCACCCAGGATCAGAGCATAATTTAACTTATGGACAAAAATAGACATGTACAACAGAAGCATTAAGGGCAGAGGCTGCAAGACACTGTAAAGACCATTTAAGAGAGGACAATGTTACACTCATGTGAGCAAGCCTGAGATGGCTGGTACCACATATTCATTCATTCGTTTAAATATGCGATCAACGGCACCGCTGAACAACTTCCCTGAGCCAGGCATTATGCTGGGTCGTGGGGTCAGAGAGATGAGTAAGACCCAGAGCACAGCACAGTATTCTATGGGAGCCAATGGAGTGTCACTTAACTCATCGGGGATGGAAATCAGCAAAGGCTTCTCAGAAGCAGATATTTCAGTAGCATCTTAAAGAGGAACTGGCATTCACCAGGCATAGTGGAAGCAACACATACAAAAAGCTAGAGGTGTGAGAACAGGGCACATTTGGAGAGATAGTGGCTACAAAATGGTGCAACTGTGGGCTGTTGCTTAGAAGTTAGGCTGACAACTAGAACATACAACCAGGTATTTAAGTACCAGTTGCTGCCGAGTTAATTCTAACCCATGGTGACCCCATGTGTGTCAGAGTAGAGCTGTGCTCCATAGAGTTTTAGTGGCTGATTTTTTTTAAAAAAATAGATTGACAGGACTTTCTTCTCAGGCAAGGTTCTGAGTGGACTTGAACCTCCAACCTTCTGATTAGCAGCCAAGCACATTAACCATTTATACCACCCAGGGACTTTAGAACATACGAAGTATGGGTTTAATCTTGAAAGCAATGGGAACTACTGAAGGATAAGAAAAGCAGAGTTTTACAAGTTTGCAGGACAGCTATGAAAAGGTTTCCTAATGGAGCCACCGAAGCAGGTCTTCATGGGATAGAGTCTGCTATGATAAGGCAGTCTGGGCTAGCCTGGGCTCTGGAGAAATGTAGATCTTGGATTAATCCTTGCTCTGCCTCTTATTTAACTTCTCTTGGCCTCTATAATGGGACTCATAATACTTACCTCACAAGTTTGTAATGAAGTTTAGATGACTTAACACATAGAAAATGCCCAGTATAGTAGTACATGCCTTAGTAAGCATTTGGTAAACATTAGTTTATCCTTCCCCCACCTCTTCTTAATATGTGCCTAGCAACACATGTAAGCACTGGGAAAGACAGAGGGACTACTCAAAGATGATCTCATGGAACAAGAATGGCTTTGGCAAGCTACTGGAGTCCAAAAACAAAGTTAGAAGAGACTTCACAAAATTATAACCTTATCGTCTGGTCTTGAGCTTCAAATGGTTGAAGAGAGAGGATGGTGAAGGAGAGGTAGAGAAAAGAAAAAGGCCTGTGAAATGCTTTACAACCCAGAGGACATTTTGGAGCAAATTGTGTGCTGACAGTACCTAGGTAGTTGGAGAAGGAATGTTTTATAGATGTTATGGAGTTTGAAAGGTGGGTACTTGAACAAAGGGGAAGACAGGATAGTAATGGCGGTGGGAGTAATGGCTATGGTGGTCATAGTGGGTGGCAGTAATGACTGTGGTTGGATAAATGTTCAGAAGTTGAAAGAGGTGGGAAAAATGATGCCCAGTACCCACAGTTCCTAGATTACAGTTTCTAAGTATTAAGGATGGTGGATGCTAGGAAGCCCCTTAATTTGAAAGCTAGTAAATAAAGGGAAAGAATCTAACATTTATTCTATCTTTCTAAATCAACTGTACCTTTGGCTGACCAAATACTCAATGAGGGAAAGCTTATCATTATAAAGTATTAGAGCTAATAAAAGACGATGAAATAAATGACTTAGACTAACATCAATTGGAAACCCCGAATGAATCAATATATCTAGGCAACAATAATATCACAAAAAGAGAGATGCCTAGAAGTAATGCTCCCACGCCACCTACACAAGAGACATACCACCAGCAATCCGAGCTCTATCTACCAAATTTTGGGAAATGTAGGGGTCAAAGGAACTTGTTAAATGACACCACAAAGACACCAATAGCAAAATCTAGACTGCAGGAAACTCTACAAGCCAAGTTACAGGTTTCTTCAGTAAATATATTGCAAGGAATAAAAGAATGGTCCTTACATGGGGCAAACGGTTTGCATTTGACTGTTAACCTTTTGAAGGTTGGTGGTTTGAGCCACCCAGTGGTACTGTGTAAGATAGGCCTGGCAAACCGCTTCCATTAAGATTACAACCAAGAAAACCCTATGGTGCGATTCTACTCTGTAACACACGGGCCACTGTGAATCAGAATCAACTGATCAGCAACTAACAACAGATTATCAACCAACTCCAAGACATGGGACTCATTTTGATCTCCATTCCAACAAATGATAATTAACCCATCAGTCAACAAGTAAATAAATAAAATGAAATAATAATAATAATGAGACTGAATAGCTGAAGGTGCTAAAAAAATTATTACTCTCTATGTGTAATATAGCATGTTTTCTAAAAGAACCCTTACGTTTAAGAGCTATATACTAAAACATTTACAGATAAAACGATACAATTGGAATTCATTTCATATTCACTTCATTCTTCTGCCAGGGGATGAGAGACAGACAGGAGGTACACATGAAATAATATTGGGCAAAAGATGATCATTGTTGAAGCTGGGTGATAAGTCAATATGGGGCATATTACACTATCCTTTCTATCTTGTGTATGTTAGAAATTTTCCATAGTAAGGAACTTCTGGGGTTTTTTAATGATGCTTCAGTCTAGATTCTGGTGAGGGGAGCAGAAGTAAACAGAAGACTTGTTTTTTAAAATAAGAAAGTAGATCAGGGCAAGTAACTTTTGCTTGAGCAACAATCTGCAAAATAATATCAATCTGCAAAAAAAAAAAAAATTACAACTAATGTGATAAACACATATTAATATCTTTAATATATAATGAGCTCATCATAAAAATTCATGATAAAAATCTATTAAAGTCCATAAGAAAAATTAACAAAAGATATTAAGTGCCAAATTATATAAAGAACAAAAATACAAATAACTGGTAAATACTGGGGAAAATATTCCTGTCCATGGGTCCCCAAAGAATGTAAGGGAAACATCAATGATATGTCATTTTTCTCCCACCAGCAGCAGTCCTAGACCCACACATCATCTTCCTTCCTGAATGTCTGTCTGCTCCACCCATCTCCCCAATGCAAGGGCAAATACCACCTCTGATTAGGAGCCCAGGGGTCACATATAAGCTCTTCATTTCTCAAAGTCTCCTGCTTTCCCCTGACCTTCTATTCTCTCTTGCTAGGATATCCAGCACAAATGTCTTCCCAGAAGGTGTAAATGAATAATTTGGGGTTTACATGCTCAACAAATAGGAGGAGCTTGTTTCATCTATGATGAAAGCACTATGAACCCCCAGGAGGAACCAAATCACCCCTACATACCTGCAGGGGAACCGAGAAGACTCCCTCACTATGGCCATCCCTTGAGTGCCCATGTGGCTAAAAGTTGCTCAGGACCATCTTTTACTCCTTTGTGAAATCTAAAGTCATACCAGTTGTCGTCAACTGATTCCAACTCACGGCAGCCCCCCCGCCTGTCAGGGGAGAACTGCTTCATAGAGTTTTCAGTGGCTGATTTTTCAGAAGTCTATCACCAGGCCTTTCTTCCAAGGCACCTCTGGGTGGATGCAAACCATCAGTCCTTCAGTGAGCAGCTGAGCACCTAACCATCTGCACCACCCTGGGACTCTTCCTTTATTACTTGGAGTTTTTTCAGAATCCGGAGCAAGGAGCCCAACTGATATAACCACTAACCTGTCAAAATCTATTTGGGATGAATTTTAGCCCAATCATAAACCCAAACATGTGAATTTTCAAATCATGTTAAATCCACAGGTGGAAGCTGAGTGGAAAATCTTGTCAAGAACTTGCACGCACATCAATCAAACCCAGTCCAGTTCCTGTTGTAATTTACTTGTTCTAAACTATTTGAGAAAATTAGAAGATCCCTAATAATTAGATATTACCGATTATGAACTCTTGAAGTAAGATAGTTCTTTTCTTATTATCATTAATGAGAACTACAGCTCTACTGTGCAGTAGAGCTGACTAGTAGGTCTTAGGTAAAGCATTTAGGAAGCTAGTAGCTCAAAGAGGCCAAAAGCTTCTTTCTACAGTTTCAGAAGCCTTACTTATACTGACCAATATGTAGAGCAGATGACAGCAAGTAATGAAACTAGGTAGAGCTTTTCTTTCTAACGTCCTTCATCCTATAGTTTGTTTGTTCATCCTCATCTCCTCCCCTCTCACCCACAGACACTTTTTATACACACACACACACACAAATGCATACCCCTCTACAGCTATCTCTAACAACAGAACTAGGCTAATGCAGGTGAGGTTGACATAAAAAAAAACCTTCAAAGGCAAGAGGAGGGGGCACCAACCGTCTCAGAAACCCAAACATCCAAGATGAGCCAGGAGCCTATCCGAGCACCTCTCAACAGAGAATCACCCCCACTATAGTGTGTTCAGCTTGGTCTAGGCTCTGACCTACCTTTAGGGCAAAGTGCCCCGCAGCCCATGGTCTGGGATTTCAGTCACGATCATGCTATCTTCTGCCCACAGCTGACCTCTCCCTGCAAAGTCCCATACCCCTGTGTTTCCAGGACAATTTTCCGAGGTCTGGAAGTCTGCAAAGCTATATGATCTTTCAACCAGTCTCCTGAGGAGAATGCTGCCTGCTCACTACACTCTCAGCTCCAAGCGCCGGTTGAGAACAAGTAGCTGCCTATATAATTTAATATGATGCCACATGAAGACTCATAGACCTGCTGCAAAAAAGCAAGCGGGATTCTGCCTCTCGCCTCTTGGCAACTTGAACTCTGGAGTGCCTGCTTGTTATTGCTCAGTCTGGGTATAGACCTCAAGTTACCTGTCAGAGCAGATGGGTTTCAGGGGATTAAATGCTAAGGGCCACTGACAAATGAGTCTCATTCAAGGGATCTGAAATCCCTCAGCCCACTTAAAGAACCAAGGTCTTAAACATCTACCTAGGCAGAGGCAAGCTGTGGGCACTGCTGGGTGACCCCAGGAAGCCCTCGAACCAGAGTGGCTACACTGGGCTCTCAAAGCCTTCTACCAATTGCTGTATGAGAGAGAACCCAAACCCATCGTTACTAAGGAAGATGTGAAGGCATCCACATCCACATTCCTGTACACAAGCTTCTAATACTATGCATGTAGTGGGGTGGGAGGTGGGGGAATAAAAAATGCTTGTATCTGATTATTTGTCACTGTGGCTCTTTGGGTTTGTTGGTTGGCTGGATGCAAAGTCCTGCTGGAGGAGGCAGGCCCTGGAATTGTACGCCTGTTTCCACCTGCAGATGACCCAATGCTGGCACTGGGCTAAATGGATTACTCAGATGCTGGGACCAGTTCATCTGAGCCCTGGGGGAGTGCTCCTGCTGAGACTCAGAAGTGGTTCCCAAGATACAGGAACTTGGGAAGACTCAGCAGGGATGTTCCATACTGTGGCCAGTCCTCCAATATCCTGTGCCAAAGTCACTCTACTCCTGGGTGAGGAGAAGCTGAGCATGAGCACAAAGGTGGTATTGCCGAAAATCAGTTCTAGGAAAATCACTGGACTGGAGGGAAGTGGCCATGGCCAGAATCAAGTAGGAAATTCTTACCTCCTCCTCTGTCTAGTCTAGATCCTTGTGGGGGAGGTTCTGCAGAGGTGCTCAAGAGCTCTAGAAGCAGCAAACACGGGAATGGCTACCAGACTCAAGCAAGAGCCCAGCATATTTTTCATGGCAAGATGCTTCCCATACCACAAATAAAGGGAGGGGGCTTAAGCCCAAGGAATTGATAGCCAGAGTCTGCCTTTTCAGCTCTAGGCTAGGCAGACTCTAGAGGGTGGAGGTAATGTGAGCTACTTCTACTCCTTAGGGCTTTCAATGGCTGATTTTTCAGAAGTATGGTCAGGGCCTTTGTTCTGAGGCAGCTATGGGAAAACGTGAACCCTAACTTTTAGGTTAACAGTCAAACGTATTAACTGTTTACATCACCCAGGACCCTCACAGACCACCTAAAAGCCCTAGGAGGAGAAATGCTGGGATGGAAGTACTATGCTACCCATGATTATTTGAGAAAAGGGCTCTTTCCATAACCACTGGTTTTATAATTATCATCTGAGAAGTGTGATATTCTTTAAACGGCACCATCTAAAAGACAGTGTATGCAAATTAAGCTAATATTTTTTATTAACAATTATTACGTGACTGGCATTAAGCTGAGCCCTTTACACACATTATCTCATTCAATCATGGGATGCAGAATTTATAAAAATGAACTTATGCCATACCTGCTGCCTCATACATTAGAGTATGTAAAAGAGAAGTCTAGAAATAGCACTGCAGGACTGAACTAAAAGGTTTTGATTCACAGAAAAGGAAATTTAATTAAAGCATGTAATGTCAATTACTGTCATTCATAATCCTATTATACCTCTCCAGAAATAATACAGATATAAAAGTCTAGAGTTACCTGCATGTTTGATGTAAATAGGATACAATTATCTAGGTTCTGAAAATATCCAGATATCAGAAAGGAAAAAAAATCTCTACCTAGTCTCATGTGTCATCAAATTTCATTATGTAGGACATGAGCGTCTAGCCAAAGAAAGCCCATCCTTCCTCTCAGAGCTGGTCATAAAGACTTTCAAAGATGCCTAAGATTTGGAATTTAAACGAGTCATGACTTTTTTAGCCCCTGGAGATCAGATTATCCTGGTTGGTTTGACAAGCCCTAGAGGGAGAGTCCATGCTGTCAATTCAGCTCCCACCACTCCTAGGCTCTTTTAGTGAATAAGGACAATATTCTTTCATTGGGCAGCTTGAAGGTTCAGTGGAAGGAAGGAACCACAGGACAGCACCAAGGTAAAGAAAACATGGCTCAGTGGCCAAACTATAGCTGAGCCTCAACTGGTCCACCCATGAGCATTTAGGTGCCTGGCATTTCATTCTCTTTACATTGAGTGGGTATTACTGCCAGACCCCAAGCTGAATAGTGGGACCACTATGGGGCAAGAGTAGCAAGGTCCTTATGCTCGTGGGATTATAGTGCAGTGGGCAAGGGGGTAGAGAATGAACAGTGATTTTAAAAAATCGACAGATTCATAAATACTAGCCAAGCTCCTCTTGGTCTCACTTTCTGCTAGCCAGAAGGTTGGTGGTTCAAACCCACCAGCCACTCTGTGGAATAAAGATGGCTAGTCTACTTCCATGAAGAGTTACTGCCTTGAAAATCCAATGGGGGTTGCCATGAGTTAGAGTCAACTCGCTGGCAGTGAGTTTTTTTGGTTTACTTCATGGGGTTGTAGCAAAGACAAAATGAGTCAGTAGCACAAAGTTCTGGGCTTAATAAAAATTAATAGAAAAAATTCTACTGCTACTACTATTCTCATTCTTACTACAATCGAATGACTTTATCGCTTATCAGCTGTGTGACCATGGGCAAGTTACTTACCTTTCCCATGTCACACTTTTTCCATCTGTAAAATGAGATAACAGTAATTCTCAATGAAAATGATTAAATAAGTTAATACATGGAATGTGCTTGGAAAAGTGCCTGACACACAGTACAAATCTGATCAATGTTATTTTCTAGTAGTGATAATAAGGAGCTCTGATGGTGCAGTGCATAAGGCATTTGACTGCTAACCAGACAGTTGGTGGTTCAAACCCAAGGAAGATGGGGCAATCTACTTCCATAAAGATTTACTGCCTTGGAAATCCAAGAGGGTTGCTATGAGTTGGAATTGACTCAATGGCAGTGAGAGTTTGAGTGGTGATTGTTATTTTGCAAGAATCTGGAGGAGGGGGTGGTTTGTATGAAAGAATGTTAACACATCATGTCAGCTCATAACAGTTTACGATTTAACTCAGGGTTCCTTACCAGAGGCACCACTGATTTTTCGGACTAGGTGATTAATTGTTGTGGGGGTGCTGTCATTTGT
>NW_006921601.1:9799935-9828771 GCF_000298275.1 Orycteropus afer afer | reverse complement strand
CCCAAAAAACCAAACCCAATGCCACTGGGTTGATTCCAACTCATAGCAACCCCCATTGGGTTTCCAAGGCTGTAAATCTTTACAGAGGTAGATTGTCTCATCTTCCTCCTGCAGAGCAGCTGGTGGGTAAGCCAAATGCCTTACTCACTAGCCACCAGAGCTCCTTAAAAGACCTTCCAGACCTTATCAAATGTCCCCTCAGGGGCAAAATCGCTCCTCTAGAGAACCACTGATCTAGCTCCAAAGTATAATGTACAGAGAGAAAAATGCATAACTAGACTGCTGTCATGAGGAAAAGAGCAAAGGTAGGTCAGAGAGGAGAGCTCACTGATAGAAAACCCGGGAAGTCTGCTTGGAAGAGTGGGCCTCAATTGGTGCTGCATGACCTTTTTACATATATGGCCAAAATATGTAACATATAAATAAAAATATGATGAATAAAAACCCTTTTGACAAACAAAAAAATTCATGCCTTTCTTTATTGAAATCTAGAAGTTCAAAATAATTAAATACGGCTAAAACCAAGATAGGGCAATCTACTTGCGTAAAGATTTACTGCCCAAGACACCCAGTGGGGGGTCGCTTTGAGTCAAAATTGACTCCATGGCAGGGAGCTTGGTTTGTTTTCTGGATAACATATTGAACCAAACTCCCTGCCATCGAGTCGTTTGTGACTCATAGTGACTCCCATTGGGTTTCCCAGGTAGTAAATCTTTACTGAAGTAGAATTGTCCCATCTTCCTTCTGCAGAGCAGCTGGTGGGTTTGAACTGCCAACATGGTTAGCAGTCAAATGCCTTAGGCACTGCACCACCAGTTATACACACACACACACACACACACACACATATACATAAAAAGATATCATACATCTTTATAATATACTGAATATAATTTTCCATGACATACAGTGCCCTCCTTCCACCAAGATTCTGATAAAGCCTTTTAGCTAAATGTCATCCCATATTATTTATACAAACTGGGGAGAGAGAAACAAAAAAGAAGTAAGCAGGGAAAGGACATCTTCAAGTAACCCCTGAAGACCTTTGGAGAAATGACACTGACATTTGTGGAAACAACGTGTCCAACTTTTAATCAAGTGGCAATAAATGAGTTCACTTCAAGAGAGATAATGTCTGGTCTACCCTGGCTCCCAGTGGCTTCCTTCCATTCCATCCCCATGATTGGGACCACTTGACCTGCAAGTTCAGCTGAATTTGGACTCAGTTTCCAGGAACCAACTTGGCCTGAACCTATCTTGGACTCAGCATCATTGCCTACATAGTGTCTCATTCTGATACAGACAGTCCCAATCCCTTCAGAGTACCCCTTCAGAGTGCCTTGTCCTGTCCAAGCAATCTGTTTGGCACCTCCATCTCAGGACCCTGCTCAAGTACTCCTGCCCAGTATTTGGGGCTGAAACACCAGACTGTTCCACTGTCTGCCTGCCTTCCTGGACATCCAAGCTTTGTCCAACCTCGACTTCCCTCTGCTGTGCTCGGTGTAACCATCAGGATATCCTACTTCACCTTGGACCCTTCCTCACTACTACTGATTTTTCTGGATGGTGATCAGAGATTGCTGGTTATATGATCTTTATAACTGGACAAAATTAGCTGTCACAAGACCATAGTCATGATCATAGAGTTTAGTGTATTTTTGTCACTTAACATCTTTAAATATGTTGTTGTTGCTGTTGTTAGGTGTCGTCGAGTCATTTCCAACTCTAATGACACTATGCACAGCAGAATGAAACACTGCCCGGTGCCACACAAGCTCCAGGTTACTTGCTGTACTTGAGCTCATCACTGTAGCCACTGTGTCAGTCCATCTCGTTGAGGGCCTTCCCCTCTTTCATTGACCCTCCACTTTACCAAGCATGACATCGTTCTCCAGGGGATGGTCCCTTCTGACAACATGACCAAAGTAGCTGAGATGAAGTCTGGCAATTCTCGCCTCCAAGAAGTATTCCGGCTACACTTTCTCCAGGACAGATTTCTTAGATCTTTTAGCAGTCCATGGTACTCTCAGCATTCTTCACCAGCACCACAACTCAAAAGCATCAACTTTTCTTTGGTCTTCTTTATTCATTGTCCAGCTCTCATATGCATATGAGGCGACTGAAAATACCATGGCTTGTGTCAGGCGCACCTTAGTCTTCAAGGAGATATCTTTGCTCTTCAGCACTTGAAAGAGGTCCTTTGCAGCCAATTGACCCAGTGCTATACATCGTCTGATGTCCTGATGGCTGCTTCCATTGACGTAGATTGTAGAACCAAGCAATGTGAATGAAGTCTTTGACAACTTCAATCTTTTCTCGATTTATCATGATGCTGCTTACAGGTCCAGTTGTGAGGATTTTTGTTTTCTTTATATTGAGATGTAATCCATACTGTAGACTGTATTCTTTAATCTTCATCAGTAAGTGCTTCAAGTCATCCTCACTTTCAGCAAGCAAAGTTGTGTTATCAGTGTATCATAGGTTGTTAATGATCCTTCCTCCAATTCTAATGCCATGTTCTTCTTCATATAGTCCAGTTTCTCAGATTATTTGCTCAGCATACAAGTTGAATAAGTATGGTGAAAGAACAGAACCCTGACACACTCCCTTCTTGATTTTAAACCATGCAGTGTCCCCTTGTTCTGTTCAAACAACAGCCTCCTGGTCTATGTATAGGTTCCCTATGAGTATAATTAAGTGTTCTGGACTTTCCATTCTTCTCAGTGTTACCCATAATTTGTTATGATCCACACAATCAAATGACTGTGCATACTCATTAAAACATAAGTAAATAAAAGCTGATCACCTTTCTTTGGAATGGGTACAAATATGGATCTCTTCCAGTCAGTTGGCCAGGTAGCTATCTTCCAAATCTCTTGGCATAGCTGAGTAAGTGCCTCCAGCAGGGCATCCATTTGTTGAAACATCTCAGTGGGTATCATATTCTTTAAATATATCCTTCCACACATTTGTAAAGTGGTCCTATTTTATATTTTAATGACAACATAATCCTCATTTATCCTGCCCTACTATTACATTTAAGTCATCACAACACTGTTGGTGATTTGGATTGTTTCAATATAAGTAAAACAGTTTATAAGCTTTAAAAAATGTCATTTCCTTAGGACATATTCTCAAAAGTAGAGTTGATGGGTCTGATTTTGTAATCTTTTTCTCTGGTTGGAAAAAAAAAATCATTTGTAATGTTTTCTTCAATGTCTGAATGATGTTTCCACAAAGCACTGAACATGTTAGATTTTACAGCTTTTATTTATTTTTGATAATGGAATAGATGTGATGTGGTAATATGGTTGTTTTAACTAAAATCTGGTGGTATAATACCTAAGGAATTTGACTGCTAACCAGAAGGCTGGCAGTTCAAACTCACCAGCCACTCGTCAGAAGGAAGGCTGGGCAATCTACTTCCATAGAGATACCACCTCAGAAACCTAAGGAGGGGTTGCTATGAATTGGAATCAACTTGACGGCAGTGAGTTTGTTTTTGGTTTACCTCCATCATATTCATTTATAGTGAATGTTACTCTTGTGAATTATCTGCTCATACCCTTTGACCACCTATCCAAGGAAGACTTGGTTGTGACCTCTTGTTGTTGTTGTTGTTATGTGCTGTCAAGTCAGACCCGACTCACAGTGACCCCTCCTTGGGTTTCTGAGGCAGTATCACTACGGAAGTAGATTGCCCAACCTTCCTTCCGAGGAGTGGCCGGTGGGTTTGAACTGCCAGCCTTCTGGTTAGCAGTCAAGTGCCTTAGGCACTATGCTACCAGAGCTCCTTATGATATCTTAGACTTATATAAAACTCCCCAAAGTATCCAGATAGTAAGTTTTAACTGTTATGTTTATTGCAACTATTTCTTCAATCTGTTGTTTTTGTGTGTATGTGTGTTTTGTTTTGCTGATTTTCTTTGTACTAGAAAAGAAAAAAGAAGGTGTTTTGCTTTTAATGTAATTGGATCCATCAAACTTATCACTGATAATTCCTTCAATTGCTTCAATGGTCAGAAAACTGTCTTTCTTCAACAATTGGGATAAGTATACCATTAAAAAAAATTAGCTCTTCAAACCATCTGGCATTTGTTGTGGTATAGGGATACAGTGACCATATTTTCTGAATCAAAAATTGGAACATGTGATCTGACAAGTGCCAGTGCTCTTATGGGCAAAATGGAATAGAACATTTGAAATTGAGAATGTCCTGGAAAATTGAGGACATATGGCTCCCGTATGTATAGAGCAAGCTGTTATTTTAAAGGTACAATGCCAGGCTCAGCTCCTGTCAATTCTAAGCAACAGCAATGTTTAGCCTGAAGCTCAGCCTCATCCCAGTCCTGAGCCAAACCTTACTAGGGTGGGCAGGCGGTCAGTGGGATCAGTTCCACCAGTAGGTAGGATTCAGAACTAGTTACGTTACCAAAGCCCAATGTCTGCCTCTCCAGATTCACTCTCCTCCTTCTTCCCTCCTGAATCAATGGGCATGTTTGCTCTCTGGATTCAGGTTAAATTTGATCAAAGGAAAATACTCCAAAAAACTCAAGAGAGAAGTTAGGACATTGAGACATTTCTTCCCTGACACCCTGGCGGTGAGGCCACCATGACCAGAGGTCACTGGTCTTGTCCGTCTGGTAATTCTCTGTGCCCCTCTTTCTTTAGCTCTGGAATTTGGTAACCATTCCTATCCTTGTCCCTACAGGCCTAGGGATGGTAACAGTTTGATTCTACACCTTCGTGTTTTTCCTACACTCTGCCCAGACATTTGTAAATAGACCTTTATTAAACTGTACTCACATTATGCAATTCCAAGTGTACTACCACTTTATGCCAGGACCCTGACTGATACACCCGGTATCCAGCTTGCCTGTATGAATATATGCTATCACAGAGCTTGTTTTTCCCAGATACCACCAGTAAGTTGGCTTTGTGTATACATGGTTAGAAGACCAGCTTCCTCTTAGAAGCCATAGCCTAGTTGACAACTATGCCAGCCCCTTCCTTGGGGAGATAGGACCTCTCAATGCCACACACTGACTTCAGGACTGTTCCACTCCGGACAGACCATAAGACACTATGATCTGGTTGCTCATACTATTTTAAAACTTGACTTTCCTACCCTGGTTCTACCCTATACTAGCTGCTGAGGTGCCAGTCATGCCAGTGGCTTCTTTGTTCAGTGGAAACAAGTACCATTATACATAAAAATTGGTCAAGTCATCACAAGAACTGGGTGATAATCATCTGAGCTGCTGTTCCAGGGCCACCACAGTCATCTTTAATGGCTACCCATTTCTTCTTGGCCTGTGGATTTTGGTTTATGACACTCTCTGCAACAACTTGCAGAGCCTCCTCTTTCTACTGACCCAGCTCTTACCCGTAACACTGCCTGATGCCCTACTGTCTGTTTCCATTGTTGTTGCTGTCTTTTGATGCCATCAAGTCAGCCCTGATTCATAGTGACCCACGCATAACAGGACGAAACACTGCCCAGTCCTACACAATCCTCACAATAGTTGCTATGTATGAGCTCTTTGTTGCAGCCATTATGTTAATCTACCTAGTTGAGGTTCTTCCTCTTTTCTGCTGACCCTCTGCTTTGTCAAGCATGATGTCTTTCTCCAGGGATGGGTCCTTCTTAATAACATGCCCAAAGTATGTGAGATGAAGTCTTGCCATCCTCTCTTGTAACAATGCTGTACTTCTTCCAAGACAGATCTGTTCATTCTTCTGGCAGTCCATGGTATATAGTCAATGTTCTTTGCCAATGTCGTAATTCATATGCATCAATTATTTTTGGTCTTCCTTATTTATTGCTTTCCCATGCATATAAGGCAAGTGAAAATACCATGGCTTGGGTCAGATGCTCATTAGTCCTCAAATGACAACTTTGCTTTTTAACACATTAAAGAGGTCTTTTGCAGCAGATTTGCCTAATGCAATACATTGTTTGATTTCTTGACTGTCTTTTCCATTGGCGTTGATTATGTATCCAAGTAAAATGAAATCTTTGACAACTTCACTATTTTTTCTGTTTATCATGATGTTTTGTAGTGGTTCAGTTGTGAGGATTTTGTTGTTGTTGTTGCTGAGGTGCAATCCATACTGAAGGTTATAGTCTTTGATCTTCATCAGTAAGTGCTTTAACTCCTCTTCACTTTAAGCAAGAGGTTGTGTCATCCACATATCACAGGCTGTTAATGAACCTTTCTCCAATCCTGATGTCACATTCTTCTTCATATAGTCCAACTTCTTGGATTATTTCCTCAGCATACAGAATGCATAAGTATGGTGAAAGGATACAACCCTGATGCATACTTTTCCTGATCTGAAACTTTATTCTAGTCAAACAACTCCCTTTTGTCCTATGTACAGGTTTCACATGAGCACAGTTAAGTTTTCTGAATTCCTAATCTTCGAAATATTATCCATAATTTGTTATGATCCACATAGTCAAATGCCTTTGAATAGTCAATAAAACACAGGTAAACATCTTTCTGGTATTCTCTGCTTTCAGCCATGATCCATCTGACATTGCTCCACATCCTCATCTGAATCCAGCTTAAATTTCTGACAGTGTCCCGTGGATGTTCTGCTGTGACCATTTTTTAATTATCTTTAGTAAAATTGTATTTGTATGTAATATTAATGATACTGTTAGATAATTTCTGCATTCTGTTGGATCACCTTTCTTTGGAATGGGCACAAACATGGATCTCTGACAAGTGGCTGGTCAGGTAGCTGTCTTCCAAATTTCTTGGCATAAATAAGTAAGTGCTTCCCTTCCAGCATAGCATTTGTTTATTGAAACATCTTAATTGGTATTCTGTCAATTCTTGGAGCCTTGTTTTTCACCAGTTCTTTCTGTGCAGCTTGGACATCTTCCTTCAATATCATCGGTTCTCAATCATATGCCACCACTTGTCTGTCAGTTTGTCATATTGTGGTGGCTTGTGTCTTGCTGTGATGCTCGAAGCTATGTCAACAGTACTTCAAATACCAGCTGGGACACCCATGGTAGATAGGTTTCAGCAGAGCTTACAGACTAACACAGACTAGGAAGAAGGACTTGGCGGTCGGAGGTCTACTTCTAAACAATTAGACAGTGAAAATCTTATGCTCCCACTAACAACCTAGTTTCCATTTTTACCTAATCCACATCACTTGGGTGCAAAATTGCTTTAGTCCCTCCTAGGGGAAAGTCATAAACACAGAGAAGCCAGAAGGAACCTTCCCCAAGGGCACAGACAATCTGAACCTGCCTCCCTGAAGCCATCACACAGAGTCTGAAGAAAGGATCTTAAGATTCAGCCTCAAGCATCCATTGGAGTCAGGCTCAGTAATACAAAACCATGCTGAAAGGCTACAAGACAGAAGGAACAAGGTAATGTCAGTAAAATTGGAGCAAAGACAACAAGCAAATGATGATCTACATGAGCAAGGATATGGCAAGACTTTGGAGAGGAAGTAGGGCTCAACCTAGAACTTGAAGGTAGATAAGAGGAAGCAAGTCCAGAAACAAGGTCCCAGGGACAGGAATCAGCTAAATTATTTGATATATTACGTAAAGTGATAACTATATAAATTATCCTGAGGGCACAGGTGAGGGAAAGCAAAAATTATACTATCCCTGCTTCCATCAGGGCACCTATGTATTCCCATTTGACACCCACTAGGCTATATGTGAGTCTCCATAGGGGATTCCAGGTTAAGCAAGAGCAGGCATCTAAGTGCTTGTTGAATACAGAAATAAATGAATATATACAACCTGGTTATTGACAAAAGCCAAGAGTTTAGTTCTTGGTTTTCTACCTTTGAATCCTCCATCTGCAGGAAGAAAAGGGTCACCCAAGAGAAGAAGCACTTTATGGTAAAGGCTTTTAAGAAGTCAAGCCAACAAGCATTATGGTACTCTTCAATGGAGAGTCTCTGGGTGATGTAAATGGATAAGGACTTGACTGCTAACTAGAAAGCTGGCAGCTTGAAACTACCCAGAGGTCCCTCAGAAGAAACTTGCTGATCTGCTTCTCAAAATTCACGGCCTTGATAACCTTACGGAGTGCAGTTCTATTCTGCACATATGCATTGCTATGATTTGGAATCAACTCAACAGCAACTGGTTGGACGTTTGGTTATGGTGTTTGGAAATAGCCTTTTATCTCATTTAGGGACTGTGGCAGCCTTCTGCTTTTTTTCTCACAAAGCTTTAGGAGCAGGCGCTTTTCCCAAGTCCTCAGATGCAAACTTGGTGTTTGGGGTCTCCGTAGGCCTGGTGAGTAACACCCACAGTGCTCTTAGGCAGTGCTTCGGAGAGCCCCACCGGTATACCTGTGTACACCTGAGCACCATAGGCTTTCTGTCTTGGGCTTGAGGCATCTGCTCTACACATTGGCTGTTCCTGTTTCCCTCTTTATAATCAGCTTTCAAGTTTCTAGTGTCACATGTTTTGATTATGAAAATGCAATGTCTTTTCCTGCATCCCAATACCTCTCTTGTGCTTCATGTACCTTTCTTTTAGCAATGATCATCTACCACCCTAGGTGAGAATCTGAATTTATTCCTATTGATAGTACTAATATAATAACTTATAATTGCTGAATGATTTACAACACTTACACAGGCATCTTATTTAATTCTATAACAATCTTACTAACTAGGTAAGGTGATCTCTGTTTTATACTGAAGCTCAAAAAGTTAAGTTTAGCCAGTCCCAAAACAGCAGCACCAGGCATTACCTCAGCTCCAGGACTCTTCTATCATAGTTGTTGCCTTCTGATTCCTTCTCACTCACTCTGAAGAGTGTGATCAAGAGTCTGACTTCCTGTCTCCATGGTATTAAGTGGCTCCATGCATCGAGTATAAGGGTTAGATTAGGCTATAAGGGGTGAGGTCCCTTCCAACTCTGAATCTCTGTGATTCCTACAATCTTACCAATCTTTCAACCTGCCAGCAATTTTCCACAAAGTTCTAGCGTCCCCCTAGGTTCCCTGCAACTTACCACATGCTATTTTTTGACACTCAACTACTACTAGACATTTTTTGAAGCTGGGCAGTGAACTGGATAGCAATTCCGTATCTCAGATTTCCTACATCGTTCTGGAAAATTGTGTTACATGGGGCAAATGAAAGAGCTAACGGCAGCAGGGGGAAAAAATCATAAAAATGTAGCCGTTTTTATTTCATCCTGCCTCCCTCAGCAGATTTGGTCAGTGACTTCTCTCTGAGTCATGCAAAGGCTTTAAAACTTGCTCTGATTTATATCTGTAGGAAACAGAGTTTATGTCTTACATTTTTCTTCTAATATTTTTTTCATTCCCAAATCATAGCTTATTCTCTTCTACATGGAATTTCTTGATAATACCTCATGGCTAAAATATACATATACAATAGCTTTTCAGCTTCATGGTGTGAATTAACCAAAACCACTCATTTCAACAAGAGCCTGGAGGCTTTAGGCCAATTACCCCAGAATGTATTCGGAGAGATTTAGCTGGGCTGTCCTCTCCTCCTCAATTAAGTCATGGGAAAAGGCTCAGGATCACCAATGATCTCACTTGGAGAGGGATCCGCAAGGGAGAGCATTAAAAAAAAAAAGTTTTCTACCAGAGAGCTTAGAGGCATGGGGCCATTCCCATTATTTTTGGCATATAAAGTATGGCAGATGGTCTAATCTTTCACATCTCTCTATTCTGAACTCTATTCCAAAGGAAAATTAAGAACCACAATTTAGTTGAGGTCAAAAAGACAAAGTTTATAACTTCAGCCCCTGCCTCCACCCCCCAGCCAAGGCTGTGTCTTCTGTGATAATCCAGAGGATTAGCATTATTCTCTAGTTGCAAGTAACAGAATCCCTCCATCTCCCCAAATCTACTTAATTAAAGAAGACTAAAAAAAGTAAAAGTTACTGTGGTAGGTAGAATCCTAAATGGCCCTTCAAGATTTCTTGCCTTAGTTTCCTAGTGCTGTCATACAACCACCACCACAAGTAGGTTGCTTTAAAAGAACTTAAATTTATTGTCTCATAGTTCAGGAGGCTAGAAGTCCAAATCAGGACATTGGCTCTAGGGGAGGGTTCTGCCTTGTTAACAGGCCCAGGTGTTGCTTGGTTATTCCTTGTCTTACAGATGGTTCTTCCCATAGCCGTGTGTGTGTGTGTGTGTGTCCTTGTGTGTGTCTGTGTGTGTTCTTTTTATAAGATACCACTCAGAAGTGACTTGGTTTAGGGCCCACCTTCCTCAGTTTTGGCCTCATTAACATAATAAAAGAAAACTCCTATTTCTAAATAGGCTCATATTTACAGTTTCAGGGGTTAGGACTTCGACATATCTTTTCGACGGGCACAACTCAATCCATAACATCACCCTAATCCCAGGACTAGGAGCTCTGGTAGCATAGTGCCTAAGGCACTTGACTGCTAACCAGAAGGCTGGCGGTTCAAACCCACCAGCCACTCCTCGGAAGGAAGGTTGGGCATTCCTATTTCCGTAGTGATAGTGCCTCGGAAACCCAAGGAGGGGTCGCTATGAGTCGGGGCCAACTCGATGGCAAATAACAACAACAACAATCCCAGGACTATAAATATGGTATGATTATCTGATGATAATTAAACAGGAGGTTACCCAGGTAAACCTGATCCAATCACACCACTCCTTCAAAAGCAGAGAGTTTTCTCCTGCTGGTAGCAGAAGAGGAAGTGAGAGAAATTTGAAGTGTGAGAGGGATCTGAAGCAAGGAGGAGTCCCAGTTACTGACATGGAAGCGGGCTTGGGCAAAAGCCTGAGAGTGGTCTCTAGGAGCTAGGAAACATCCTCCAGCAAGTAAACAGGGACTTCAGTTCTATAGATATAAGGAACCAGATCCTGTTGACATCCTGAAAGAGCCTAGAATCAGGTTCTTCTCCAGAGCCTCCAGACAAGAGCACAGGCAGCAGGCAGGCCAACACCTTGACTTTTGCCTCATGAGACCCTGAGCAGAGAGCCAGCCAGCCTGCCTGCCTGGACTTCTGAACTAAACAAAACCAAACTCACTGCGGTCAGTTTGGATCCGACTCACAGTGACCCCTCCTTGGGTTTCCAAAGAGGTATCACTATGGAAGTAGATTGCCCAATCTTCCTTCCGAGGAGTGGCTGGTGGGTTTGTACCGCCAGCCTTCTGGTTAGCAGTCAGATGCCTTAACAGCCAGAATGTTCCTTAGAAGCAAGGACGGAGAAACTTCATCTCACATACTTTGGACATGTTATCGGGAGGGACTAGTTTTTCCATGAGAAGAACATCATGCTTGGCAAAGAAGAGGGTAAATGAAAAAGAGAAGGACCCTCAATGAGATGGATTGATGTGGTAGCTGCAACAATGGGCTCAACCATGGCAATGATTGTCAGGACGACACAGCACTGGGCTGTGTTTTGTTCTATTGTACTTGGGTCACTATGAGTCAAAATTGACTTGATAGCACCTAACAACAACAGGAGCTCTGGTAGCTTAGTGCCTAAGGCACTTGACTGCTAACCAGAAGGCTGGTGGTTCAAACCCACCAGCCACTCCTCAGAAGGAAGGTTGGGCAATCTACTTCCATAGCAACACCGCCTCAGAAACCCAAGGAGGGGTTGCTATGAGTCGGGCCAACTCCATGGCACATAACAACAACAACAACACCTACACATATATATGTGATGTTACCAGTGATAGGCTATGAAGGAAAATAGAAAAACAGGGTGGGGCAATGTGATAAAAGGAAATGTTGTTGTTGTTAAGTGCCGTCGAGTCGTTTCCGACTCATAGCGACCCCATGCACAGCAGAACGAAACACTGCCCGATCCCGCGCCAGCCCCACAATCCCTGCTATACTTGAGCCCATCATCGCAGCCACCGTATCAATCCATCTCGTTGAAGGCCTCCCCCTCTTTCGTCAAACCTCCACCCTACCAAGCATGACATCCTTCTTCAGGGAATGTCCCTTCTTACAACATGACCAAAATAGGTGAGACGAAGTCTAGCCATTCTTGCTTCCAAGGAGCATTCTGGCTGCACTTCCTCCAGGACAGATCTGTTAGTTCTTTTAGCAGTCCATGGTACTTTCAGCATTCTCCGCCAGCACCACAACTCAAAAGCATCAACTCTTCTTCGGTCTTCCTTATTCATTGTCCAGCTCTCACATGCATACCAGGCGATTGGAAATATCATGGCTTGTGTCAGGCGCACCTTAGTCCTCAATGAGATATCCTTGCTCCTCAGCACTTGAAACAGTTCCTTCACAGTTGACTTTCCCAATGTTAGGTGCCATCAAGTCACCTCTGACTCACAGGGACCCTATGTACAACAGAACGGAAACACTACCCAGTCCTGCATCATCCTCACAATCCTTGCTATACTTGAGCCCTTCATTGCAGTCACTGTGTCAATCCATCTTGTTGAAGGTCTTCTTCTTTTTTGCTGATGCCCTGCTTTACCCAGCGTGATATCCTTCTGCGGGGAATAGTCCCTTCTGATGGGAAATAGGAAGTACTATTTTAACATAGGTGGTCTTGTACCTCTCGACAGGGAGGGTGGGCTTTGAACAGAGATGTGAGTAAAGTTAGGGCGCCAGCTATGCAAATTATATGGAAAACGAACATTCATGAAGAAGAGACTGCAAGTGAAAAGGCTGTGGGAAGGATCTGGACTTGGCATGTGTAAGGAACAGCAAGGAGGTCAGTAGAACTGGAGTAGAAGAGAGCAAGGGGAGAATGATGGAAAACAATCTGGGAGAGAGAATATGGTGCCAAAATAAGTAGGACTTATAGGCCAGGGCATGGACTTGGGAAAATCATTAGAGAGTTGAATGCAAGGTAATGCCATGGATTCCAAACATGGCCTCCCAAGCCTCCCCCTTCAGCTAGGCCTCTGGCTAGTGTCATTTTCCAAGAGGAACATATGGGTGAGTCAAGTTAAATGGTGACTTTATGCCCCCATTATAGCTAATACCAATTTTGTTTAATTCAGTGAGTCTAAACCACCTCTTAAAGTGGAAGCCTAAGGACTATTCAAAAGAAGTGAAGTCCACATGCAGTGACGGACTCACTGGGAAACACAGTGAAAGTGTCCCTCTTCCCATCCATCCTGCCATGTAGTTTCAAAGAATGATCAGAACCACTGTCCAAGGAGTAGTCCCACTCCCTCTTCCTTCCCCGAGAGCCCGTGCCTTTCTCATTCCTCAAGGAGCATGTTCCTCAAGCTATCTCAAGTGAAAGACCAATTTCCTTTTCTTTTTTTTTTAAATTTCCAGATGACTGCAGACTGATACTTTGTCAGATATAATAAATCACTGGAATAAATTGAAATAAAAAAAATAAAGTGTGCTGATCACACACTCAGATGTTGCAGCAATGTCAAATTACTATAAAGTTTCTCCCTCATTTTCATGGTCTCCCTGGTAGAAACTGGAATCACCTTTGAGGCAGTTCTTGCTTTCACCTCTAACATCAAATTAATCACTAATTTCTGTAATACTTTTTTTTTCTTTGAAAATAGTTTGCATTTCCCTCCTTTCCGTCCCAACTGAGCCCTGCACTGTTTCCAATCAAGTTCTGGTTCTTGAAACAGCCTGCGGACTGTTCTCTCTGCCCCCAACTGGCCAATCAAAAGTATCTTACATATAGGAAAGCTACATGAATCCTAAAACATTTTTTCATCATGGTCTCCCTTGCGCAAAAAAAATTCAGTGGCTCTCGGGGGTGCGTGGCATCAATTTTAATTCCTGGCTTTTGCAGGAGGCCTGTGACTATATCACTCATTAATTGCTTCACACTAACATGACATTTCTATGCCATGTTGCCAAAGGTCCTCCCAGGCCACTTTCCTGATCTACTCTATCCACACTGATCCCTCCATCTCCAGAATTCCTACCACTTAACACCACTGAGATCTCAGGGAGAGCTTGTTACTGAAAGGGCTAATTAATTGCATTGTGTTGGTTTCAATCACTCTGAGAGCAGAGACCACCACTGCTGCTAAATTTCTCCCTCTATATTGATGCACAACAACAACATATTGATGCTAGTGCCATAAAAGGGGTTAGTTAGTAATTTTTGGTGAGTTGGCAGATCTGTCAGGTTTTCAGTCAGCCTATAAGAACAGCACGCTATCAGCTCAATCATCCTAATGAATTAAGTCTTCCTGTTAAGGAGCTCTGGTGGTACAGTGGTTAAAGCATTTGGCTGTTAACAAATAGATCAGTGGTTCAAATCTACCAGCTGTTCTGTGGAAGAAAGATGAGGATTCTGCTTTTAAAGATTTACAGCCTTGGAAATACTATGGGGGTCACCATGAGTTGGAATCAAGTCGACAGCAGTGAATTTTGTTATGTTTTGTTGTTGTAAGTTGCTGTTGAGTTGATTCTGACTCAAGGCGACCCCATGTGCGCAGGGTAGAACTGCTCCATGAGGTTTTCAAGGTTGTGATCTTTCGGAAGCAGATTACTAGGCCTATCCTCTGAGGTGCCACTGGGTGGGTTTGAACTGCCAACCTTTTGGCTAGTAGTCAAGTGCTTAACTTTTGCACCACCCAGGGACTCCCATTTAGAAGTAAATTGCCCGGTCTTCCTTCCAGGAAGTGGCTGGCGGGTTTGAACCCCCAGCCTTCTGGTTAGCAGTCAAATGCCATAGGCACTATGCCACCAGAGGTCCCAGATTAAATCTAACAAGCAAATAATAATATCTCCCTACTATGGGCCAGGACTACACATGCACATATAGTATTCCTGATCCTCGGAAGAAGAACTTGTTATCTGTTTTGCAAATGAAACTGCTGAGCTACAACAAGAAGTCAGTTATCCAAGGTCACATAAGTGGTCAAGGGGAGATCTGGGATTCAAAATATATCTAACTCCAAACACAGCACTGATTCCACTGCAAAATTCAACTTTAGAAATGGCAGCTCTTTTCCAGGTTTTGGGAACCACTCATTCATTTTCACTGATGGCCTATGAGATCTGAATACATAAGATGGCAGCTAAAAACCCTCAGCTAGAGCCATGGATACTGACACTTGCTATCACCATCAACACGAGTACTTTTCAGTCCTGGGACTCATGCCCGTCATCTCAGAAACAGACTGTCAGACACTATCAGACATGCAAGGGTGTTTCACTTCACACCTGTCCTGAATGAGGAGAAAGTTTTCAGAAACATCCTTCCAGGTGGTCCATGCTCTTCATTTTCCCTATGTCACAGAGTCAGGATTCTGGCTAGAGTAAGAGAAGTCGGTAGAGGATGGGAACTTAGGAAGTAACAATTTTTAAGTAGAAAGATGTCAACCGGGGAAAGGTGGCAAATGGTCAGAGAGATGAGAGAACCATGAGAAGTTCCTGTCTCAGCCAAAGAAGAGGAGAGCTTCAAGAAAGGAACTGTTGCAGACAGATCAAGTAAGATGAAGAATAAAAAGCAATTTGGAAATTGGGAGGTCACAGGTCACCTTTGCCATGGCAATTTTAGTGGGAGCCGAAGTCAGACTTTTGATGTATCAGTGGGAAGTGAGAAAGTAATGACTGTAGATGAATTTTCAAGATATTTAGTGGGTACAGGAAGAAAAAGGAGCTGACTGAGGAGAAGAGCTGGGGGGTGGCACTGTGAGTCAGGCTAATGTTAGAAGCCAGGGGTTTGCTACCAAGTCATTTAGCCAGATTAACATTCAACAGATTGGAGCAGGCACAGGACAAACACCTTCTAAGTTGATTCAGGCTAGGGATTGCTGGGTAAGGGCAGTGAGAGAACAAGATGGAAGGCGGAGAAAACTGAGTTATGCTGGTGAATGTAACAAGATACAGATTGAGTTTGGAAGGTACTGTAAGTATGAAGAATAGATGGTCAGAGCTAGAAACTGAAGAGCAAGTTTTCAATGGAACAGGAATCATGGTAGCAGAGGTGGTAACCACCACTCGTCTGTCAGTTTATAATACTATGGTTGCTTGCATGTTATTATGATGCTAGAAGCTATTCCACTGGGATTTCAAATAGCAGGATCACCTATGGTGGGCAGGTTTCAGTGGAGCTTCCAGACAAAGACAGACTAGGAGGAAAGGCCGGGTGATCTATGTCCAAAAAAGCCAATGAAAGCACTATGGATCGCAACAGAATATTGTCCAAGGTAGTGTTGGAAGACGAGCCTCCTAGGCTGGAAGGTACTCAAAATACACAGCAGCTGCAAAAATGAACTTGAATATACCAATGATTGTGAAGATGGCGCAGGTGCGGACATTTTGTTCTGTTGCACATGGGTTTCCAGGAGTCAGAGCCAACTCAACAGCAACTAACACCAATAAAGGTTGTAAAATGGAAGGTTGTACATGAAGAATGTAATCAGTGTCACTGTATTATACACATAAACATTGTTGAACTGGCAAGTGTTTTGTTATCTATTTCTTTACCATATGAAAAAAAGGGGGGGGGGCGGAGTTGTAGCTAGAGAGGGAAAATTCAGATGACAAGTGTTTAGGTATGCCCTCATTCCAGGCATGGATCCTGGGAGGAAATTTATGTGGCAGAGTGGATGTGACAGCCATGAAGCAGAGCAGGTCAAGGGACTATGTGGCTGGTGGAAAGATCAGTAGGAAGGTTGTTGGATCCACCAGGAAGAAAGGCAGGAGACCACGGTTTAAAAGCAAGTGCTGAAGTCCTGAGTGCAATGCAGCAGCCAGGGGACAGGGGTAGAAATAGATGAAAGTGGATTAACCAGGTGCCTCATTTGGAAAGAGGAGAGGTTTTGAAGGGGGCATGGAGAAGAGTGAACTTGAAGTGTACGTGGGAAGTCCCTGACACTTGGGAAGAAAGCAGTATCCTGGAGGCAGGGCCAGATTTCTGAGCAAGTGATGGAGGGAATGTGTAAAGAAATGGGTTCAGGATGTCCAATGTTGGGGAGTTTCTTGGCGGTAGAACCAGGATTCCAGGGATTAATAGAGGGGGCTGGCAAGAGAAGGGAGCGGTTAGGGAGGAACATAATTGGATGAGAACAAAGAAAAATACACGGGACTAGAGCAGCATGTCCCTGTTGTGTTGGACCCCACATAAAGGCAAGGCAGCCCAGTCGTCCACTTTGAGGAATGGCAACTACTTCCCAGAAGCCTCGAGTAACCCACTGTTAACCGAGTTGATCATTCTGGCCCTCACTGTCTCCAGCTGACCTGTAAGCAGAAGTTGCTCACTTGAGTGTGGCGGTTGTAGCCAAAGGTAGAGGTGTTGTTGTTCTGTGCCGTCGAGTTGGACCCGACTCATAGCGACCCCTCCTTGGGTTTCCGAGGCAGAATCACTACGGAAGTAGATTGCCCCATCCTCCTTCTGAGAAGTGGCTGGTGGGTTTGAACCTCCAGTCTTCTGGTTAGCCGTCAAGTGCCTTAGGCACTACTATAAAGAGGTAAAAGTCAGCATGGACTTGGCAACCAGATGGTGGCAAGAAAATAGGAAGAAGGAAAAGAGAAAGTGAGGGACAACAAAGGGACTCTGTAAAACCAATTACTTTGGATGGAGAAATATTCTTCTGTGGGTTTAGAAAAGACATTTATACCTTCATAATCCTAAAAAGCATGCCACAAAGGAAAGCATATGCCTGTCTCAACAAGCTCCCTCCTACACTGGGCCTGTTCTGGGCAGTCCACTCTTTTCTAAAGCTCAGAAATACATTTTCAGGAACAAGGGCCCAGTTCTAATTACTCTTGCCCAGCCTTAGGCCGAGATAGCAATCAAATCAATGGGAATGCAGAATCAGTCGTGCTCTTTAGACTGCAAAATGGCACTCACTTTTTTCCTTCAGGGGGCAGGGGGCTGCAAACTGCTCCGTGTCACTATGTTGGCTTTGACCCCCTGCCTTTCAAAACAGGATGGAAAAACTGGTTAAGTGGTATGCTGTTTTTACTGGAGGGCACTTGGAAAATCAGAATTTGAGAGTAACTGGCACTTGAGTCTTGAGGCTAATCTTGGCTTTATGAAAATGTAGACCAGAGCGCTAACGGTGCTCAGACCCGAGCTATCAAGGTTAAGGCAAGTGATTTCTCCGCCTGCCTCAGATTTCTTTCTTTATTTTTATCTGTGGGATCAAGCGTGTTGGAGAGAAAAGGAGAGGCCGGGTAACAACACAGCTTCCCCGTCATTCTTGGTTACTTACATCTGTGGTCAATTTTCCACACTTTATTCCATAAAAGGTAAACGAGGCACGGTACTTGCAACAGGATAATCTAAACAATATGAACCATGTTACTGTTAAAGACCATCTGGCTGATCACGCTCAGGCCCAGGCTTTTAACTCCTTGAGGTAAGAAAGATGCCAAACCCAGAAAGGCCTGGGCCCTCCTCTGCTCTTTTTGCTCAAGAATTTTTCCTTCCTTCTTCAAGTCAATTAAAACAATGACCTCTAAGGTCTCTGCCAAGCCCAGTGTTCTGATTCCAGGCTGGCCGCCTGATGAAAATTGCAAGCTTTGTGAATAAGCAACTTGCAAAATGCTTCTACCAAATGCCTCTTCTCTCCTTTCTCTTTAAAAGGAAACATTAAAAGCTTAAAAAATAAATAAATAAAAGCCCTCCACACACTCAAACCTAACTACTCTCAAGTGCTGGAGTTGTTTCCTTCATTGCTGATTCTCCCACTTAAGGCCAATGTTAATTTCACAAAGAGACTGACACCACCGAAGTTGCAGCAAAGCCCATACTTTGCTTTTATTTGGGCTTTCACATTTTCTGGCCATCTGTTATCCAAGAAAATTGTGAACTCAAATAAGAGATGGGAAAATCTGTAAGTCAGATGGTGTTTTTCATGCTTTGGGTGGGGAACTGATGATAAGAGATTCCGGGAAAGTTTCAGATGGGTAAGGTCACTACAAAAATGAAACTTGGCCTCCCTTACAAGGTGTAGCTTTTCCACCTGCAGAAGGAATTCAGCATTTGACCTAAAGGTTCAAGTATATTTTATTCTCCAAGTCAGTCATTAAGGACTCTAGCTTTCCCAGCTCCCTCTGCAAGTACCGAAACCATCAAAACAATTCAATTTAATATACCTTTTAATTTTTGAAACCATGCCTTGCAATATTACCCCAAGGAAGCCTCTTTCACTGTCACAACTATAACACAGCTCTCATTTCTAGCCACAATTTCCTTTGTGTGTAACCACAGGGCAGACCTAAGCAACCAGTTTTCCGGAAACAAGTTGTCAGAGGTCATGGTAGAAGACAAGCTCAAATACAACGGGTAGGGCTGGCTTCAAAGGGAAACCTTGAAAACATTACGCTGACTCAAATAAGTCAGTCACAAGGGACAAGTATTGTAGGATTCTACTTATATGAAATCTCGAGAACAGGCAAATGTGTAGAGACCAAGAGTTATTAGTAGTGGCCAGAGGCAGGTGGAAGGAAGAGGAACAGGGAGACCCACTGCTTAGGGGACACTGAGATTCTGTAAAAGGTGATGTGAAAATTTAGAGACAGATAATGGTAATGGTTGAACACCATGATAGACATAAGTAATGTCACTAAATTGTACATATGAAGAATGTTAAAAAGGCTTGTTACATGTATTTTTAATACATACACCCCTCCAAGGTTGGGAAGAAGATTGTCTAAAGCCAACTGTGTTAAAACTACTACTAACTCCTCTTTTTAAAATATTCTGGAAAATTTCTATGATATAAACAGAACAAGAAGGTATAAAAGGTATAAAAGGCCAAGGGAAGGTAGGCTGGCATAATACATATATGGTAGAATGTAGCTCTTAACATTTGTCAAGCTACTTTAAATTCCATTGGACTAGATGAAGCAGGGTATTTTGTTGTTGTTGTTGTTAGATTTTTCTCAACAAACTTCAATGTCCTCCTTCCTTCACCTTTCCATCTTGCAACCTGCCTCTTTGGGATGCACAGAGACAGCATTGAGTTGAAGGAGTTAAAAGTCACCAGCAAAGCTGCTGGGAGATAAAATACCATATCCTATGATCATAAATCTCTTTTACGACGAGTTTGAACCAGGACTTGATTCTACTACAACTCTCCAAATTCAACATTCATCTTCAATTAGATAAGATGACTTTCCTGTCTATTTATATCCTCTTCATCTCCCAACACATTTAACTTGTAAAATGACAACTAGTAAACCTGCCCTAAACATGCACATTATTTTAAAAATGTGTTACTGAACCAGGCTCAATAATTTAATTAATAGGCTTTTTATTGGAATTCACTTTTAATGAAATTGCTTACACATCTGTAAGCAATATTCTTAAAGGGACAAGAAAGAAAAAAAAAATGAGACAAAAGCAAGATTTAACTATTACTCAATTATAGTAGTGATTTCACCACCCAAAGCAAAATAGGAAACATTTCACTCTAATTGAAAAAACAAAAGATTTTATTATGATTCTATGATTGGATATTCATATTACAGCTCCTCTGTGAGCCTTTTTCCTCTCTTTTACGATTTGGATTAAATGGACAGGCAACCCCTGTGTAAACTAGTAAGGATCCCTACCGCCTTGAGGACCAAGGTTGTAGTCAGAAGAGGGAAAGGAGGGCATTTCCAACTGCAGGTTTGGATGAGTGCTTAGGTGTGGAACCCACAGCCAAAAATGGGAAGAAGTTCCAGTGCCAAGTAAGGCCCTGTGACTAGAGCACTGATGGCAACAAAGAGATCCAGTAAAGAGTGACGTGGAGCAGAGAGTGGCATTAGCCTTCAGGGAGTCTGGACACAGGCGTGATAGGGTCCAGCCACGCAGAGCGTCAGCACCTGAAAGGTCTAATAGTAGTATTGAGGTCCTAGCATGGAATGGGAGGACTTCTCAGGGTGGGTTTAAGCATGTAGGACCCAATTCTAAAGGAACTGGGATGTTGAGATGAATGAGCACAGCACCTGGGAACTAGTCAAGGACTGGAAATGAGGGACAGATACATCCAAACAAGTGGCCTTGGGTTCTGGAGGCCCTTACCTGATTCTAAGCTGTGAAATTCTTCTCTGTTAAGAACAAAATGGGGTATATACCCAAAAGACTTGAAAGCAGAGACTCAAACATGTACACCAATGTTCACTGCAGTATCATTCACAATAGCCAAAAGGTGGAAATAACCCAAGTGTCCATCAACAGATGACTGGATAAGCGAAATGTGGAATATACATGCAATGGAGTACTATTCAGTAACAAAGAGACATGAAGTTCCAACGCCACGACACGGATGAACCTTGAAAACATTATTCCAGGTGAAGTAAGTCTGACACAAAAGGATAAATATCATAGGCCTCTTGTTTTATAAAACGTCTAGGACAAATGTATAGAGACAGAAAGCAGATTAGTGGTTACTGGGAGCTAGGAAAGAGGGGTCAATGGGGCATTATTACTTGATAGGTACTGAGTTTCTGTTTGGGGTGATGAAAAGTTTTGGAAAAATAGTGATGATGGTTGCATAACATGGTAAGTGTGACTAATGCCCCTGGATTGTACACGTGAAAATGGTAACATTTTAAATTATATATATTGTACCACAATAAAATAAAAATAAAACAAGGTAGGCCCCACAAACAGCAGGTAGACCTGAGCCTTCTAGCTTGGAACTACAGGTGGAGCTGAACATGAAGTGTTAAATGGTTCAAGCCATTTTATTGGGGGATGTAAGCAGGGGTGAGAGTCTAAATATTTAAGGACAGAATACTCCCACACTATCTAGTAAGATCTGGAAGCTGCTACTACTGAAGAGTTTGGGGAGGGTCTAGAAGACCCCCAGAGAAGAGCAAGTTGCCTGCACAGGGTTGGGGTATTGGCAAGGGGTTTAAGGGATCAGCTATTTACCAACCAGAACAAAAATGAACTGCATGAGTCAGACCCTGGAGCAGGGGCAGACAGGTTATTTCTGCCTCCCAGTTGGCAGTTTTTCCACATCTGTGTAAAAGGGATATTGCTTAAGAAAGGAAAATAAGGCCGAGGGTGGAACGAGGGGGAACTTGTTTTTGTCAGATTTCTCAATAGATGTTTGCTGATAATAGTTTCCTCTCTGGATATTAGGAATTGTATCTTCTTGTTCTTGTGACGTGATTGAGGAAAAGAAGGTGGCAAACTTCTCTAACCTGTCAGGCAGGCTTGGATATATTTCTTTGAGGAGGTGAGGTCAGGAAGGAGCTTTGGAAGACAGGTTTGTTGTTGTTGTTGTTGTTATGTGCCATGGAGTCGGACAGACTCACAGCAACCCCTCCTTGGGTTTCCGAGGCAGTATCACTAAGGAAGTAGTCTGCCCAACCTTCCTTCCAGGAAGTGGCTGGTGGGTTTGAAACCTCAGCCTTCTGATTAGCAGTCAAGTGCCTTAGGCACTACGCTACCAGATCTCCCATGGAAGACAGCTTGTTGTTGTTATGTGCCATCGAGTCAGACCCAACTCACAGTGACCCCTCCTTGGGTTTCTGAAGCAGTATCACTACGGAAGTAGATTGCCCCATCTTCCTTCCAAGGAGTGGCTGGTGGGTTTGAACCGCCAGCCTTCTGGTTAGCAGTCAAACACCTTAGGCACCATGCTACCAGAGCTCCCAGAAGACAGTTTACGGTTAACTAATTTGACAGCTGCCTAAGTATCTGTTCCTAACTGTCACCTGTTACAACCACACAACATCCTTCCTTCTTGTGTTTTCCTTTAAAGAAAGATATCATGGGAACAAGCGTGAAATGTAAATTTACTGGAGAATACACTAATCGTCCTGATGAGGGTGAGTAATGAGGCTTAGGCAAGAACCATGTCACACTCCCCACAGCATTCCTGGTATCAGATTCAGGGATGAAATGAGTCTGTGTGTGTGAGTTTTCCCGCTGGAGGCAGCATGAGCCACTGAGACCTGTGTGTGCACATGCGTGGGACAGGCAAGGTGAGGAAAGGCACAGAGTTCTTCATTCAAAGAGAAGATGTTTAGCCTCATGAGGAATGAAGGCAGTGGATGTGTGGGAGCCAGCTCCTACAAGCTCTCGATTATTACATTTTCAGGAATTCAGTAAGCTGGCTGTTAAGCAGTCATTAAAAATCAAATTCTATAAAATCACAATTAAATCAATTATATGTAAAACCAAAGTAAATAAATACTCAAAACTCATCACTGATTTGTATTCTATTGTTTTGTTATTACCCATGCTCTTGAGGTTATTTCTGCTTATTATATCTATCTGTTTGAAATACTATTTAACAGTGTGCAATTGTATATCCCTCCCCACTTCCACGTTCGAGGACATCACAAACTAGGTCATGGTGGGGGTACTGACACCTTGGAAATCAGCGAAGATGACAAATCAGGCTGGATTTATTGTCTTGCTGATTATCTGGAGTTAAGAAAGTGATATAGGAAATCCTAATGATAGGGATTAAATTAAAAAGTAGGTCATGTCTGTAGCAATTACACTGAGAAAAGCATTAAAAAACAGTGGAAAATAACCTTCCAGTATTTGAAAATTATTATTTGAATCAGCAAAGAAGTTGCTCACAAGTGAAGTTCTGACATAGTAGTGATGAAGCTGAAAAAGGGTTTAGTTTAATGAGTATAATATGCATAAGGGTGAGAAACAGCTTGACAGCCAACTGCATTGAACTGAACAACAACAAATGTATTGGGAAAGAGTGAGTGGACAGGATGAAATTTCACTTGCCAAATCACAGTTGAATCAAAACCATAGTTTAGCTATGGCTACAAGAGCCCAACAAAAATCAACAAACGCATTCTGTGAGAGTTAATTGGCTATGTGACATTTACAGTAAAGATGATTGGAATATTTTATTGTTGTTGTTCGGTGCCATCACACTGGTCTCGACTCATAGTCACCCTACATATCACAGAACCAAGTACTGCCTGGTCCTGCTCCATCCTCATGGTCTTTGCCATGCTTGAGCCCATCACTGTCAATCCATCTCGTTGAGGGTCTTCCTCTTTTTTGCTGAGCCTCTACTTTACCTAACATGATATCCTTCTCCGATGCTGGTCCCTTCTGACAATATGACCACCTTATGAGAGGCAAAGCCTGGCTATTCTCACTACTAAGGACATTCAAGCTGTACTTCCTCCGAGACAGATTTGTTTTTTCTAGTAGTCCATGCATGGTACACATAAAATGCTATTTCATTACCACTTGTGAATTATGTGCTATACATCCTTTATATCAGTGAAATGTACAGTAAACTTAGATATGCATTCATGCACATATTTTCTGCAGAGCTGGTTGTTAAACACTGGCACACCACTGCCTGAGGATGTCTGTGGAGTCACACTCCAGAGAGGGGGTTATTCTTCCCATTCCCATTGCCAAAGGGCTAATGGGTTAACACTTCCTTTATTTAATCACCTTCTGGCTTAATACATGGACAGTCTCCTGGTCCACAGGATTTACTCCTCTCTCAACATTCCTGGAGCTCCTTCCATATTTATTTACTTGAAAATGTGACCTTTGTTCTGGCTTTTCAATATTCAACAGTTTTTATTTATGTTCATCTCTGGTGGCATAGTGCCTAAGGCATTTGAGTGCTAACCAGAAGGCTAGTGGTTCAAACCCACCAGCCACTCCCCAGAAGGAAGGTTGGGCAATCTACTTCCATAGTGAGACTGCCTTGGAAACCCAAGGAGGGGTCGCTATGAGTCGGATCCAACTCAATGGCAGTGTGTTGAGTTGGTTTGGTTTCTCATTTTAGGGCAAAGGTCAGCCCCTGAAGTTTTCATCATGCCTTTTAAAGGTATCTTCATGCAGCAGATGCTCAAAAAAGTATTCTTACCTTAGTCAGCCAATCCGTCAACATATATTCATTGAGTCAGAATTCTGCACCAGACGTTATACCAGCCCCAGGGATTCTGAGATGAATGAACAACTCATCTGCCCTAAAGGACCTCACAGCCCAGTAATGATGATGGCCAGAGTTTACCAGATACCAAATATGTACCAGATGTTCTGCCAGGGAGGAGCTCTGGTAGTGTAGTGCCTAAGGCACTTGACTGCTAACCAGAGGGCTGGTGGTTCAAACCTACCAGCCACTCCTCGAAAGGAAGGTTGGGCAATCTACTTCCATAGTGATACTCCCTGGTAAACCCAAGGTGGGGTCACTACGAGTCAGGTCTGACTCAATAGCACTCAATAGCACATAACAACAGCTCTGCCAGGGACTGTGAATATAATACCTGGATATACCAGTATCTGTGAACACTTGGTTGACGATCCCAAGAAGGTACCCTGAGGCTGTGAGGGCCAGGACCAGGCCTTGGTCATCTCCATTCTCTCAAGATCCAGCTCTGTCCTAGCTCAGTAATACTGACTGAATGCATACACATGAATGAATGACTCAATGGCCTAGTATCAGCACCTACTTATCTATCCTCTCTATTCCTTTTCTCCTACCTTCTTCTCCTGGGAAGGAAGGTTGGGCAATCCTACTTCTGTAGTGATACTGCCTCAGAAACCCAAGGAGGGGTCGCTATGAGTCGGGGCCGACTCGACGGCAAATAACAACAACAACAACAGCCTTCTTCTTATCTTACTTTCTTTCCTTCATTTCATATGAAGAGGCTGGAGTGGCCTAAGCACAGTATGTCAAAGCCAAGACTGTTTAATCTAGCAATGCCTAATCTGCTCTGGCCAATATCTCTACTTACTTTCTGTCGCCACTCTGCAAATCTCTCCATCCCCCCACAGAAAGTGCTTAGCACCTTAAAAAAAAAAAAAAAAAAAAAAAAAGCCTGCTCACTCTCTAAGGGAGGCCCCATAGGTTAGTAGTGAGCCTTGTCCCAATTACGAAGTTTTCCATAGCTGGGGTGACTTCTCCTAGGATGAGTGGGGTTTAAGGAAAGTGGACATGAGGTGGGAAATGGCAGCCTGTTGGAGAACTTGACAGAAACTTTGTTCTAACCATTGTCATTCACTTTTTCTGAAGAGAATAAAAATTGGTAATATGGCAGCTATATGTGAAGCTTTTATCTGAAAGCTTACAATTTAAATATGCCAATGGATGCTTCATTCTAACTTTATTCAGTCATATTGCCCACCAGCCGTTCCACAGGACAAAGATGAGGCAGTTGGCTTCTGTAAAGATTTACAGTCTGGGAAACCCTATGGGGCAGTTCTACTCTGTCCTACTGGGCTGCTGTAAGAATCAACTCAATGACAGTGGGTTTAGTTTGGATGCTTTGGAGTCCTTGGGTGGTGCATGCTTGGCTGCTAACCAAAAAGTCAGCAATCCAGTCTACATGGAGAAAGTCCTGGTAATCTACTTCCAAAACCACCACCCACTGAAAACTGAATAGAGCCCAGTTCTACTCTGACACTCACGAGGCTACCATGAGTCGGAACTGACACAATGGCAATTGGTTTGTTTTTTATTGATGACCTACATGATAACAGTTTTTAGATATCTGATTTTTTTTTATTCCTTTAAGCTCCAAAACTTGCTTTTTAAAAAATGTGACCACTGTGAGAAACATTTCCAAATAAGTTCTACTAATTTATTAATGTTCATAGAATCTCCCCTTGGCCACAGTATTACTAGGTTTGCCTGTAATGACATGACAATCATAAATTTATCAATCTATTTATTCAGTAAGTATTTCTTAATGTCTGCCCCACATACTTTGCCCTATATACTGAACTCTGTTGGTTAAGCAAAAGAAAAGAAAAAACAAGACCCGAAATCTTCCACTCCCATCCCTACAGGGACATTAGAGATATGAAAGACACTTAATAACATAAGAGATAATTAGATAATGTAACAAGGCTGTGAATGATAATTTATTCACAAAATGAATGACACTTAAGAAAAACAGATTTCAGAGCAGAGGGAAATCACTCAGAGACAATTACAAAGGCAGGAATTTTAGGTGGGTCCTCAGGGTGAGTGAGCAGTGACAAGGAAAGGTCTGACTTATAGCGACCCCTCCTTGGGTGTCCGAGGCAATATCACTACAGAAGTAGATTGCCCAACCTTCCTTCTGAGGAGTACCTGGTGGGTTTGAACCACCAGCCTTCTGGTTAGCAGTCAAGTGCCTTAGACACTATGCTACCAGAGCTCCCAAAGGCCATTCTAGGCAAGGAAGGGCAGAGTCTTGAAGAATCTAATGAATATGGGATTTGACAACTCTTCATTTTTTTCTTATGTGGATTAAGAAACTGAGTGTATGAACTATAGTGGCACAATTCCAACTCAAGAATTTAAGGCATTCTTTCCCACCGAAACACATAAAAAATAAAATAAAATAAATCCCACTACAAATTAGGAGGCTCTAGGCAGGGTCGCTATGAGTCGAATCAACTGGACAGCAGTGAGTTTGTTCGTTTGTTTGTTTTTGGTTGGTGGCATCTGACTGTTAACCAGAAGGCTGGTGGTTCAAACCCACCAGCCACTCCATGGAAGGAAGACTGGGCAATCTACTTCCATAGAGATACTGCCTTGGAAATCCAGGGGTTGCTGTGAGTCGGAACCTACTCAACAGCAGTGAGTTTGGTGGAGCACTGCCAATAGGAGCTTGGTTCATAACTGCCTTTGAAATCATCACCAGCCTGTCGTTAGCACGTAGCCTGGGCAGCTATGATCTGCAGGTGGACAGTGGATGAATGCCCTTGTGATCACCCTGAGACCATGTGAAGTCCATCTCAGCAAAGCTATTCTACATTTTTTTACTATAAAAGCAGGAGCTTTTAAAAGGCAGATTAAAAAAAAAAAAATCTGTATGTCAATGTTCATTGTAGCGTTATTCACCATAACTAAAAGGTGGAAACACCCCAAGTGTCCATCAATAGATGAATGCAGAATATACATACATGGACAATTACTCAGCCATGAAAAGGAATGAAATCCTGACACATGCTACAACGTAGATGAAAAAATTATGCTAAATGAAATAATTAAGACACACTAAGAGAAATACCAGGAGCTCTGGTAGCATAGTGTCTAAGGTACTTGACTGTTAACCAGAGGCTGGCAGTTCAAACCCACCAGCCATTTCTCAGAAGGAAGATGGGACAATCTACTTCCGTAGTGATACCACCTCAGAAATCCAAGGAGGAAAAAAAAAAAAAAAATCCAAGGAGGGGTTGCTATGAGTCAGACCAACTCGACAGCAGTGAGTTTGGTATTTTTTGGAAGACAAATACTGTATGATCCCACTTATATCACATATCAAAAACAGGCAAATTCATAGACAAATATTTATTAGTGGTAACTACATCCAGAAGGGATGATGAATTTGAAGTTATTTATGGAGTACTGAGTTTCTCTCTGAGGTGAGGAAAAAGTTTTGGAAGTAGATTGCCCAGTCTTCCTTCCATGGAGTGGCTGGTGGGTTTGAACCACCAGCCTTCTGGTTAGCAGTCAGATGCTGATGGTTGCACAACATGGGGAAATATAATCAATGTCACTAAATTATACATTTGAAAATATTTAAAGTGGCTTTTTAATCAAGTAGTGCACTGGACAAATCTGCTGCAAAATACCTCTTTAAAGTGTAAAATACAAAGATGTCACTTTGAGGACTAAGAGTGTCTGACCCAAGCCATGGTACTTTCAATTGTCTCATCTACATGTAAAAGCTGGACAGTGAATAAGGACTGAAGAAAAATTGGTGCATTTGAATGAAAGTGTTGGCGAAGAATATTGAATATACCATGGACTGCCAGGAAGAACAAACAGATCTGTCTTGAAGAACTACAGCCAGAATGGTCCTTAGAAGCAAGGATGGCAAGACTTCATCTCACATTACCTTGTTGTTGTTGTTGTTTTTAAGTGCCGTCGGGTCGTTTCCGACTCATAGCGACCCCATGCACAGCAGAACGAAACACTGCCCGATCCCGCACCAGCCCCACAATCCCTGCTATACTCGAGTCCATCATC
>NW_006921601.1:9786638-9798345 GCF_000298275.1 Orycteropus afer afer | reverse complement strand
TATAGACTGAGACAGACTAGGAAGAAGGAAGAGGCCGTCCACTTCTGAAAGAATTGGCCAGGGAAAACCTTATGAATAGCAAAGAAACACATTACTTTGGACATGTTTATCAGGAGAGACCAATCCCTGGAGAAGGACATCATGCTTGGGAAAGTGGTGGGTCAGCAAAAAGGAGGAAGACCCTCACTGAGACACACTGACACAGTGGCTGCAACAATGGGCTCAAAGACAGCAATGATTGTGAGGACGGCACAGGACCGGGCAGTGTTTCCTTTTGTTGTACACAGGGCTGCTGTCTTAATTACTTAGTGCTGCTATAACAGAAATACCCAAAGTAGGTGGCTTTAACAAACAGAAATTTATTTTCTCACAGTTTAGGAAGCTAGAAGTCTGAAGTCAGGGCACCGGCTCTATAGGAAGGCTCTCTTTCTGTGTCAACTCTGGGGGGAAGGTCCTTGTCTCTTCAGCTTTTGTTTCCTGGTTCCTTGGAGATCCCCATGGGGTTTGCCATCAATCTTCTCCTACTTCTGCTTGCTTATTTGTCCTACTGTTTTTTTTTTTTTTTTTACATTTTGTAAGAGATTGACTCAAAACACACCCTACACTAATCCTGTCACATTAACATAACAAAGACAACCCATTCCCAAATGGGATTATAACCACAGGCATAGAAATTAGGAAAAATAGAAATATGTGTTGTAAATCCTAATTTCTATGCCTGTGGTTATAATCCCATTTGGGAATGGGCTGTCTTTCTAGAGGAGGGAGCTCTGGTAGCATAGTGGCTAAGACACTTGCCTGCTAACCAGACGGCTGGCGGTTCAAACCCACCAGCCACTCCTCAGAAGGAAGGTTGGGCAATCCTACTTCCGTAGTGATACTGCCTCGGAAACCCAAGGAGGGGTCGCTATGAGTCGGGGCCGACTCGACGGCACATAACAACAACAACAACATTTCTAGAGGAAACACTTCAATCCATAACAGTCCTTATGACTAGAAACTGACTTGAAGGCACTTAGTCACAACAAGTATTTTATCACAATAAAAAAATTTGAAGTCCGTTATTTGGTATTTAGACTGTCAGAGAAAGAATCTGACAAATGTAGTTGGGGAAACCACCCTACACGCTAAGAAAGTTCATCCATTCTCATGGCTTAATGGCCACCATCATCATCTCTCAACCCAAAGTTTAGTCCCATGTCTTTACCTGGATTTCCTATTTAGAAAATGTACACATTTCTATTTAGGGCTAAATAGAATAAATAAGAATCTTCTCTCAGTTACATTTTATCAGATATCAGAAAGAGTGAAGCCGAAATGACTTTTGGAGAACCTAACCAGATCAGATGGATACCCACCCACAGCAGACCTGAATGGCTGGTACCTGAGTAACCTCACCCTGCGGACTCTTTTGCCCTACTGAAGGACTAAATGTTTTTTGTTTTCTTTCACCCAAATCAACAAGTGTCTCTTACCTAGTTAAAAAATTTTCCCTCCCCTTCCCTCCCATCCCTGGTAATCATCAATGTTTCTTTCCGTGTGTAAACCTTTCGTTGTCTTTTTATAATAGTGGACTCATACAATATTTGTTCATCTGTGACTGACTAATGTCACTCAGCTTAGTGTTTTTCAAGTTCATCCACATCGTGAGTTGTTTCACGGATTCTTCATTATTCTTTAATGTTGCATAGTATTCCATTGTGTGTATGTACCACAGTTTATCCATTTATCTCTTGATGGGCACTTAGGTTGTTTCCACCTCTTCACTGTTGTGAATAGTGCTACGATGCACATGGGTGTGAGAAAGACTAACTGCTAACGACTGTTTTAGACTATAAGGGAAGTTAATCCTTTAAATATGAAAGGGCTACTAAGCTCAGTGTCCTAACCTTCGCCACTCTTTGTAGTTGAATCAGATACTTAACCATCCCTCTTGCCAGCCCACCTTCTTACTCATCCCATTTACAATGTCAAGCACCTGAATCCATCGAGCTACAACAAGTAGTAAACTCATGCTAGTGCCACCTCTCAGAGCTGGAACAGATTGAAAAATACATTTAAAAAAAAGTCCTGAACAGGTTGATATGAACAGATGGTTGACAACTGCTTGGGTGATTACTGAAGAAAACAGAAGTTAAAGGCCTCTGGCAGCTAACTCCTTCCAATCCTTGCTGGGAGACAATGTGGGTGGTGTGAAGAACACAGGCTCTCGAGCCTACTGGTTGGACTGGAATGCTACTTATGCTACTTACCAGCTGTGTGACCATGTGCGAATTGCTTAACTTCACTGGGCTGGTTAATTCATCTATAAACTGGGAATAATGACGGTTCCTGCTTCCCAGGATTGGTGAGAAGATTAGATGATTGAAGACCTGTAAAGTGCTTAGATCGGTGCCTGGCACATAATAAGCACTCAACAAATGTTAGCTATTATTATTATCCTCATCATCCACTAAGAACAAGTTTTGGGCTCTGCCTCTGAGCCCACAGAGCAATGCATAATTACTTAAGGAGCTTACAGAATTTTATTCTTTATTACTAGGTGGAAACATCCCCTTCAGGTAGTGTACTTTCCACAGGTCTGCTTCAATCTTTTGTGATGCATTAACTTCATTACCCTCTACTCTAGATCTTTCTCTACTCTTAATAATTCAAATATACTGTCAGCACCTCCAAGTAGAACAAAGGGCTTACACCTAAGTTTCCTCACTCCTACTTGATGCACTTGGGACACATTTCACTCATGTAGTTTCCATTTGAATTAAACACACCTGTGATGGTTAATGTTATGTGTCAACTTGGCTGGGCTATGCTTCTCAGTGCTTTGGCAGACACTGGACTGATTGCTCATCCATAATGTAACATCATCCTCCATTTTGTGATCTAATGTGAGCAGCCAATCTGTTGAAAAGCCCATCAGTTTCCTTAGCGGTGTGGCCTGTATCTGATATACATGGATGTTCTAGCAAAGCTTGTTCTCTCTCTTGATCGTTATCCTTTGACCTCTGGTTCTTAGGATGTGAGCCAGTAGTCTGCTGTCTGATCTGCCGATTTGGGGATCATCAGTCCCTGTCACCACATAAGTCAGTAGAAGCCTCCAGCCTGATGCCTCGCATGGATTTGGGACTTGCCAGCCTCCAGGACTGTGTGAGCCCTTTCCTTGAAATAAATCACTCTGTATATTTACATATAAAAGTCAGTGGTTTTGTTCCTCTAAAGAACTCAGTCTGATAGCACAATAATTTGATTTGATGTTTTTCAAAAAGCCAGAAACCTACACTTCCCTGCTAAAACCAGTGTTTTCACAAGGAATGACCGACTGTACAATAAACACTTACTAATTTTTAATGGGTCTACATTATAAGGTGAGTCTCCCATAACGGATCCTTTTACTCTTAGAGATAAGTTTTCATTCCTGCTGAGATCCTTGAATGCCTGAGTTCCCTAGTTTTCTTAATTAGTAAAAATTTAAACATTTCAAGGAATGTGTTGTGCAGACTAGCTAGATATGTATTTGGGACATCTACCAAATAATGCATACAAAGTTAATACAACTGATTTAATATTTGCTAAAAGTAATGTACTTTCCCCATAATGATAGGAGACATTCTGAAAAACAGTACATATAAATCTTAAAGTGTTTTCTGGCAGCATTTACCTAGGTATTTCTATAAAGCTTTCAGCTATAAGAAGAATTCAGCTTGACATCAACCATGGAAGAAGTAGACTTAGCCATAAAAGAGCCAGTGACATGTCTGGCCTTGGGTAAGTCACTGGCCCCCTCAACCTTAGATCACATCCATAAAATGAAGGATTGGGCAAGGTCACCTCTTGGTGACTTCAGGGGCCCTTTCTATCTCTAAAAGCAATGATTTTGGTGACTCTAATGAGTTGGAGCTAACTCAATGGCACCCAACAAAAGCAACAAAGTACTCAAGGAGAAGCTGAGTGAGAGTGCTTGGCAAAGACTCTTTCTCTTCTCCCAACCTACCACCTGGCTCCCTCAGAACAACCAGGGGTCTAGTCTGTTCTCATTTGCCTGTGAGGGTAGCATCTTTCCTTATTTCACTAGCCCCATCAAGAAGCGGGAAGGGGAACTCTGTTCTTAGTGAGCTAAATCCTGGCTTCTTCCTTTCTACCACCACCAACTAAGCACTAACTGTCAGTGAGTCAGCACCTACTCATGGCAACCCATGTGTGTCAGAGTAGAACTGTGCTCCACCGGGTTCATGATGGCTCATTTCTCAGAAGTCGATTGCCAGGCCTTTCTTCTGAGGTGCCTCTGGGTGGATCTGTACCTCCAACCTTCTGGTTAGCAGCTGCATGTGCTGTTTGCCCACTCAGGGGCTCCTTCCTTTTTCAGAGTAACCAGGTACTAGGATATGACCTTGGGAAACACACTTGGCCAGTTTTCCTGGCCTGATCAGAAAAATTGGTAAGTGCTGTGGTTATCAGTAGAATTCATGGTAACATCACCTTCCCTCACTTCAACAAAATACACGGTCTACATTCAGCAGGTTAGGCTAATAGGAGTTTAAATTAAAAAAAAAAAAAAAAAAATCCTTGGCCCTTATTCTTTACATTCCTCAGTCACTGACACTGTCCAATTATTGAAGGTTAGAACTAAAAAGACCCTAAGAAATTCTTCCAGAAATGTTGATTACATTGATTACAGAGCCTGTCACTACAACTCTGCTGAGGAAGAAAATCTTGGATGGCTTTGTTCTGTGTCACTCTAGGTGACTGGACCAAATGGCTAATTGGTAGGCTAGCCAGGGACCAATCATGAAGCCTGTTACTAAAAGATAAGCTGGACTAATCAGATTCTCTCTTTTAGGAATCTTACCTGGAAAATATCAAGAGAATGAGGTAAATGGTAATGAGAGTTACTGCTAAAATGTTCTGAGGTTGATGGATACTAGAGAGTCTAAACAGAAGTTAAAATTATAAGACAGCATAAAACAGGAAGAATTCTCTTAGACAAACACTTGATTTTATATGGTTTGGGGTCAATGGACAGATGGCCTTATATCACATTCAGTATGGCAGTTGTCTCCTATGTTTCTGCTTCTTCACAGTTCATAGGTATAGAAGAGACTAAAAGTGTTGGAAATACTGATATAATTGGCTACAACACACTTTTAGAGACTTCCTGGATAAAGGAATGTAACTTCCTTCCTGTATGAATCATATATACAATGCAATTGCTTTCTTCATTGTTGATTGCTACTGTCACTGAAAAGAGTTCTTTGTAATGGAATGTTTACTGTTACCTTTTGCAATTTCTGTGGCATTTAAGTTTCACAGATCTCTGCTATGCTTTTATTAAGCAGGAGATGGTTTGAACATTTAAATTCTCTCTCTCTCCTTCCTCTGTTCCCTTAAGAAAATCACCACAATGTAGTTTGAGTTATGTATCTTTTCATTTTTCTTTTCTTTTTGGGAAAACAAATCCACAAAACTATAGAATAAAACCATCTGTGGTGCCATAGTGCCTAAGGCATTTGACTGCTAACCAGAAGGCTGGCGGTTCAAACCCACCAGCCACTCCTTGAAAGGAAGACTGGGCAATCTATTTCCGTAGTGATACTGCCTCAGAAACCCAAGGAGGGGATCGCTATGAGTCGAATCAACTCAACAGCAGTGAGTTTGGTTGTGTTTTGTTTTTTTTTTTAAGATGTAAGCACTCACTTTTTAAATTGTTTTTAAATAATTAACAATACTTTAAAATAATTAGCAATACTTTTAAAATTACATATATAAACATATATATATACATGTATATATGTGTATATATAATGTACATTGTGTGTGTGTATGTATACACACACACACACACACACACACACGTATGACAGCAGAAATGAAGCAAAGTAGGAAAGAAAAGATCTGGAGTAGGGGAGGGGGAAGCTGAGAGAATACAACGGAGTCATGGAGAACAGCATTCACTTTACTTGTGGCACACCAGATTCAAAAGCCACAAACTTCTGCCACCCAGGCCCTTTCTGCTGCTGTGGATTCTGAAGACCTTTCTAGTTCCTTCCTCCTTAGTGTCCAGTTCTCACACGGTCCCTGCTCTGCCTTGTGACTTGACTGTTCCACTTTCTCAGAGCTTCTACCAATGTCCATCTGACAATAAATACCCATGTCTTGAGGTAACATGAGGAACACTGACACAGAGGAAATTCACGGCAAAGCCAGGAGTAGCACAAGGCCCCTCCACCCCCAGAACAATGCTCTTTCTGTATGAACAGCCTCCTGGCTTGGGGAATTGTCTTCAGGTAATGCTGCTTCTATTTTGAGTTTGCTGGCCTCAGACATTTCAGACTTCCCTTGCCTTTCAAAGGAGCTCTGGTGGCACAGTGCCTAAGGCAGGTGACCACTAACCAGAAGCCTGGTAGTTCAAACCCACCAGCCACTCACTCCACTGAAGGAAGACTGAGCAATCTACTTCTGTAAAGATTTACCGCCTGGGAAACCCAATGGGGGTTGCTATCGGAATTGACTCGATGGCAGTGGGTTTGTCTTTCCTTGTCTTTCAGGGCTATATAGCAGCAACCTGGGCCAGGGATTTTCCTGCTAGGGTGCAGTTCTCTCCATTTTTTAAATAAACAGCAGAATCCAAACAACGTGTAAGGGCCTCAGCTATCTCTTCGTGTGCTCTTTAGCACTCTCGGTCCCCTGCTCCCTTGCCTACCCTGGCTGTGCCTGATCCATTGTTACTGGAGCTCCTTACAGGGAGTGTGAGAGGGACTGAGAATTTAGCTCTGCAGTCATTTCCTTGGGTCTCTGAAAAGCCTTCCCTTTCTCTTAATTAGCAACCTCAGCTTCCTCTGTCTCATGCTTTTTCTTCTACACCACTGCAAAAGCATCTTACCCCAGTTAGTAGAAGCTCCTTTCTCCACACCCAGAAGAATTTATCAACCTCGCCACTGAAATTTCAACCCAACAATTCCTTCCCTTAATGGGTATCCTCATTTTCCCCCGTAGATTGTCTTTTTTCCCCCCATCTTCTCCTAATTTTGTATTCTTAATTGGACTTCCTGGCCCTTGGTCCTTTAGTTCTCTTTCATTATTCTGCCTCAAACAGTGTCTGGTAATACAGTCTTCTCAGACTCCTTTTCTCTCAATTTTGTGCAGGCATCCAATCTTAAATTGGCTCCCTTCACTTATACTTTGTTTTCTTTTTTATTACATTTCTCAACACTGCTCAACACTGTAGAGTCGGGGCCTTTGTCTTCATGTCTCATTTTCCAAACAAAATGAGCTGAATTTCCTTCTTCCTCACCTTACTTCAACTGTTGTGCTGTTAGCTGCAGTTCGGTGGGTTCCGACTCGTGGCAGCCTTGTGTATAACAAAACAAGACACTGCCTGGTCCTGCACCATCTTCATGACCGTCGGGATGCTGGATTCCACTCTTGTGCCGTTGTGTAGTGTCTTCCAACCTAGAGGGCTTATCTTCCAGCACCATTTTGGATAACATTCTGTGGTGATCCATACGTTTTTCATTGCCTAGTTTTCAGACAGTGTTTCTCTGCTATTCATAAGGTTTTCCCTGGCCAATTTTTGAGAAGTAGATGGCCCCTTCCTTCTTCCTAGTCTGTCTTAGTCTGTAAGCTGCATTGAAACCTGTGCACCATGTGCAACTCTGCTGGCGTCTGATACACCAGTGGCACAGCCTCAAGCCTCACAGCAACGTACAAGCCCCACAGGATGACAAACTGACAGACAAGTTTGTCTCCCTCAGCTGCTGGAAACCTCTGCACCCTCCCCTTATGTAATTCCTACCTGGAACCTGCCACTTTGTGGTCCCCGGTTGCTCCCTCTCTTTCCTGGCTCTAGGATGCCTGCCTCCCACCCCTTGGAAATAATGCCCAATGAATAAGGAAGGCTGAAGAACTGATGCTTTTGAGCTGTGGTGTTGACGAAGAATGCTGAAAGCACCGAGGACTGCAAAAAGAACTAATAGGTCTGTCCTGGAGGAAGTGCAGCCAGAATGGTCCCTGGAGGCGAGAATAGCCAGACTTTGTCTCATACACTTTGGTCATGTTGTCAGAGGGACCGTTCCATGGAGAAAGATGTCATACTTGGTAAAGTGGAGGGTCGATGAAAGAGGGGAAGGCCCTCAACGAGATGGATTGACACAGTGGTGGCGGTGATGGACTCAAGTATAGCAAGAATCATGGAGCTGGCGCAGGACGGGCTGGTGTTTTGTTCTGCTGTACATGGGGTTGCTATGAGTCAGAGACGACTCAATGGCACGTAAGAACAATAACAATTTTCAGAAGTAGATTGTTAACCCTTTCTTCCCAGTCTGCAAGCCCACTGAAACCTGCCCACCATGAATGACCCTGCTGGTATTTGAGATACCAGTGGCATAGCTTCCAACATCAGAGCAACACATACAGCACCATCATACACCAACGTGACAGATGATGGAGGTCTTCAACTACAGACCACCTCCACAGAAACTCCTTCGTCACAGCCTGATTACTTCACTAATGTAACTACTTACTAATTTGGGCAAGTTATTCAGTTTTGCCATGCTTCAATTTCCTCATCTGTAATTGGGATTAATTAGTACATACCTCATAGGCCATTGTGAGAATTAATTAAGTTCTAGATGTAAAGTATTTATTAGAGTACTTGGCAAAAGTATTGTTCAAAAAATGTTAGCTAACACAGCAATAATTATTATTACTACGATGTTCAAGACACTCTGTTAAGTACTTTCCCATTTAATGATATTTAGTCTTCAATCTTCCATCCCTGAGTTCGCAGATCCCCACTAAAGCAGAAATTCTAGCAATGAGTACACGGAGGCTCAGAGAGGTCCAGTGATTGGCCATGGTCACACATCTAGAGTAAACATTAAATTCAGGTCCAGTGAAGCCAGTTGCCTCTCAGTGGCAGTCATCTCACAGCAACCATCACAGTAGCTCCAGGTCAAGTCAGAGCCGGATCTTAGGTCCCAACTATGAACTGGGGGTTGGGGGAGGCTGTGATGACGATGGTTGAGAGAGCTCCGTTCCAGGCCTTCAACCCACCAGCTAAAGAATCTTCACCCTCCTCCCACATCCACTCTGCCCCAGGGGATGAGACCAGCTGGATCCAAACAAAGAGAACACAAGCAGGAAGCTGTCCCAGAGGTCACCATGGCCCAGGAACAGATGGAAGAGCAAGATACCAAAGGGAAACCATCAAGCCTGGGGGCAGGGCCTGGAGGCCACCCCCTCCACACCCTAACTGGGGAAACAAAACCCAGGTTACTCAACCAGAGTGGGCAGTTTCTATCATGGAGAACAAAGGCCCAGGTAGGTAGCCAGAGTTCCAGTTCCCACTTCCACTTTGGACTCTCACTGGTCCCCTCTAACCATGTGGTGGTTCAAACCCACCAGCCACTCCTCAGAAGGAAGATGGGGCAATCTACTTCCATAGTGATACTGCCTCAGAAACCCAAGGAGAGGTTGCTATGAGTCGGGTCCAACTCGATGGCACGTAACAACAACAACAACAACCATGCTTATTTTGTAGGAAAATTTCTGAGGATAGGGCAGGAATTCCAGTTCCTGATTTCCCTCAGAGCCCAGAGGGGTGTTGTGCCTCAGGAATCTCCCAACGACTTGCAGTTTCTGTTGGTTGGTTTCATTTCAAATCAATGATTTCTTCTCCTTATCCTAGTCCAAGTTTTAATGCCTAAACTGGCTATGTGGTGATCTACTTCCAAAAAAAATCAGTACAAACCCTATGGATCACATGGTCAGATCCTGTTGTGCATGGGGTGACCGTGAGTCAGGGGCCAACTCCAAGGCAGCCAACAAGAAGAAGCTGGCTTTGTATGGCCTATGGTCACTTTCCATTAGAACATGGTGGGATCTCTAGCTCAGAGCAAAAAGTGCCTCAGAGGGGGCACTACCCAGCCAAGGTACCGCATACTCCTGATAGCTGCCCAGCTAGAAGGGGATCTGCTAGCTCAGCCATCCAAGAATGCTCAGGTTAGGCCACAAGCAAGAAGGAAAACTTGGCACCAGGGGACCCTTGGGGCAAAAAAGATCCAGAAACAGGATTTTGACATTTGGGAAAGTTTGTTTTCCCCTCCCAACTTTGGAAGAGGCTCTATAAACACAAACTTAACTTATTTGGTCCTTTCTCTGTGCAAAAAGCTTGAACAAATCCTCTCTTAGAGTGAAAAGCCCTCCTCTCCTACCGATTTTATATATATATATATATATATATATATAAATAAAGTAAAACATACTTGTTATATAAAATAAATTAGGAAATGCAGACAGAAAAATTAAAATCACTGCAAATCCTACCTCTTCCAGATTTAATCATTGAGATCAGGTATACATTTCCAGACTTTTTCAATGTAAATAGAAACATATATTTCTACACGTAAAAACCAAAACCAAAACCAAACCCACTGTCATCAAGTTGATTCCGATTCATGGCAACCCTATAGGACAGAGTAGAACTGTCCCACAGTGTTTTCAAGACTGTGAATCTTTGGAGGCAGAATGCCCCATCTTTTTCATGTGAAGTGGCTGGTGGGTTCAAACCACTGACCCTTTGGTAAGCAGCCAAATGCCTTAACCACTGTGCCACGAGAGCTCCTTTTTCTCCATGTAAAACTCACTGCTGTCAAGTTGGATCCAACTTATAGCGACCCCTCCTTGGGTTTCTGAGGCAGTATCACTACAGAAGTAAATTGCCCAACCTTCCTTCCAAGGAGTGGCTGGTGGGTTTGAACCACCAGCCTTCTGGTTAGCAGTCAAATGCCTTCGGCACTATGCCATCAGAGTTCCCTTTCTACATATACACCTATAAATATATATACACGCTTTGAAAAAAAATTTCATTAGTACACTGTGAAAATTACTCCATGTCAATAACATAAAATTGCATTGTATTTAAAAAGGAGCTCTGGTGGCACAATGCCTAAGACACTTGACTGCTAACAAGAAGGTTGGTGGTTCATACCTTCTGCAGAAAGAAGATGGGGCAATTTACTTCCGTAAAGTTTTACTACCTTGGAAACCCAATGGGGGTCTCTATGAATCAGAATCAATTCAGTGGCAGTGGGTTTTGGGTCTTTTTTAATTCTATTTTAAAAGAAGCCCTGGTTGCTCAGTGGTTAGTGCTCAGTTGCTAACTGAATGGTCAGTGGTTTGAACCCACCAGCTGCTCTGTGGAAGGAAGATGAGGTAGTCTGCTTCTGTAAAGATTATAGCCTTGGAAACCCTATGGGGCAGTTCTACTCTGTCCTACAGGGTTGCTATGAGTCGGAATCAACTCGATGGCAACACGTGTGGCTTTGGGTTATACTATTTTACGACATATCATAGTTTATTTAGCTAGTTTCATCTTATTACACATGCGGTTTATTTCACATTTTTCACAAGTATGAACAATGATGTTATGTATTACTCCGGATTTTATACCCTTTCAAATTCTTTCTTAAGAATAAACTCCTAAAATGCAACAACGGGTCTCTCCTCGTCAAGTAGAAAGAAGAAAACCAAAATTAATGGAAACAACCAGTTCTAGAGACTGGTACACCATCTGATCTGCAACCTATACAACTATGAGACCAGAAGAACTAGATGGTGCCCTGCTACCACTGCCATCCACTTGGAAGGGATGTAGGAGATCCTGCATAAAGAGGGAGAACAATGTGGTACAAAACTCAAAATCATTTGGAGG
>NW_006921601.1:9778283-9786484 GCF_000298275.1 Orycteropus afer afer | reverse complement strand
TCTGTAAATCTTCACCCAAGTCACAATAACTAATAATAATAAAAAAAGAGGGGCACAGGGAGGAGTAGTCACAGGAATGGGAGGAGGAAGGGCACAGGGAGAGGATAGTCACAGGGATGGGTGGGGAGGAGAATTTGTAACGGTTGGGGATGGTAATCGGTGTGAAATCTAATGTGCACGGACTGTTGAGTGGAAAACAAATTGGCTCTGTAAATTTTCACCCAAAGCACAAAAAAAAAAAAAAAAAAAGAATAAACTCCTAAAAGTGGAATACTGGATCTAAATCTTTTGCAATTTGCATAACTCTCCCTGACTAGTGTATTTTATTGATACACAAGTTTCCTTAAAGCAAGAGACCTTTACACGGTGTTTATAATCTGAATCAGCCCACGGTTTTCTTGAACACAGTTGCCTTTTATGAGTAGTCCAAAATAAAACTCCTTAAAACCCCTTGTCTATGACCTCAAAAATGACTCAGTGGCATTTAAAAGATACAGAGTTTTCTTTTGACTTTAATAATCTGCTAAACAGAGACCCACAGAGCAGCTGTACCAGGATACTTGCCACACAAAATACATTTATGCAAAATTATACTTAATGATCCATTTTCCCATTGTCTCTTGTCCTCTATCTCTTTGTTCTTCTTCCCTTTTTTCTTGCATCTTTACTCACTCTTTTCTCCTCTCCTCTCTTTCTGAAACACTTCTTATTGTGGTTAATACATATGCAACCAAACATTTGCCATTTCAACATTCTTCCATGTACAATTCAGTGACATTAAAGATGCTCACCATTTTGTTCAACCATTATCACTACCCGTTGCTGATTTTCTTTAACACTTAACAGAAGCTCCACATCTCTTAGGCACCAAGTCCCCCTTTTTCACTGCTTCTCCCTCCCTGCCCCTAATAAACGTTGCCCTCTTATACATGTACTTATTCTTGATATTTCACAGAAGTAGGATCTGTCCTTTTGTGACTGACTGACCTCACTCAGCATAATGTATTCAAGGCTCATCCATGTTATAGGATGTATCAGTCCCCTTCTTTTTAAAATTGCTTCCTTTCTCTTTCCCTCTTTTCTCTTTCTTCCCTTCGTCCTCCTCCTCCCCCTCCCTTTCCCTTCCCGAAGCAGTAAGGACACTTCTTCAAGGCAGACAGTGCTGGAGTTGGGCGAAGGTTCCAGCTGGGTAGAGATCTGAATAAGCTCTCTGAGAAATCTCCAGTTTTTGGTATTCATTATTTAAGTTCTGTGGAAACGGGCTAGCTTTGAAGTCTACTGACTCATCCTCCTCCTTCACTTCTTATTTCCTGTGAACGATCCATTAGTTTTTGGCAGGGTTCATGTCACACAGCATTTCCATCAGAAGGGGCCTTCCAACAACCCTGGGCATTTTTAACATGGCTGTTTGCAGGAGAAAGGGAAGCAAGATGGGATTTGTAGGCTCTGCTTTCTTAAAAGTTGCTTCGACCAGCCCTAACACTGCTTCAAATTAATAATGTGAAACACATGCTCCATCTGCCTGCTACATGGTGACAAAGCCACTTACGTTCCTAATGGCCAGAATTATTCTACAAAAGAAAATTTTTCTAAAGCTAGTCACACAGGCTAGTCAATCAGCTTCACCGAGGGGGAAAACTCCCTCTCAATCATTCCACTTTAGACTTCTTTGCCAGAACAGCCAGTTCACCATGGCATTACGATGTTGAAAGGGGAAACAAATGGAGACTATAAACAGTCCTCCTAAGTTTTTAAACTTTCTGCCTCTAATAAGGCATGCATAGATTAGCGCCAACAAACTAAGTGGAGAAGGAGCTGTGCCTTTTCCCAAAGATCCAAGGAGCTCGGCTGGACTCTTATGGATTTTTAGAGACAGTCCAAATCAATGACGAAGCTTCTTTAAGGGTGAAAAAGAAAAATGGGCTGAAAAATCACTATTATCAGTGAAATGCTAAATCATTTTTCGTTTTCTGGTAGGAGCAAAAAATAACCCTTTGATATCGGAGCAAATAAAAGTTTGAATTATTGACTGCTCTTGTTAATGCTGAATTTTACAACCACTATATTTCACAATGAAATTGTTTTAACATCTATGCCTCACATTAAGATCTACAATAATATATACCGCAGTCCAGAAAATGTCTTCAGTTCAGATGATGTAAAGGCTGATTTCCCCCAGAGAGTAAACACTGACCATGTTTCCCATCGGCTCACGCCCTCCTCTTCCCTCCAAATAAATCTAAGTATTGATGACGTCAGGGAGTGCTTCTTGGTTATCAAAGCACATCTGGGGGTGAGGGTGGGGTGGGGAGAGTAAGCCCAGGCCACTTAATAGGCAAAGTGGCTGGTATGCTTTAAAGGCAGGGTTGTCAAAATACGGTTTTCTCTTATGATTTATAGAAACGAAAGGCCTATGCAAAAGCTTAGCATATGGCACACAAAACTTTATTCTCTTCCCGCTCTGACATGTTGGAATCCTAGTTTCAAGTTTCTCGTTCCGTCTTTGCTCCCATGGGCTAACCTTGTCTTTGAGGGTATTCACGGCTTCCCAGCCCCCAAACCACCATCTGTATAAGTGAGGTAAGGAAGCAGAGTAATGACTCTTGCCGCACGGACCCAGCTGCAGACTTGTCAGAAGTAAACTCTCTCCCCAAGTTTGGAAGTCTTAGGTCGCCATTACTGCCCTCCGTGCAATGCTTCTTCAAGCCTTTGGGGTGGGAGTGGAAGGTGGACGGAAAGCAGGGAGTTAAGCTGCCCCGACAGCGTGCACGCCATTTCCTGCTGGCAGACTCGAGGCATCCGGCCTTTACATTCTGAGAACACTGCTCTTTAATCTGTGGTATTAGTTCCTTTGGAACAATGGAAAGATGGCTCCTCCACAAGCCTTCGTGGAGCAAAATTTTGCCAACTTCCATCAGGCCCATTAATGACATGTAGTTCACATTGACCAGCGGCTGGCCACAACCCACAAAACTGCTCTTCCCACTGTTGCAGATGGACTAACGGGCCAAATGGCATAAGAATCAAATTCTATTTTAAAAATTACTTTTCACAATTCCTTCAACTTCTTAAGAGAAACAAGATCAAATGTTTGTAAGTACTTGTTTGAAAATATTTTCACTCTCTGAGCACAAACTAAGGGATGGAAAAAAAAAAAAAAAAAAAACACTCAAGTCACAAGACAAGAATACCTTTTCCCACTCCCTTGCCAAATCAAAACATTGTACAAAACCATTCCCAAACACCTTCTGATACAGTCTCTCATTTAATCTTGTGATTCTTAAACATTTACATTTTAATTAGACTTTTAAAGACTTAAATTCTTCCAGAGGTGGTAAAATATCAAAAGAGTTTGAAGCAGTACTTGGTACTAACTTGAGGCAAAAAAAAAAAAAAAAAAAGAGGCATTTAAGTCCTCTAAAAAAAAAAAAAAAAAGGTAATATTCAAACCACTCAAATTCTTCAGAGTTTGCATGAAACATAACAAACTAAGTCTAACAAATCTTTGACCAGTGAAATGGGGCTATCATCAAATGTAAATAACTCCTCATTGGCATACCCAGTGAGGAGATGTGTGTTTTTTCAATTTTATTTTTACACTGGAGTATAATTATCTCTTATTTACGAGGGTAATAAACACTGCTGAAGGGAAAATAAACCACTTCTTTTTGGATGAAGTTGCTGACAAAGCTTTGACAAAGAAAAATAATTAATAGCTTTGTCCTGGCCCAGGGCGAGCCTCTGAGCTCAGCTAAGTGCACTTTCTGAAGATATGCCAAACATGGCCACCCCAGCCGTGTGGCCTGAGATCGCCAGGCCCAGGGCAGAGAGCACGCTGGTTCTGGGTTGGAAACAAAGTAGAGGGACTCTCGGGCTACAGTGAGGGACAGAAGACAAGAGGTTTTAACATCTGACTGAAAAGTCATGGTTTTATGCAAAATTGCTTTGCTTTCTGGTTACAAACTTTGTCCTGTTTAAAAAAGTCGATTAATGTCTTTCATCTGGGGGCCCGGGTGTTTTCCAAACTTAGTTCTGGGTTCTTTCATTTAAACTCTCATCCACGGAAATACGGGCAAAGAGAGCCTTTGGGACAGCTCCCTGGAGCCTAGCTGGTGGGCACGTCACATGATCACACTCGAACCTGCAGGGGTCACAGAGAGAAATACAGCCAAGCTGGGTCAAGCCAGTAGAAGGAGGAATCTGTTTCTTAAAAGGTGTGTGCTTAAAAGTTCTATCTTAATTTTGCTTTTACAGTAAATTATAAAAGGCCCTTGAATACAAACAGTATTAAATTCTACAGACACTCCCCGTATTTCGTCTATCATGAATGCTGGGCAACTCATGGTCCCAGGAACCGTAAGATATTATCATGCTTTTTATTATTATTATTATTTAGGACTGTTTGTTTTGCTTTTTATTAATGTATATCTTTATGGGGGCAGTGGTTGTTTAGTGATACATTTCTTTTTTCTTTTGAACTTTTTATTGTGTTTTTGGTGAAAGTTTACACAGTAAGGAAGTTCCCCATTCAACAATTTATACACAATTTGTTCTGTGACATTGACTGCTATCCCTGAAACACATCAGCACTCTCCTCACATCCACCTTGCTTTCCTCCCTCTCATCCTTCCAGTTTCCCTGCTCCTCCTAATGTCTCATTTTTGCTTTGGGGCGAATGTTTCCCAGTTGGTCTCCTATAGTTGATTGTTCTAAGAAGCACATTCCTCATGGGTGTTGCTATTTCTTTTATAAGCCAATCTACTACTTGGTTGAAAGGTGACCTCTGGGAGTGGCTTCAGTGCCAGAAAAAAAGTGTATCTTAGGGGTTCCTCCAGTCTCTATCAGTCTAGTAAGTCTGGTCTTTTTTTAATGAATTTGAATTTTGTTCTACCTTTTTCTCCCATTCTCACCAAGACCTTCTATTGTGTTCCTGGCCAAAGCAGTTGTTAACGGTAGCTGGGCACCATATAGTTCTCCTGGTCTCAGGCTATGTAGGCCGTGGTTTGTGTAGGCTATTAGTCGTATGAACTAATCGCTTCCTTGAGTCTTTGGTTTCCGAAGAGACCAATAAATGTGTTAGAATGCTGCTCTCAAGTTTTAAGACTCCAGAGGCTACTCACCCAACTAGAATGTAGAACATTATTTTATGAACTATACCTACTTCTCACTTACTGACTATCTTATTATCTGATATTTCCCACGTATAACAACAGTTAGGAAAAAAAAAATCTAACCTATTTTATGCACTCACGACATATGTCTGGCAGTAATGAACACAGAGTAATACTGGCTGTGATGCTTCAGGCCATATGTCAACATGGCTGGGCCATGATTCTCAGTATAATGTAATGTAATGATGTCATGCAATGATGTGATTTGGCAGTTATGCAATGATGTAGTCATCCACCATTTTCACCTAATGCTGATTTTCACATAATGACTTGGTCTTTGGAACCTACCATGCTGATAAGTGAGGAGTTGTTGTTTTTGTTATGTGTTGTCAAGTCGGACCCAACTCATAGCAACCCCTCCTTGCGTTTCTGAGGCAGTATCACTAAGGAAGTAGATTGCCCAACCTTCCTTCTGAGGAGTGGCTGGTGGGTTTGAACCACCAGCCTTCTGGTTAGCAGTCCAGTGCCTTAGGCACTATGTTACCAGAGCTCCCATGTTGATAAGTGAGGAGTAGGTGTATGTTATGCTAATTAACCTAGAAGTCCCCTGATGTGATTTACTTTTAATGCTTGCACCTTTCTGTCTTGTGTGATAACCCCTTCCCTTTCCTGGGGCACAGCCAAGTTTTATAATTGACAACTATTTCATGCCCTTTTGGGGTAAGTTTGGGTCAATGGCAAGAATTCAGGCTTTAAAACCTGGCCATTTGCATTCTGGATTTAAATCATTGAACATTCCTGAGCCTCAGTTTCCTTACCTATAAAATGGAGGTAATATCTTTATAGAAGAATGAGCAGTGATTGGTCTTGTTCTCCACAGATGCCTGGCACAGCAGACATCTCCACCCCAATTCCTGGCAGGGAGCAGATATCCAATACACAAGAGCTGTTGTTATTATTACAATCCTGGGTGGTGCAAACAGTTAAGTGCTCGACTACTAACCCAAGAGGCACCTTGGAAGCCAAGTCTAGAGATCTGCTTCCAAAGGTCACAGGCTTGAAAACCCTGTGGAGCAGTTCTACTCGGCACACATGGGTCACCACGAATCAGAACAGATTCAGCAGCAACTAATAACAACACTGTTACAGTTACCATTATTGCTGTTCATAATCACAGTAACAAGAACAAAATAATACATGTTATTGACCCTAGAGAGCAATTTCTAATTCAAGTTTCATTCTTTCATATTGACTCAGCCATCCTTTTTCCTCTCTTAGAATTTTCAAAAAGCCCTGAGATTTTGGCACCAACTTCTCAGTGATGATCATGGCTTTCAGAATACCATTAAGAGTCTCGGATCCAACAGGAACTATTAAAGCTGAAGTGGAAGGGGAAATTAGGAAGTCTGAATGAAGTGAAGGTCTGCTCACAGATTTAACGAGATCATTTGCTCCTGCAAATATTATTTCTTGGCTATTGGTATCTTTTGTCCTGTTCTCTGTAGGCAGAAACCTCTAGGGGAAAGGGGCAGTCATGTACCCACACATATTTGCAGAACAGACTGGGTACATCCTGTCCTTGCTACAGAGCCTGGCACATCAGCAGCAAAAACAGACCTCTCTTTTGACACACTTTCTTTGTACTGGGGATTTTGCAGGACCCATAGTTTACAGCTGCAGCCACTCTTTAGCCTTCCTCCGGCTGGGCTGGTGAATTGCTCCCTGGAGCCCCCTGCTGGCCTTTTCCATATTCACATCACATCCTCACACCCCTCTGGGGCAGGGAGAACGTGCCTTTAAAAGATCCATCCAAGGTTTTCCACTGGCATCTGTCATTCACTGGGTACCACACTGTTTTAGGACAAAGGCAACACACTCTTTGTTAAGGCTAGTATGAATGAGGGCCTTTCACTAAGTCAGCATTTAAGCATCTCTAAGGAAAGTTGGACAATCTGCTTCCGTAGTCATACCGCCTCAGAAACCCAAGGAGAGGTTGCTATGAAGTCAGATCTGACTTCACAGCAGTGTGTTGCACTGCACTGAGTACCTACTATGTAGCATACTAGGCAGAGAATATTATGACTCAGTCCCGGCTCTCAAGAACCCCCCAGCCTGGAAGAAGAGGCAGCCATGTGAACCGAGAAGGACAATACAAAAAGATGTACCAGGTGTTTTGGCACCCTGGGGTCAGTGCCAGTGTCATTAGGGAAGCTAGGAATGGCATCAAGGAGAAGGGGACTGGGTCAGCTGGATCTTATAGGATGACTAGAATTGGCCAGGCAGAGAAAGAAGGGAAGGCACTCCAGGCAGAAGAATCGATATGCCTAAAGGCCTAGAGCTATTAGGAGAATGCCGATAACTTGAGGGTACCCACAGTAGGAAGGGGTGAGACATGAGGTTGGAAAAGGAGGCAGGGGCTAGATGGAGAAGAATACTGGGGCCGCATCTAGAAGCGTGGACTTGATCTTCTCCATCAGTGATATTTCAGACCGTGCTTTAGGCTTGCCACAGACATTTGATTCCAGTTTCATGGATTCTGAGACTCAGAGAAAATCATAGCTGCCATCTATAACCTGCCCATTTCTGATTTCTTTGTTCAACTTTAGTCTAAGCATGAGAAAAACACCCGACCAATTCTAATTGAGGGGCATTCTACAAAATACCTGACCAGTGTTCCTCACAAACGTCAAAGTCATCAGAGACAAGGGAGTCTGAGAAACTAGCCCAGCCAAGAGGAACTCAAGGAGACGTGGCAACTAAATAAAATATATCCTGGATGGAATCCTAGAACAGAAAAGGGACATTAGGTAAAAACTAAAGAAAGTGTGGGCTTTAGTTAATGACAACGTATCCATATTGGTTCATTGATTGTAGCAACTGTTAATTAATGTAAAATGTTAACAACAAGAATCTGGGAGCTGGGTACATAAGAAAGTCAGTATTATCTTTGCGATTTTTCTGTTGTAAAAATACCTGCTATTTTTAAAAATAACTGCCTAAGGCACTTGACTGCTAACCAGAAGGCTGGAGGTTCAAACCCACCAGCCACTCCTTGGAAGGAAGATGGGGCAATCTACTTCCATAGTGATA
>NW_006921601.1:9758831-9778183 GCF_000298275.1 Orycteropus afer afer | reverse complement strand
TTTTTTTTTTTTTTTTTTTTTTAGTTTTGGTTGAAGCCATGAAGTCAGAACAGATCTGAATTTATAAAATGTGTAAGTACAGGACAGATAACTAGAACCAGAAAAATTACAGGTCAAAACCCTAGAATGGGAGACTTGGAAGGTGTAGTGAGCACTTTCAGGATCCCGATGTGATGGGTTTATTACCAGGACTGTGGAGCACACCACACATTCAAAGTGGTATGGCTGGCCACCAACTTTGAGCTGGGCACTGTTATTTCTGACTCTATCAATTAAGAGATTTTGTTGCTATGCAACACACACACTGGCCTTGTTATCTAAGAGGAAGATTACATTTCTAGCAGGATGCCAATCCATATTTTTTCCCATTCTGGTTATTGTTGTGGTACATTCACATTTTGGGAGCTCTGGTAGCATAGTGCCCAAGGCACTTGACTGCTATCCAGAAGGCTGGCAGTTCAAACCCAGCAGCCACTCCTTGGAAGGAAGATGGGGCAATCTACTTCCATAGTGATACTGCCTTGGAAACCCAAGGAGGGGTCACTATGAATCGGGTCCGACTCGACGGCACATAACAACAATGCCCAAAGTACATAATATGAAGTCCTGCTATCCTCACGTCTAAGGAACATTCTGGTTGTACTTCTTCGAAGGTGGAGTTGTTTGTTCTTCTGGCAATACATGGTATAGTCAACATTCTTTGCCAACATCGTAAGTCAGAGGCATTGCTTTTTCTTTGGTCTTCCTTACTCAGCTACACCTCAACATAAATAAAACAAAAATCCTCATGACTGGACCAATAAGCAACATCATGATAAATGGAGAAAAGACTGAAGTTGTCAAGGACTTCATTTTACTTGGGTCCAAAATCAATGTCCATGGAAGCAGCAGTCGAGAAATTAAATGATGTACAGCATTGGGCAAATCTGCTGCAAAAGACCATTTTAATGTGCTAAACAGCAAAGAGGTCACTTTGAGTACTAAGGTGCACCTGACCCAAGCTATGGTTTCTTAAATCACCTCATATGCATGCAAAAGCTAGACAAGGAATAAGGAAGACCTAATAATAGTAGTCAACATTCACTGAGTACCTGGACCAGGCCAGGCACTCTGCTAAGTACGTTACCTACATTGTCTCATTTGATCCTCACAACAACCACATGAAGTATTATCATTATCTCCATTTTACAGATGAGGAGAGCGAGACACAGAGAGATGAGATAGATACCTTGCCTAAAGTTCTACAAGTGGCAAAGCTCCTAATGCCAACGCCCAAATGTTTATCAGTGACTATTGCCTCCTGACTTCCAGTTTTATGTACTAAAGTTCCATGTAACATTTTATTGAAATAATGTTCTACTGCCTTTGTTTTTCAGTTTGAAACTACAGCTATAGACAGGCTGAGGAGGAGGAGGGTAGTTCTTGGCATCTTTCCAGTGGAAGAGAGCCAGCTCAGAGTTGGGGTTTGGAGACAACATTCTGCCAGCCACAGAGAAGGCTGGACTGGTGCAGGCACTGAGCCTTAGCTGCTGAGATTTTCTAGCGATGTCTCCAAGAGGAGGAGGAGAAGCAAGCAGAGAAAATGAACTTCCCTAAAAGGATAAAGCAAAAGCCCTTGTACACTAACCCTTCAGATCCAGCCTAGCCCCAGCCAATCAAACCCCAGGCCTTGCACAGCCCTGCCTCCTGGAGCTCATCATCTGCCTCCACAAGCAGTACAGGAAAATAACTGCAGCCAAAGGGCTAAAAAGCAGGCTGGCCTAGTGAGAGACTAGGGTTTAAGTGTTGCCAGGTCTAGGGGGAAGGAGAGTTTCCTACGGCCTGGGATAGGCAGGGGGCTTAGCCTTGAAGCCGGGAACAGATGATTGATGGAAGGAGGCAGAGCCCAGGACAGCACAGGGCACGTTTCACCCACAGTCCTATGTTGTTGTTATGTGCCGTCAAGTTGTCTCCCACTCATAGTGACCCCTCCTTGGGTTTCCGAGGCAGTATCACTATGGAAGTAGATTGCCCAACCTTCCTTCCAAGGAGTGGCTGGTGGATTTGAACCACCAACCTTCTGGTTAGCAGTCAAGTGCCTTAGTCACTACACCACCAGAGCTCCCTTTGGTCCTGTAGTCCCCTGCATCTAAAATCACCCGGCTGGAATCAGGCTGAAAGCGTAATCTCTTACCAGGAGCTCTGTAGCCTCTGGTACCCTCTCAGGCCAACTAAAAGCAAGATTCATTGCCCCAGTATGGTTGAGAGCTTACTATGTGCTACCTAAAGGCACATACAGAATGTGGAACCCCTGAAAGTTACAGAAAAAAACATCAACAAGTTGCCTCATAGTCAACTGCCTATAAGCAAAGACATTATCTTACATAGCCTGGCATGTAGTAGGCAGCCATAAATAGACAGTAAAGAGTGATTTAAAAATTTATGGATAATGGGTCATACTGGAATTTTGTAAAAATTAGTTAACTAAAGTTAACTAAACTGGAGTTTACTAAAGCAGAGTTAAGGATGTTTGGTACAAAAACCTTGTATTAGTTTCCTATTATTGTTGCACTAAATTGCCACATTTAAAACAACACAAATTTATTATTTCAAAATTTTGGAAGTCTGATACAGACCTTGCTAGGCTAAAATCAAGGGCTGCATTCCCTTCTGAAAGGTCTGGAGAAAATACATTTCCTTGCCTTTTCCAACTTCTAAAAGTTATCCAAGGAGCTATGGTGGCATAGTGCCTAAGGCATTTGACTGCTAACCAGAAGGCTGACGGTTCAAACCCACCAGCCCACTCTTTGGAAGGAAGGTTGGGCAATCTACTTCCACAGTGATAACCACCTCAGAAACCCAAGCAGGGGTCGCTGTGAGTCAAATCTGACTCTATGGCATTGAGTTTGGGTTTTCTTTTTGTTTGTTTTTCAGGGGTCATCCATATGCCTTGGCTCAGAGCCCTTCCTCCATCTTCAAAGCCAATAGCGTTGCATCTCTCTGACCATAGTCACAATCTTCCTCTGATTCTCACTTCTGCTGTTCTTTCCTACTTTTAAGGATCCTGTGATTACACTGGGCCCAGCTGGATAATCTATTTTAAGGTTTTGCACGGTTCCACAGCCGGATGTAGTTATTTCCGTGATGAGACCGTAATCACTTCCATGGTGGAATCTGCTGTGAGTAGCTAAGTAGTTGAAGGGGAGTTACCTTTGGGGTATGAACTGCTTCCAGTATTGTTTTGGTTACTGAGTGCTGCTCTGACAGGAATATATCACAAATGGGATGGCTTTCACAAATAGGAGTTTATTCTTACAGTTTTGGAAGCCTGTAAGTCCAAATGCAAAATGCCAGGTCAAGGGGCTGGGTGAAAGCCCCTCATCCTTGGGCTTTAGCTCTGCCTCCTGCTCCCAGCCCACTGAAGCTGGAGGCTTTTCTTCACTCAGTCAACTACTGGCTGCTGGCTGACAAACCCAAGGTCAACAAGTAGAAAGGCACAGTCCCAAAATTACCAAACAACACTCCAGGCCACTAATTCAAGTCCAAGAGAAGTCCCAAGCTCAGCAGGACATGATAGACTGCTGAACAAAGAATTGACTACATGCGGGGTTCAAGCATACCAACAAGCTAGAGACCTTCCTCAAAGTTGCTGCTTATATACTGGAAGCAGACCACATCCCCAAAGCAGCTACTCAGCTGCTCCAGAAGATTCCACCATGGAGTTCATTACCAGTCTCACCATGGGGAATAACTACATCCAGCTGCCCAGCCACTCAAAACCAGGCCCAGTCAAGTTGGCATATAACCTTAACTACCACAAATACTTATGGAGAAGCTTTAGGAAAGGTTGCTAGCTTTTCGGCACACCTGGATACTGTATTTGGCTGAGTCTTCATCTCCAGTTCCTGGACTTGAACTAGTGGCCGGCCATGTTGTCTGCCAATCTCGGGACTGCCCCTGGACTTGAACCAGTAGCATGTCATGTTGCCTGCTGATATTGGGATTGTGCCATTTTACCTGCCAACCTTGGGTTCAGCAGCCTCAGCAGCCAGCTGCAGTTAGGAGATGTATCCAGCTCCAGCTGGCCTGGAAAGAGGCAGAGCTGAAGCCCAAGGCCGAAAGGCCTTCACTTAGCCCCTAGAGCCAGCACTCTGAATTCAGACTTCTAGGTTCCTTAACTATAAAAGAATAAATTCCTGTTTGTTAAAGCCATCTACTTTTGGTATTTCTGTTATAGCAGCACTAGAGAACTAAGACAATTAGCAACCTTAATTCTAGCTGCAAGCTTAATTCTTCTTTGCCATGTAAGGTAACATATACCCAGGTTCTGGAATACACCCAAGTTCCAGAATATTTGCCATGCAAGGTAACTCAGGTTATTCTGGGGGTCATTATTCAGCCTACCACAAGCCTCATCATTTAAGTTCAAACTATAGAAACAAACTGTTCCTTCTTCAAAGTTGAAAATACTAATTACTACTAGACATACCACTATGCACTTCACATACACTGTCTTAATTATTGTTCAATGAGGCAGGCACTGTTAACAAACTAGATCATGTTCTTACTTGCTAAAATCTTCTCCTGGCTTCCCATTGCCCTTGGAAAAAATCCATGACCTTCCAGTGGCCCTATGAGGGCCTGTGGGATCTAACCTGAGCCCACTTCCCAGCCCCATCTCCTGACAGCCTCCCCCTCAACCTCCAGCTTCACTGACGAAGGCCTTCTCTTGGTTCCTTGAACTCCTGTGGCTGCACTTGCTGACTCTCTTCTTGAAATATTAGTCCCCAAGAGCTTCACATAACTGGCTCTGCCTCATTATTTAGATATCAAATATCCCATCCTCAAGGAAGTCTACCTTGGTCATCTCATCTGAAGTGACCGCTGCTTTCCACCAAGCCACCACTTTATGAAATTATCTTATTTGTTTACTTTATATGGCCTATCTGGTCTATGGACCAGAAACTTAAATGTATGCCCAACTCCTAAAATGGGGCTTAGCAGATAGCAGGCACTCAGCAGAGTCCCTGGGTGGTACAAATGCTTAACATGCTTGGCTATGAACTGAAAAGTTGGAGGTTCAAGTCCACTCAGACCCACCTTGGAACAAAGTCCTGATGATGTACTTCTGAAAAATCAGCCACTGAAAACCCCATGGAGCACAGTTCTGCTCTGATACGTACGAGGTTGCCGTGAGTAAGATGACTGCATAGCAGCTTTTTAGGCATTCAGCATTTTGGTTGTTGTTGTTATTAGGTGCTGTCAAGTCAGCTCTGACTCATCCTGACCCTACATTCAAAATTTGTCAGACTGACTCTATGTCAGTTTGTCATACTGTGGTGGCTTACGTTGTTGCTGTGATGCTGGAAGCTATGCCACCAGTATTTCAAATACCAGCAGGGTCACCCATGGTGAATAGGCTTCAGCAGAGTTTCCAGATTAAGACAGACTAGAAGAAGGATGGGGCCATCCATTTCTGAAAAAAATTGGTCATTTAAAACCTTATGAACAAAGACATTCAATAGATAGATATTAAATGAACAAATTTGAATTGTCTAACTAAGGAAGCTGAGGCTGAGAAATATTAAGTGATACGACTGAGTTCACAGAGCTAGTCAACTGGAATTCCAACAAAGGACTTATGCTATACCCCCCCCCCCCCTCGAGGAGCCATCCTTTGAATGCACTATCTGCAAGGAGGTGTAAGACTGAAGTCCTTGGAGTCCAGCTCTCAAGCAGTCTTCTGCACAGGAAGTACAGTAGAACAGCAACACAGGCCTGCTGACAAGACCACCATGTCCCAATCAATCAGCAAGGACAACCATATATAGTCTGAATGCCTGACTGGGAAGCCAGGAGAAAAGGTAAGGATGTGGTACTCCAAACAAGGCATTCATAATTGAGTTGGGGACACCAAACCAAAATATGAAATTATCACATGCACCAGCAAGTGTATGATGCAGGGTTCACTGCCATGAGAGCAAGGGCTGCAGGGCCCCAGGCATGTCAGAGCATACTGGGGCTACAGTAGCTGCATTTAGCTAGTTAGCTGGGATGGAGAGGGATGCATAAGCAAAGTCATTGACCCTGGAATTTGCAGTACACATGTAGGAGATGATTAGCAGAAGATCCATGATAAGAAGCCAAAGGAAACATAGTCAGTGTAGGGCTGGACTCTGGAGGCCTTGAAAGCTAGACTGAGGAATCTGCACTTTCTTCTTTAAAATGATGAGGCATCATGGCAGGTCCTTAAGCAGGAGAAAACCCTGTGTTTTAGGAAGACTTCATAGTAGAAGGAAACATGGACTGGATATCAGGAAGACTATTCCCTACCAGGCAGAACTCAAACAAACTCACTGCTGTCGAGTCAGATCCAACACAGAGCGACCCCTCCTTGGGTTTCCGAGGCAGTATCACTGTGGAAATAGATTGCCCAACCTTCCTTCCGAGGAGTGATTGGTGGGTTTGAACTGCCAGCCTTTTGTCTAGCAGTCAAATGCCTTAGGCAGTATGCTACCAGAGCTCCCCTACCAGGCAAAGTAGGTGCCAAAAAGGCTTCACTAGCACAAAACACAACACCTCTGCTCCATCTCAAAGCTATCTGTTGGTGCTCTGTTCCTTTGGATTATGCATTGTTCTCAAACTAAGGGCTTTCAGAAGTGCTGATGGATGCATATCCTAAGGCTGATGCAAGGAGAATCTAACATTTTCAGCCATGAAGAATGTCTAACTGCTTTCCTCTGTGCTGACAGTCATTTGGGCAGCTGGAAACACCTGGAAGGGCGTAACAAAAGTCTGAGATGAAAAGATTGGGAACTGTGAAATGGAACTGGAGCCTAATATGAACATTTATGACTCCCTGATTTCAGAAAACAACCTGAAAAGCTGGCTTAAAGCTTTTTTTTTTGATTCACTAGTGTAATCTTGCATCAGAACTGGTATGAATTCCCAAGGTGGGATGAGAATGAAGACCAGCACAAAGCTGATTTCTAAGACTTGGAGGTCAAACATACATTCACTCTCTGAATTCTTCACCATTTCTGACACAAGCACCCCGACAGCACTCTTTCTGTCTATGCTGTTTGATATTTTGTCACAATGGCCATACAGAACTAAGCAGACCACATTCACCATTATGTGGTTTATTAGGAAAGTAACAGGCTACAACTCAAGATCAGGATCAACTTGGAAGGAACAGGATACAGTTCTTCAATCAGGACAGCTTCCAACCAAAACAGCTTCCAGCCTCTTCTCAGCTATGCCCACGGGCAGACTTCCTCTCAGCCATGCCCACCTGTGGCCTTTTCTCTGCCCTGCTTGGAAAAGTGTTACAGCTCTTTAGCTCCACTGACAAGGGCTTGGAAGCACCCTACTCAGCCAGCAAGCCTCCTGCTGAAGGCGCACATCACTCTCTTGCTCTGTAGGTCAGCAAGCCTACTGAAGCTCCTCGTGCTAGTCTCCTGATTCTTACCACTTGTACTGCTGCACCTCTCTTTCTGTCACTAGGTTCTGCTGTGCTTGCCATTACTTCTCACCATCTTCAGTGTTACAGCTCTCTCTTCAGGATCTAGGACGTCCTCAGTGCAGGGATCCCAGGGCCAAAGGGTGATGTCCTCTGCTCCAGACTCTTCTTGATGAAAGTGAGGTCGCCTTCAAACTGCGTGATCCGGTCCTAATGTAAGCCCACTCCTTGTCAATTTCAAGGCATGATCCTTCCATCAGGACCATGAACTGACCAATCCCATTGGTAAACCAAAGTCACTCAACTTGCATAGTCCCAGTTAATTCTCACAAAGTCACTTAATCCTACTGGATGGTTTTATGCACCCTATTAGTGTAGTATACTGAGCAAATCCTTGCAAGATTGTGGCCCAGCCATTCATTTTTGGCAGAATTATAAACCCAGGGCCAGAAAGAAACCCACTGGACCACAACTGGATATTTAAAGGATATATTAAAAAAAAATCTTCTCATAGTTTATTCCTTCTGTGCTTCAACTCCAAAGAATAATAATCTGTATTTCTATAGTCTTTCCCTACATCAGTTTTACCTGAGACTTCTGCAGTAGGAAATTATATACTACTTTGCCTGAGGACATCCAAGCTAGAATTGAGGCTTCAGAAATAAATTTTTTAAAAGAAAAAAAATCTAGTTCCAGCCTTCCAAGGAAATGGTCTTTCCATATTCTGATGACCAGATCTACACAAAACATTTTAAACACCCAAGATTTTCAGTCCAGAGTAGGAATTAAGATAGAAAATTAGGCAGATAAACCATGTCTTCCCTCTACAAAAAAGACCAGAGAAACCAAGTGAAACAGATACAAGTGATAATCCTGAAACCCTGAGCTCAAATGAAAATATAAAGATACAGACCAAACACCAACTGCAAGAAGAAATTGAAGGAAAGCAGCAGACACTCGCCCAGCACAGTGCAGCCATTTTGAATTACTGCAAGCAGCGCTCTGGTTGGGGCAGGAACCAGATAACAGGCTCTGCTCACCCAGGACTATATAGTAACCCATGCCAGTGGACTGTGACCCGAGAGGTACAATATCCTCTCTTACCCTGTATACCTTCTCGGTGACCAGAAGTGTGGACCCCTGCCACCACCTACCTAGTAGCTGGTGACACCCTTGCCCCACTCCCCATTCCCCACTCAGTGGTCTGCCTAGCCTGCCTCTCCCTACCTGGAGCCCACCTGGAGCTCTGCTCTCAATGGTAGCCTGAGGCATGACTTCACGGAACAAGTGATGCACATCCACTACCTCTGATGTTGTCAAGGTACACTCTTGTGGGTTGCACACTGTGTGCCTGCAGCATCCACAGTTGGTGGTACACAATATTGTGGACTGGGCACCATGCCAGTCTGGTGGCACACACTCCCAAGAACTGGATGCAGCATGTCAACTGCCTCAGCATTCAGTGGTGCATACTTCTGCTAGTCACTCATTGTGAGTCCACCATAACTGGTTAGCAGCATACACTCCCACAGACTGGGTGCTGTGTTTGGGTATTGCACTCCTGCTGCCCCTGTAGTCAGTGGCAGGAATTCCTGTGAATATCCTGCCATAGATCACTGCTTCCATATTCAGTGGTTCATACTCTCACAGCCATCACTGTCAACAGCGCATACTAGCACTGACTGCTGCCTGCTTTTTCCTTTTGTTTTCTTCCCACCCCCCGTGCGCCCCCAATCTGGGTGGAGCAGCAACCATGTCCATACTGCTCAGCCACACTCACCCTATGCACAGGGCAAATGCTACCACCCATTGCTGCAACACTTGATTGGTGTCAGACACCCATCCAACCCTCCCTCAACTGCTCTACATGAACAGCAAACAGAGACCTGTACATACACTCCTACCCTCCACCTGCTAGGAGACAGATGGTGAGCACCTAAGTGTTGACAAATTAGCTGCCAGAGTAGCACACCCACACAACCCATCTGGATATATCAAAACAATGTAAAACAAAAAAACCTGAGTGAAACAAACCAATTTATAGTCATCAAATACATTCAATAACACCACAGTGCCTTAGATACAAGACAACTTCAGTTCACACAAAGAAATAAGACAAGATGGCTCAAGCAAGTGACAAAAATATAGAGCCAGAAAACCTTCTTGAGGAAGAAATGGTATTGGAATTACCTGATAAGGAATTCAGAAGAATTATATTTAGGACACTCCAACAGATTAAGAAAAAGATCTAGGAAAGTACAGACAAAACTCTAAAACAATTCAGGAAAACAATCCAAGAACAAATTGACTAAATAAATAGAAAATTAGAAATCATACAAAAACAGCAAATAGAAATCAAGAAGATTAACACTAAAATTTCAGAAATAGATAAAGCACTGGAAGGACAAAGGAGTAGAAATGAATCAATGAAGACAGAGTCAGTGAAATTGAAGACAAAGTCCCTAATACTAACCTGTTAGAGGAACAAACAGAAAAATAGAAGAAAGCCTAATAATTATGTGGAACATCATCAAGAGGGATAACTTATAAGCAATCAGCATAATATTGTAGATTTGTTGGAAGAAAACTTCTCTAATACCATGAAACACAAGACTATAAGCATTCAAAGAGTGCAATGAATCCGAAATAGGATAGACCTCAAAAGAAAATCACCAAGACATATCACAGTCAAACTCTCCAAAACCAACAACAAAGAAAGAGTCCTGAAAACAGCCTGGGAAAAAATGAAGGAAAAAAAAAAAAGTTATCTACAAAGGAGAAACAACAAGACTAAGCTCTGGTATCTTGGCAGAAAACCAAGCAGGTGAAAAGGGATGACATATATAAAACCCTCTGGTAGCATAGTGGCTAAGACACTTGCCTGCTAACCAGACGGCTGGCGGTTCAAACCCACCAGCCACTCCTCGGAAGGAAGGTTGGGCAATCCTACTTCCGTAGTGGTACTGCCTTGGAAACCCAAGGAGGGGTCGCTATGAGTCGGGTTTGACTTGACGGCACATAACAACAACAACAACAACAAAAGAAAAAAATGCCAACCAAGAAATATATATCCAGCAGAAATGTCCCTCAAATACAACAGTGAAATTAGGACATTTCCAGGTAAACAGGAATTAAGAGAATTTGTAAAAAAACAGAGCAACCTTACAAGATATGCTAAAGAGAGATCTTTGTGTGGAGAACAAACAACAGCAAACAACTTGAGATTAAGATACAGGGCAATATACTCTGAAACCAACCCAACTAAAGAAGTTTCAAAAATAAAATAAACCTATAAAACTGAAAATAGGGACTCAGAAATGTGAATGTGTAAATGCCAACAACTATAAAGCCAAAAGAAGGAGTAATTATAGAAATATTGTCGTTACAGAACTTCTAAATGAAATAGAAGTTAATATGATACCAAGATAGAACAGATTGTTTTAAACTTGAGAAGATAATAATAAATTACAGGGTAACCGCAAATAAATAAATAAATAGACTTCAAGGCAAAAAAAAAAAAAAAAAAACAAGTATAAGAGACAAAGAAGGGCATTATATATAATTAAAGGGTCATCCCAACAAGGACATAACTATAACAAATATCTATGTGCCCAAATGAAAGAGTCCCAAAATACATAAATCAAACTGCAGCAGAATTAAAAAGAGAAAAAAGACAATGTCACAATAATAGTTGTTATTGTTGTTGTTATGTGCCATCGATAGTAGGAGACTTTAATACACCATTTTCAATGGACAGAACTAAAAGAAACTCAACAAAGATACAGAAGATCTAAACAACACAATCAACCAACTTGACCTGATAGACATGTACAGACACTCTACAACAGCATAAAATATATTCTTTTCTAGCATACATGGGTCATTCTCCAAAACAGACCATATGTTAGACCACAAAGTAAGCCTCAATAAATTCAAAAACATTGAAAGAGCACAAAGCATCTTCTCAGATCACATTATAAAGTTAGATATAGTAACAGGAAGAACAAGGGGAAATATTAAATACATGAAAATGGAATAACACCCTGCTTAAAAACTACTGGATAATAGAAGAAATAAAAAATTGAGTTAAAAAAGTCCTCGAATCAAATGAGAATGAAAACACATATACTAGAAGCTTTGGGCCATAGCAAAAGAGTGTTCAGAGTAATAAATGCATTCATCGAAAAAGAAGAAAAAAGACAAAGTCACCATTACCAACAATTAGGGGGGGAAAAAAAGCCTACAGTCACCAGAAGAAAGGAAATAATGAAGATGGAAGCAGAAATAAATGAAACAGGAAAACTACAGAAAAAAATCAACAAGACTGGAAGTTAGTTCTTTAAAAGATTAACATAATCGACAAACCCTTGGCAAATTAAAGAAAAAGAAGGAGAAGATGCAAATAAAACAAATAAGAAATGAAACAGAACCAACTGAAATAAAAAAGATAATAACAGAATACCATGAAGAACTATATTCCAACAAATCTGAAAACCTAGAAGGTATGAGCAATATCTAGAAACACACTAAACTAACTCGATCTTAGGTAGAAAATTTGAACTGGCCCATAACAGAAGAAATTGAACAGGTTATATTTAAAAAAAAAAAAAAAAAATGTCCCAGCCCAGATAGCTTCACTGGCAAATTCTACCAAACATTCAGAGAAGAGCTGACTCCAATTCTACTTAAACTATTCCAAAACACAGAAAAAGAAGGAATATTCCCAAATCCATTCTTTGAAGCTACCATATCCCTGATATCAAAGTCAGGCAAAGATACCACTGAAAAAGAAAAGTATAGCATAATATCTCTTATGAACACAGGCTCAAAAATTGTCAACAGAATCCTAGCCAATAGAATCCAGCAACAAATGAAAAAAATAATATATTATGACCAAGTTGGATTCACACCTGGTATGTAAGGAGGTTCCACATTAGAAAAACAATCAACATAATCCACCACAGAATTAAAACAAAAGAATCATATGATTATATCAATTGATGAAGAGATGGCATCTGACAAAAACTAACCCTATTCTTGATAAAAACTCAGAAAAATATGAATAGAAGAGAAATCCCTCAACATAATTAAGGACATATACACAAACCAACAGAAAACATTATTCTTAATGGAGAAGGACTGAAAACATGCCTCTTGTGAACAATGACCAAAATAATAAGGCAAGAAAGGGAAATAAAAAGCAAATTGGCAAAGAAGAAATGAAACTGTCTCTGCATATGATATGATCTTATATATAGAAAAATCCCAGACACTCAGGAAGGAAACTACTGGAACTAATAAAGGATTCAGCAAAGTGGCAGGGTACAAGATCAACATACAAAAATCATTCATATACTCTACACTAACAAAGAGAACTCTGAAATAAATCAGGAAAACAATAACATTTAAAATAGACACATGAAAGATTAAATAGTTAGGAATGAATCTAACCAGAGATACAAAGGAGCTATCAAAGAAAACTACAAAACAGTACCAAAAGAAACTAAAACAGACCTGCATAAATGGAAGAATATACCATGCTCATGGATAGGAAGACTTGACATTATGAAAATGTCAATACTGCCCCAAGCAATCTACAGATATAATGCAATCTCAATCCAAATTCTACCATCATTCTTTAAAGAGATAGATAAACTAATAACCAGCTTTATATGAAAAGGAAAGAGATCCTGGATGAGCAGAGCACTAGTGAAGAAGAAGAACAAAGCAGGAGGCCTCACATCCAATCTCAAAACTTACTTTACAACTATAGTAGTCAAAACAGCCTGGTACTGGTACAATGACAGGCACAAAGACCAAAAGAACAGAACTGAGAATCCAGAAGTAAATCTATACACCTGTGGACAGCTGATCTTTGACAAAGGGCTACTACAATCCATTAAAAGGGTAAAAAATAGTCTCTTTAACAAATGTTGTTGTTGTTATGTGCTGTCGAGTAGGCCCCAACTCATAGCGACCCCTCCTTGGGTTGCCAAGGCAGTATCACTACCGAAGTAGATTGTCCCATCTTCCTTCCAAGGAGTGGCTGGTGGGTTTGAATCGCCGGCCTTCTGGTTAGCAGTCAAATGCCTTAGGCACTATGCTACCAGAGCTCCTTTAACAAATAGGGCTGGCAAAACTGGATAACCATTTGCAGAAAAATGAAACAGGATATGTATCTCACACCACACACAAAAACTAACTCAAGATAGATCAAAGACCTAAATGTAAAACTTAAAATTATAAAGATCATCAAAGAAAAAATAGGGGCAAACAGAGGCCCTAATATATGGCATAAATACAGTATTAAACATAACTGAAAATGCACAAATAGCAGAAGAAGACAAACTAGATAACTGAGATCTCCTAAAAATTAAACGTTTACATACATTAAAAGACTCCTCTAACAGAGTAAAAAGGGAAAGTAGAGACTGGGAAAAATTTTTGGCAGTAACATATTGGACAAGGAACTGATCTCTAAAATGTGTAGAAAACTTTAACATCTCAACAACAAAAAGATAAATAATCCAATTAAAAAATGGGCAGAGGGCATGAACAGACACTTCACCAAACAAGACATTCAGGGGGCCAATAAACACATGAAGAAATGTTTGTGATCATTAGCCAACAGAGAGACACAAATCAAAACAACAAGATGTCATCTCACCCCAGCATTATTAGAAAGTTCAAAAAAATAGAAAACAACAAATGTTGGTGAGAAAACATACATTGCTTGTGGGACTGTAAAAAAAAAAAAAAAAAAAAACAGTGAAAAATGATATGAGGCTTCCTTAAAAAAACTGGAAGCAGAGATACCATATGATCCAGCAATCTTACTACCAGGGACATATCCTAGAGAAATAAGAGCCGTGACAGAAACAGATACATGCACTTCCATGCTCACCTCAGCATTATTCACAATAGTAAAATGATGGAAACAAGCTAAGTGCTATCAGTGGATGAATGGATGAACATACACACAATGGAATACTACACAATGTTAAAGAATAACAATGAATCTGCAAAACACCTCATGACATGGATGAACTTAAAGGACATGGTACTGGGTGAAATAAGCCAATCACAAAAGGACAAATATTATATGAGACTACTATTATATAAAGTTAAGGAAAGGTTCACACACAGAAAGAAACATTCTCTGATGGTGACCAGGCATGACAGGGAAGGGAGGGAAAATCACTAACTAGAGAGTAGACACTTATTAACTTTGGTGAAGGGAGAGGCAATATAAAGTACTGGGGAGGTCAGCACAATATGACCAAGGCAAAAGAGGACAGTGGGAGGAACACGAGAATTAAAGGCAACAAAAGTAAACACCAGTAACAGTAATAATAGTTACTTACAGTAACAGTAATACTAATATAGCAGTAGATACATAGATAGCTATGCAAGCTGAACAGGTGTGGGAAGGCAAATGGGACTACACTCACAAATATATATAGGTTTCGTAGAGGATATTTCTATATATGTATTAATACATACTGCAAATACATCCATGAACATAGTAGAGCATACAGGGGGCAAAGTTACCAAAATTTCTGAGCCATAATCAAACACCTTGAAGAAAAGAGTAACTGGATCATAGTCTCGGGGAACATCTAAGTCAACTGATACAAAAGAACAGTAATGTTCTATATCCTACTTTGGTTGAGTAGCAACAAGGGTCTTTCTATTGGTTTCTTCCCATCTGGAGCAAAGAGGAGTACAGAAAATTAAAGACCCAAAGAAAAAGTTACTCTAAAAGATTAATGTAATGGATCACATGAACCCTAGCCTCCACTACCCTCAGACGAGAAGAACTAGATTGCCCAGCTACCACTATAGACCACTCTTACTGGGATCACAAAAGAAGTCCTAGATAGAATGGGAGAAAAATATAGAACAAAACCCAAAGCAATAAAAAAAGAAGACCAGAATTACTGGTCTGATAGAGCCTGAACAACTCCTAAGACTATGGCCCTTAGACACCCTTCAAGCCTGGAACTGAACTCATTCCCATGGATCAACTTTCAGCCAAACAGTGGACAAGTCCATAAAGTGAACAATAACACCAGGGAGGAATGAACTCCTGAGAACAATCAATTAGAGAGATCAAAAGGGCAGCATTTGCCCAAAAAGAAAGCTCAAAAGGCAGGAAGGGGCAGGAAAGAAGGACGAATGGAATATGGAACACAGAACACAGGGAGGAAGTGGGAAGGATGCTGTTACACTGTGGGGCTTTCAGTCAATGTCACAAAACGAAATGTGCATGAATTGTTGAATGGAAAACTAATTTTCTCTGTAAACTTTCACCCAAACCACAATAAAAAAAAAAAAGTTAAAACATGAATTTTTTTTTCAGTCCACTTTGTAGTGATTTGTGGGGAACAGAAACAGATGTCATCATGTTTTTCTAGGGTTGATAGCACGGCAGCCCGAGTCCCATTATTTTCATGTGTGACTGAGGCCACTGCCTCATGGATTCCAGAGACTGAAATCCCCACCATGCTAACCACATTGAAGAACTCTTCAAAATTTCCCTGCAAGCACTCTGGAGAGCCAAATATGAGACATGAGCAATGCCGGTGACAATCAGGGGAGTATAAGAACAATGGCACCAGTGCCAGAAGACTCTGCCCCTCTAATCACACTCCCTCCTGCCCAGGCCATGGACAGTAAGAGGAGGAGGAGGACAAAGAGAAAGAGGGAAAGATCTCACCGGGCCTACCACCCACTAAAGGTCCCCAAGACACAAGACAGACCTGAGGAAGGTGTAAGGGAAGAGTATGGATTGGATGGGAAACAGAAATTCTGATTTCAGACGAAACTAGACCTCTGTACCTTTGAGTGAGTTGTAATTACTTAAAGGAGATTTTTCATATAGGTGAAAGAAAGTGGAATGTTTGTGAGATTTGTGCAAGATGTCACAGAGCATATTTTAAGACAATGTTTAGGAAAGACTAAAGCTTTTTTCCTGATTGCATCCCTATGTAATTCAGCCTAGTCAATAAATTTGTTAATAATTCAATAAATTTTAAATGATAGATATGAAAACAACAATAGCATATCATCTTTTGGCTAGTGAATGAGCCAAGATGAAAAACAAAACAATGCCCCAGTGTTGATGAAAGTGAAGTGAAACAAGTATCTCTATATACTTCTATTAGGAGTATATATACCAAAACCCACTGCCACAGAGTCAATTCCACCTCATACAAACCCAATGGGACAGAATAGAACTGCTCCATAGGGTTTCCAAGGCTGTAAATCTTTATGGAAGCAAACTGCCTCATCTTTCTCCCAGGGAGTAACTGGTGGGTTGACACTGCTGACCTTTTGGTTAGCAGTCCAATGATTTAAACACAGTGCCACCAGATCTCCTTTGGAAGGAATATAATTGGCACAAATTCCTTGGGCTGTGCCTCTCAAACTTTAATGGGCATGCAAATCAGATGGGGATATTGCTACAATGTTGATGCTAACTGAGCAGGTCTAGGTATGGCCCGGGAGCTATGGTGGTGTAGTGCCTAAGGCATTTGAGTGCTAACCAGAAGGTTGGCGGTTCAATCCCACCCGCCACTCCGCAGAAGGAAAACTGGGCAATCTACTTCTGTAAATATTTAGTGCCTCGGAAACCCAAAGGGGGTTGCTATGATTCACTATGCTCGATGGTTTTTTTCCTTCTGAATCTATTCTAAAGACTAACGAGGAATGCATAAAAAGATGATGCACAATGATACTTACATGATTATTTCTATAGTTAAAAACTAGATTCAACCTAAGTATTTAATAAAAAGGAAACTTTTTAAACAAAGTGTGATAAAGCCATCTGATGAAAAAACAATGCAGCAAATAAGTATCAAATTTTTGTAGAATATCTGATGCTATGGAAAAGAACTCATGAAATGTGAAATGAAAAAATAAAAATATAATACTGAAGTATACAGTATGATTCCAATTTTATAAAAAAACAAAACAAAAAACATATAAATATATAAATGACATTGAAAAAACTTGCTTCCTATAAACTGAATACATGGAATGATTCCAATGTTATTAAAATATTAGATTTATGAACGTGAGAGAAGAAAATATTTGTATATTAACAGTAAAAAGATTATGATATATTATTTATCTTTATACTTCTTATTTTTTTCTAAATGTTTTCCTTTAAGTGTGGATTACCTTTGCAACCAGGGAAAAAACAATTACTATGTGATATAAATTCAACAAAGCAATTTCAATCCCAACTAAAAGGCATACTGTACTTTGTTTTAGGCAACCTGGAGAAAAGAATGCTCTCAGTCCACTTGCTACTCAGCCCGGGAATCTTAACCTTCCCTCCTCCAAATAACCCTCTTCCAAACCTGTCCCATCCTACCCCTCATTCTTTTGTCCCATTCTGCCTCTTGCCCCTTTCCTCTTTCCCAGAAGTGGAAAAGTCTATTCTCTTGAACAAAACTCCTGTTAGGTGGGCCAGGCAGCTACTCATATTATCCCTGTTTCATAAATGAGGAGACAGAGGCTCGAAGAATTTAAGTGGTTTGCCATAGATACCCACCTGGTAAGTGACACAGCCCAAATTCCTGTACAACTAAAATGTGAGTGATTATCACTACTGTTCCCACACAGACCCTGTGAGAATCATGTCAATTCCATTATGGGGTGCTCTCCTCAGCCTTCCTCAGCAACTTCAGACAAGGGCTCCTTAAGCTCCAGAGAAGATGAAGATGGCCAGGGCCAGGTGCCAGGACCCAAACTTCTCTGACCTCTGCAACAGATCCATCCACCTGCATCAGGGCCCTGATGACTCCAGCTCCACAGCTGGAAGCAAGCCAGGCCACCCACACTGCCTCAAACAGAGCCAAATTCAGCATTCTGTTTCCTCTCTCAGCAGCTTCCCTAGACTCTTCCTAATTACGGGCCAAGGCCATGGCCAACTGCCATCCCTGTGCCCATGATGGGATAGTCCAATGGCAAGAGACTTCGGATGCAAAAGCAACTTCCACTGCCGGCAGCTTCAAGATCTGCCTCTGTGTGGAGACATACATTGTCCTAGCACCAAGGGCTTTTCCTCTACCCTCCTCTAGGGCCTGACCAGAATGACCTTCTGGCCAGTTTATCCACAAGAACCTTCAAATCATGGAGTCCTGGTGGCACAATTGTTAAAGTGAAAGATCAGCAGTTTGAACCCACCAGCAACTCCTCAGGGAAAAAAAGACTGTGGTTGCTGCTATAGATTACAGCCTAGTAAACCCCATGGCACAGATCTACTCTATCCTACTATAAGCTAAGATTGACTTGACAACACAACAACCCTTGAAGCCCCTTTGACCTGGACCCCTCACAGCCTCCTTGGCATCCTCAGGGAGGCTGGGCCCTGCTGGGCCAGCATCTCTGCTGCAAAAAAGGCTGATCTCCCTCGATCAAGAGCCCTTCATCTCCCAAGCAGTGATGCCCTGGAGTATCTTGCTGTAACCTGCAATCCTAAAACCCCAAGATGGTAATGCAGTCTGGAATACTATCCAGTGTTTGCTGACCAAATGAATAAACAGATCACACATGGCCATACTACTCTGAGGTCCTGGCAAGCATCCTATCCAAGTATTTCCAAATTACATAACAAAAGAAGAGCTGTATAAAAGGGTGAGCCAGCTGGGCAGCTGCCTGTGTTGCAAGTTGAAAAGAAAGGCTAAAACATTCCTAGGGTAAATTGGGAATATGACACCAGCTAACTCAGTTGTCCATATACTGCTTCTTCTATAACTGGTAAAGTACAAAGTGGTCCTACTTCTGTGAAAGAAGATAGTGCTCTTGGTGGTAGTGGCAGCGTGGTGCAGTGGAGAGGCATGCTCATCTCTGAAAGCACCTCTGCACTGACATATGTGCAACTGCAAGGTATAACTAACTA
>NW_006921601.1:9747271-9758731 GCF_000298275.1 Orycteropus afer afer | reverse complement strand
CTATGGATATAGGCCCACCCCACCCCACCCCCGCCCAAACCAGTCATTGACGTGACCCTGAAGTCAGCAGGTCCAGGTCAGCTGAAATTTTGAGACCAAACTAACTCAAGACATTAGTACTATTTAGTGAATAAAGGATATATTTGATTAGCTAAATTTTAATTCCTTTACTATATTTTCCAAAAAGTTACCTAGTTCAGAAAACTGCATGAAATAAACACATGTAATCCCTTACTTTGAATATAAAGAACCTGGCTTACTAGTGTTATTAATATAAAAATCAGTTTCTCTTCATCTCCATTACATAGGTTGCTGTGATGCTGTGTGGGTCCCGTGACATCAGACCCCTCAAGCTCACAATCTGAATGTTCAGAGCACTGGCTGAGCACAAGGATGGCGGGGCCCTGAAAGGCGCAGGGACAGACTTTACAAAATGCTGACTACAGGTCTTGGTGACAAAATCCTATGATCATCATGTGAAAACCTCAAGAATAAGCTCCCCTAAGGGTTGCATAGTGTTCCACTGCCCCCTGAAACCAATATCCAGTTGCCATCAAGTCAATTTAACTTACAGTGACCCCTTGGTGTGTCAGAGTAGAACTGTGCTCCAATAGGGTTTTCAATAGCTGATTTTCTGGAAGCACAGACAGTCCCTGGATTACAAACCATAACTGTTCCTAAGTGTGTCTTTAAGTCAAATTTGTAGGTAAGTCTGAACAGGTGCATAAGGTTCTTATTTAGCCTTATTTTAGTGTGGCACAGTGCCTAAGGCATTTGACCGTTAACCAGAAGGCTGGCAGTTAAAACTCACCAGTTGCTCCGCGGAAGGAAGATGAGGCAATCTACTTCCGTAAAGATTTACCACCTTGGAAACTCAATGGGTGTCACTATGAGTTGGAATTAACATGATGGCAGTGGGTTTGGTTTTCTGGGTTTTAATGCAAGGAAGGAGCTCTGCTGGTACTCTTTTTCTTTCTTTTTTTTTTTAATTATTATTTGGGTGAAAGTTTACAGAGAAAATTCACTTTCCATACAGCAGTTCACATACACGTTGTCTCATGACATTGACTACAATTTACCATAATGCAACAGCTCCCCTCCCACTTCCTCCCCACAGTTACTTCTTCCCTGTGTCCACGCACTCCTGCCCCTTGAGCTATGTCCCTGTGCAGACAGAGCCCTTCTATTCTCCCATGATTGCTCTCTCCAAGGAGTGTATCTACCTAGTGTAAATGCTCACCTCAGATGTCTTTCGTTTGACTGGAAGCCACAGGAGTGGGTTCAATTCCAGACCTGGAGGGCAGCTAGGGGCCACAGTCTTAGTGGTTCCACCAGGCTCCATCAGGCAGCAAACCTGGTCCTTTTTTTTTTCCAAGTGATTTTGAGTTTTGTTCCACATTATTCTCCCACTCTATCCAGGATCTCCTGCATAGATCCCTCTCTGAGTGGTTGACAGTAGTAGCCAGGCACCATCTAGTTTTTCTGGTCTCATACTCGTATAGGGTGAGGACCACATGGTGTGCCAGTTGCTTGGACTGTTTCCATGAATCTTTGGTTTTCTTCATTCTTCTTTGCTGTGCATGAGGAAAGATCCATTGTTGCAAGCTTTTAAGATCCCAGTCACTACTCACCAAAGTAGGAGGTGGAACAATGTTTCATGTTGTGTGTTATGCCAATTGAGCTTGATGTCCTCTGTGACTGTGGTCCCGAGCCCACAGGTTCAACTACTCGCTCCCTCAGGGTAGCTGGCTGTGCCCAAGAAGTGACTACAACCTTGTCCCTTGTAAAGGAAGGAACTCTGGTGGTACAGTGGTAAAAACAGTCGGCTGCTAACCAAAAGGTTGGCAGTTCGAATTCACCAACTGCTTTGCAAGAGAAAGATGAAGTAGTCTGCTTTTGTAAAGATTTATAGCCTTGAAAACCCTACGGGCAGTTCTTCTCTGGTTGCTGTGAGTCAGAACTGACTCGGTGGCAGTGGGTTTGGTTTGGCTTTTTGGGTGTAGTGCAAGGAAAGCCTCAAAGCCTTTTCAATGATTTAAAATCTGCAAGTATAGCAAGTGAAGGTGATTTTGATGAAGAATTTATTGCAGTAGGAGTTGGTTCAATCATTTCAACATGAGAGCAATTTAAGTAACATTAAAGAGCAAGTACAACTTGTCCATAAGTTGGACGTTCTTACCCTGGGGACTTACTGTGGATTGCTAGCCTGTCTTCCGATTCACCTCTGGGTGAACCTGAACTTCCAACTTTTTGGTTAGCAGCTGAGCACGTGAACCAACTGTGTCAATCAAGGGCTCCTACCAACCACCAGGGAATTATATCAGGGCACCTGCTCCCCATCCTGGTGACTTCAAAACAAAGGACTCAGAGTTCTCATGGAAAAACTGGAAAAGCAATAGGATCCTTACCTCTTTCCCATTTGTTATAATTAACAGAAACTGGCACAGGAGGGGTGAGTGAAGGAGAAGGCAGAGGAAGAGTAAGGTTTTCATAATGAAAAAAGAAAGAAGGAAAACTGAGAAAAGTGGACAAGGCCTCAGACTGCCCACAACTAGCTTCTGTAGCGTGGGCAGTGACTAAGACATGTGCTAGTGGGGTTGATGAACTCAAAAATTTAATGGGCAGAACAAACCATGAGTTAGAGAGAGATTGAGAAATATCTTCTCAGCTGTGCCAAATACATTACAGAAAAGTTACCATAAGCATCAGAAAATGTACTCGTATTTTTGGGACTAAATTGAGGGCCAACGTGGAGAGTCAACAATTCCGAATCACAAATTAATTAAGGCATTCAACTTTCTGATGGAGGACCAGACCCAGAGGGAAAATAAGCTCCTTCTTATGCATATATGCATATTATCTGCAAGAAAACATGAAAAACACGTGACATCCATTTGAAACTGTGAGCAAGGGAAACAGCTCATTGCTTAAACTCACTGAGAGCTTACTATGTGCCAGGCATTGTTCGATGTGCCACACACATATTAACTTACTATCCTATGACATCAGGAGAACAATACTATTAGTACATATAGAGAGAGAACTGATGCACAATGAGGTTAAGTAATTTTTAATTTTCCAAGTTACACAGACAGTAAGTGACCACAATCCTACAGAATTTCTTGTGACTAAGGGGAAAATGGAAATTAATCGCGTGGTATGTGTCAAAACCAGTTACCACTTACTGAGCCCTTACTATTTGTGCTAAATCTGTGTGCCCCTCCAGATCCACTCTCTGCCATGGCCTCTGGTTGGGGTTGGCCAAACAATGACGTCATGATGTTTATTCCCCAGCTCCCTCCCTGCTGGGCCATGGGTTGGCAGTGATTGATTTGTTCTTCTGAAAACCACAGCTCCTGTGGAGGGGCTCTCTCCTACAGCTACAGCTACAGCCTTCTGCCCAGCTACTGGTCAATGCCCTGACCCCTGCTCCTTAAGGCCTGAGGGTGAGAAGTGCTCCCACCTACTATCAGTGCTGCGTGCTTCTAATCACCTGCTGATTTCCTTCAACCCCAGCCACAACTTTGTAAATAGTCCCCTCACTATTCTCTCAATTACCCTACTGAGTATGCCAACTGTTTCCTGCCAGGATCTAGAACGACAAGCAATAGTATGAGCACTTTGCATGCATTAACTCATTTAATCCCTACATCAACTCTATGAGTGGATGAAATTATTATCTTTATTCTACAGCTAGGGGACCTGAGAATTCTGATGGATTGACTAACTGTCCAAGGTCACACAACTAATTAAAAGGCAAAGTCTGAATTCACCCAAGCAGTCATACTCCTATGCCAATACTCTGAAATACTGTGTAAAACTGATTCTGAATAGTTGTATACAATTCTTCACTGCCTGGATTGTCTTGATTGCTTTATTTTATTGAAAGAAAGAACATTCTAAATAATATTTTATTGGTGTAAAACATATATAAAATAAGCATATATAACAATTTTAAGTGTATAATTCTGTGACATTCAATACATTCACCATGGTGTGCAATAATCACTACTATCTATGTCAAAAGTTTTTCATCACTGTAAACAGAAACCCTGTACTCCTTAGGCAGGACTGGCCATTCTCCCCTTTCTCAGCCCCTGGTAACCACTCATCTACTTTCATCTCCATGTATTTGCTTATTCTATATATTGCATATAAGTGGGATCATACAATATTTGTCCTTTTGTACCTGATATTTCACTTAACATGTTTTCAAGGTTCATCCATGTTATATTTTATGTATCAGGACTACATTTCTCTTTCTGGCTGAACAGTATTTCTCTGTATGGATTTATCACATTTTATTTATCTATCTGTTAATGGATTTGAGCTGTTCCACCTTTTGGCTATTGTGAATATGCTGCAATGAACAGTGATACACATGTATCTGTTTGAGTCTCTGCTTTCATTCCTTTGGGTATATACCTAGGTGTAGAACTGCTGGGTAGGAAAACCAATTTTAAGTATCCTCAAAGATCGACCTGTCTGTGAGCATGTTCCCCAACCCTATTGCTCCATCAGTAGATATAAAAGAGAACTGGTGATGAAGGACTGAATTTCAAAAACCAGCCCGCAGAAAGCAGGGACTATCATTCTCATTTTACGATGATTCTATGCCCCAGAACAATGATCTCCTAGTTTTTTATAATTCAGGGTCAATGTTAACATCAATACCACAGAAGCGGGGCTGGCTCCAGCATTTTCCAAACTCTGATGTGTACTGCAGGGCACTATTTTGCAAAAGGTTAGTCAGTGCTCCTTGGAAAATAGGAGCCTGCAGAAGAAAAAAAAAAGTTTTGGAAAAATTGTACACTATATCTCACTTTATTTCTGCTTTGGAAATTCAGAAAGTACATTAAGCCCTAAACCAGGAAAAGTAGCTCCTTAGCTATTCCCAAACTTATGTGAACATACAGCACTTTTTTTGTAGACACTTTTTAATAGCTTTTCTAAGTATAAAATAAGACATAACATTTTATTCTAAATTCCCTTAATAGTCACATTTTAGCTGATTGTAATTATTTGCCTATAAAACGCAAAACATAACCACTGCTGTGGAGTTGGATCCAACTCATAGCGACCCCTCCTTGGGTTTCCGAAGTGGTATAATTATGGCAGTAGATTGCCCAACTTTTCTTCTGAGGAGAAGCTGGTGAGTTTGAACCACCTCCCTTCTGGTTAGCAGTCAAATGTCTTAGGCACTAAGGTCACTATAAATCAAACCAAACCAAACCAAACCAACTGCCATTGAGTTGATTCCAACTCATAGCGACCCTATAGGACAGAGAAGAACTGCACCAGAGGGCTTCCAATGCTGTCAATCTTTACAGAAGCAGAATGCCTCATCTTTCTCCTGCAGAATGCCTCATCTTTCTCCTGCAGAGTGGGTTAGAACCACTGGCCTTTTGGTTAGCAGCTGAATGCTTTAACTACTATGCCACCAGAGCTCCTATGTTCCAATTAATATCTTTTGAGCTGCTTTAAAATGTCTTCTAGCCCAGAGAGGGGACTGGGCTTGTCAAGACAAGAAATCAACTGCAATGAAGTATCCTGCCGCACCATCACCACGGCATCCCTCACCCTTGCTGGCATGCATGGAGAAGGTACACTTCTGGGCATAGTGAGAAATCACCATCTTACTGATGTTATCAAGAAACTAACAAGACCTCAAGAAGTCTCATGAAGGGAAATATATGCCAACATTTATTGCCAAATTCTAGACCAAACTGCCTTTGTCATTTTCAGGCCCCACTTTGCCAACACTGCTAATATAGCACACAGCATCCAAGAATATCATTACGTATTTGTGTTCAGGCATCTATAACTTCCAAGAAAAGTACAACTTTCAAATATTCTTCTCATTATCCCTATAATTAATAAAAGTATGTTAGAAATCCCAATGGATCAGTTTGTTTGTTTTTTTAATAGTCGATTCTGACTCAGAGAGACCCCATGTGACAGAGAAGAACTGCCCACAGGGTTTTCCAGGTCTTGCCCCCACAGGAGCTGCTGGGTGGGTTCAAGTAGCCAACGTTTCGGTTAGCAGCTGAGTGCTTAACCATTTGCACCACCAGGTCTCCCAAATGGGAGTGGAATGGGGAGATAGGGGGAAGAGAAGAAAAAACTAGTTGACAAAATAACCAGAAATGCTCAAGGAAAGTACCATATACCCACCACATAACTGATGCACAGCATGTGATACGAATTTAGACAGAGTTTTTCTGGGAATGGGGACCATCGAGGTCATAAAAATGTCTCCAGTTCTGGCAGCAGAGTACAAGGGAAGGACCTAGACAATGATGATAATGTACTTCAACATGCACCAGACTTTTTGTGCAGATTCAGCTGGCCTCTCATCTGAAGTAGTTTGAAATCTGTTCAAAGCAATAAAGATTTTATTCTAGTGCCTAACTGAGTATAAAAGAAAAGAGGAAATATAAATGGGTACATGCATGGAAAATATTGAGCCTTACTAGTAATCAAATTCAAATTAAAACAATAATGGTGTCTCCATTAAATAAATCATAGCAATAAATGCAGAAAAGAAAGTAGTTAAACAAGTACTCTCACAGACTACCCCAAGGAGCATATATTGGCATACCCCTTTTAGAAAGTTATTTGGTAATATCAGTCAAGAAATGAAAAGGGTTTCATATTGTTTGATCCAGTAATTCTATTCTAAGGATTTTACCCTATGAAAATAATATTAAAAAGGCTTATACAAAAACTATTTATCGTAGTATTTTATAGGAAGAGTATTTGAAATAGCAAATAGCAGAAAACATATGTAAGCTCCACTATTGAGAGGATTTACGGTGCATCTTGTAGATGGAATACTATGTAGTAATTAAACATTAGGAGCTCTGGTAGCACAGTGCCTAAGGCATTTGACTGCTAACCAGAAGGCTGGCAGTTCACACCCACCAGCCACTCCTTGGAAGGAAGACTGGGCAATCTACTTCCACAGAGCCACCGTCTGGGAAACTCAAGGAGGGGTTGTTATGAGTGGGAACTGACTCAAGTATAATTAAACATTATACTTAGAAATTTATAGTAACATTGTAATGAGAAATAGAGTGTGAAAAAACAAATAGAAATGTGCATACAGACTTAAAAAAAAAAACTGGAGATAAATATGCTAAAAAGTGCAATGTTTACATAGTTCAGTGCTATTCAGAGTGTGATTCTCAGACCAGCTCCAGTCCACAAACTATTTGTTAATTGTCCATGACAAGATAATTACATAATTTCAGAGTAAGCATGTAGAAACTTATAGCAGTTTGATATTGCTGTGACATCTAAGCACATACTCCGAAGATGCATCTAGCTGACAAATTTATCAACTCAAATGGACAGTTATAGGTTATACAAGCTGTGTAGTAGGCACACATAGTAGGACATTTCAACCCACAAAGAACTGAAAATAAAAAAAGAACTAGCCCTTCACCTATATCATTGTTGTTGTTCTTGTTATGTGCCTTTGAGTCGGACCCGACTCACAGCAACCCCTCCTTGGGTTTTCGAGGAAGTATCACTACAGAAGTAGATTGCCCAACCTTCCCTCGGAGGAGTGGCTAGTAGATTTGAACAGCCAGCCTTCTGGTTAGCAGCCAAGTGCCTTAGGCACTACGCTACCAGAGCTCCTACTTATACTGTTAGTCGAGGTGATAGCACTGAAAAACCAAACCAAAGCAAATCTACTGCAAATGAATCAGTTCCAACTCATAGCAACCCCATAGGACAGAGTAGAACTGCCCCCATAGCGTTTCCAAGGCTGTAAATCTTTAAGAAAGCAGAGTACTTCCTCTTTCTCCTGTGGAGTGGCTGGTGGGTTCGAACCACTGACCTTTTGATTAGCAGCCAAATGTTTTAACTACTGTACTGCCAGAGTTCCTTGACAATACTGTTTGTTGTTGTTGTTATGTGTCGTCGACAATACTGTAGGTAAGTATTTTTGTCCTTCTCTTCCTGTATTTTCCAAATTTGTTTATAATGCTATATTGCTTTTATTTAAAAAAACTAACTTATTTTTTTAAAATACAAGAAAAAAGAGGTAAATAAAAGTCATTTGATTGTTATATATTCAAAAAAAAATCTGTATAAATGTACAAACATATACTGAGAGGTAGATGACATACTGATTAGGAAAATAGATCTGGAGCAGTCAAAACCAGGTTTAAATTCTGGATCTACCATTTACCAAATATTGACTAGTTGCTCAACCTCCTTCTCAGTTTATTCATGCATAAAAAGGGGATAGTAAAAGGGCCTATCTCATAGGGTTTGGCAGAATTAAATGAGTCATATATATAAAGTCCTTTAAAATAGTACCTCTATATGAGTTTGGTTATACACACACACATGCGCACGCGTGTGCGTATGTGAAGGAGTACTGGTAGCCTAGTGTTTAAGGCACTTGACCACTAACCAGAAGGCTGGCGTTTCAAACCCACCAGCCACTCCTTGGAAGGATGGTTGGGCAATCTAATTCCGTACTGATACCACCTCGGAAACCGCAGAAGGGGTCACTGTGAGTTGGGGCCAACTCAACGGCACACAACAACAACATGTGTGCGTATTAGCTGTTATTATCACAAATCAGGGGTGAGAGGGAATATCCACAGTCAAACCATATTTCCCAGTTTTTCTTTTTGCATAATGGAGGAAAGGTAGAAGTGATCATAAAAATGTTGTTGTTGTGGTTATGTGCCGTCGAGTCGGACCCGACTCATAGAGACCCCTCCCTGGGTTTCTGAGGCAGTATCAGTACGGAAGTAGATTGCCCCATCTTCCTTCCGAGGAGTGGCTGGTGGGTTTGAACTGCCAGCCTTCTGGTTAGCAGTCAAGTGTCTTAGCCGCTATGCTACCAGAACTCCCTGAACATAAAAATAGCAAGTAATATTAAGTAAGTGCTTTATGTGTGCACGAACTGTGCCAAGCATTTGACATGAATTAACTCATTAATTATTAACAACCCTAGTGGTTGGTGATTTCACCTCAACATAAAGAAAACAAAAGTCCTCACAACTGGACCAATTAGCAACATCACAATAAAGGGAGAAAATACTGAAGTTGTCAGGGTTTCATTTTACTTGGATCCATGGTCACTACCCACGGAAGCAGCAGTCAAGGAATCAAACATTGTACTTTGGGAAAATCTGCTGCAAAAGACCTCTTTAAAGTGTTACAGAGCAGAGACATTTTGAGTCTAAGGTACACCTGACCCAAGCCATGGTATTTTCTTTTTCTAAAATTTTTTAAAACTTCTTATTATGATTTGGGTGAAATTTTACAAAGCAGATTTGTTTTACAGTCAACAGGTCAAGCCATGGTATTTTCAACCAGCTCATCTGCATGCAAAAGCTTGACAATGAATAAGGGAAGATCCAAGAAAAACTGAAGTATTTGAATTATGATGTTGATAACAAATACTGAATATACCATGGACTGCCGGAAGAATGAACAAATCTATCTTGTAAGACGTACAGCTCCTTAGAAGCTAAGATGGCAAGATTTCATTTAATGTACTTTGGACATGTTATCAGGAGGGACCAGTCCCTGGAGAAGGACATCAAGCTTGGTAAAGCAAATGGTCAGCAAAAAAGGAGCAAGACCCTCAATGAGATGGATTGACACAGAGGCTGCAACAACGGGCTTGAATATAGCAACAACTGTGAGTGTGGTGTAGGACCGAGAAGTGTTTCATTGCTCTACACAGCATCACTGAGTCAGGACCAACTCAACCGCACCTAATAACAACAGAGGTTGGTACCAAGCTCTTTTTATCCCCATTTTGTAGATGAGGAAACTGGGGTTCAGGAAAATGAAATGACTTGTCCATGGTCACAAAGGTAGTAAGTTTGTCTCCGGGGCACTGTACTAGGCACAGGAGGATAAGGGCTGCTACAGGCTAGACTGTGAGAGCACGACCACGTGGGTCTCATTCCCAGGGGAAGCCAGGCTTGCCAATCTCTTCAAAAGACTAAATCCAGGCCAAAAGAAAAATCCAAGACCTATTTCCAGCCATGGCCTTCACCTCGTTTCCTCACCCAGACCAGCAAACAGCCCCCTGGCCATCCTCCACAGGCTGGTTGGGGTGTCGCTCTTTGGAGTGACTAAAGCCTAAAGAAAGGCAGCTCTTGGAATGTAACAAGAGGATGCAGTAGACCATGAGTCATTCAGCTCTCCTCCTGCCCACGGCCCTTGGATGTAATTTATCATCTTTGTCATTGGGCTGTTTGCTCCCAGTTGGCTGGGGGTTAGTGGAGCAGTCATCCCTAAAAGGAAATCAGTCTGTTAATAAGCCTCATCCTGGCCTGCCAAAGGAAATGGGGGCAGGAGAAGGAAGGACACCCATAGGCCAAGCTGTTTCCAATCTAGAGGAATTTGAGGGGGCAGAGGCCAATCCTAGGCAAGAGGAACACTTAGGAAGATTCTGACTTCAGACATCCCTTTGAGAATGCCCTTCCCTGCTTTCCTTCTTCAGTAAGAAATCTGGACCAGAGAACAGAGGCAGGGGGCCTGGAGCAGAAAAAGTTAAGAACATACAGGATTTCACCTTGAAGTCCAGAACAACCATCTATACCAGCTGCTGAGGATAGACGCCTGACAATTGATGCCTATAAATTTATGGCCAAAGACAAACTATTTCAATAAAATTAGACATGAGGATAACTTTTTTTTTTTTTTTTTTTTTTTTAAAGAAATGAGTCTTAAACTCTGGATAGGCAATTTTTTTGCCTCGTGTTTCCTTTTTTGGAGATAAATTTGGTAAGACCCAGAAAAATTCAAACCTAACAAATTTTTGATTCAGCAATTCTACCTCTAAGAATTTATCATACGGATAAACATGTACAGAATATTTGTACTGGTTTGCAGGTATGTTAATGCAGAATTGTTTGGAATAGCAAAACTCTAGGAAAAAACCTAATTGTTCATCAACAAGGAGTTGGTTAAACTTAACTATGACACATGCACACAACACACAAAGCTGTTTTTAAAATGAAGTAAACCCTTATGTGAGAGACACCCACAACAAATAGGTAAGTCAACAAAAACCAAACGACTGAACACTCTATATAATATAGTATTGCAGTCTATAAAAGTAAAACAAGTATATCTGTTTGCAAAACAGAACATCTCAGACAGGCCACATTGTAATCTCTAGAGCCTGCCAGTGAGAGAGCAGACAGGATCCCTTACTTTTAAGTATATTTTTCTGGTCACCCAGAATTTTTTTTACCATACACATGAACATGTTTAACTAGTTTAATAAAAATTGAAATGATAATTTCAGCTGGCTTATCATGAACACTTTCCCTTGTTACCCTCCCGAGAGGGACCGGGTCTCCGGGAGCAAGGTAAGCACGGGCGGGCTGGTGCTTACTCACTGATCTGCACTGAACCCTTTCCCTTGTTCCCCTCCCGAGAGGGACCGGGTCTCCGGGAGCAAGGTAAGCA
>NW_006921601.1:9742432-9744221 GCF_000298275.1 Orycteropus afer afer | reverse complement strand
GTGGCGCTGGCGCGGGATTGGGCAGTGTTTCGTTCTGCTGTGCATGGGGTCGCTATGAGTCGGAAACGACTCGACGGCACTTAACAACAACAATCATGAATTTGGTCCACAGCTGCAGTCAGGCCTTTCTTCCATAATTTTCACCAATCTTAGAAGGGCTGATGGAGACCTGGTAAAGGTTAAGAACCACTGTTGTACAAATATACATCTGCTAAAAAGATCTAGTGGCACAGTGGTTAAGCACTTGGCTGCTGGAAGGTCAGTAGTTCAAACCCACTAGCCGCTCCACAGATGAAAATACCTGGCAACCTGCTCCCATAAAGATTACAGTGGAAGAAATTCTGTGGTGTGGGTCTACCTTGTCCTACAGGGGTGCTATGAGTTGGAATTAACTTGACAGCACCCAACAACAGAATTGAGCTGTGAGGTTATATCATCTCTGCTAGAATGTCTAAGGAGCTCTGGTGGCTCTGTGGTTACAGCACTGGGCTGCTAACCAAAAGGATGACAGTTTGAACCTATCAAGCTGCTCCATGGGAGAAAGATGACGTAGTCTGCTTCCATAAAGATTTCCACCAAAACCAAACCAAACTCACTGCTGTCAAATTGGATCCGACTCATAGTGACCCCTCCTTGGGTTTCCGAAGCAGTGTCACTACAGAAGTGGATTGCCCAACCTTCCTTCTGAGGAGTGGCTGGTGGGTTTGAACCACCAGCCTTCTGGTTGGCAGCCACCAGAGTGCCTTGGAAACTCTATGAGGCAGTCTGTCCAGTCCTACAGGATGACTATGAGTCAGAATCAATGCAACAGCAGTGGGTTTGCTTTTATTTGGTTGGTACAGTATTTGCCTCTCTCTCAGAAAGCTCTACTGAAACCTATTCAGCATCAGAGCAACACAGAAGCCTCCACTGATAGATGGTGAACAAAAGGTTAAGTTTCATGACGGCAAAAACACAGCTTTGCCCCCAGAGCTTGCACTGGGCCTGGCAAGTGCTCACTTTTATGGAATGCCCACTGTAGACCAGGCTCTATTTTAAACATCTCATAAGCACCATTTCTCATTTGGATTCCAGGGACCTAAGAACGTGCAGCGAGGTGGGAAGCAGGGAGAGGACAAAAAAGGCAAAGGGGATAGGAATAGATCAAGGAGTCAACCACAGGGAGCCAGGTGAGGAGAGGAAACCCAGGCCACCCTCCACAAGCAACAAGGCAGGAAGCAGGGAGAGGACAGAAAAGGCAAAGGGGACTAGAACACATCAAGGAGTTAGCCACAGGGATCCAGGTAAGGGTGGTTAGAGGGGTTTCCAACAGCTAAGGGAGACAAACTTGTCTGTTGGTTTGTCCTATTGTGATGACATGTTCCTGTGTCTTGAAGCTGTGCCACTGGTATTTCAAACCCAGTGGGGTGTACCTGTTGCACAGGTATCAGCCTGGCTTACAGACTGAAACAGACTAGGAAGAAGGAGGAGGCCAGCCACTTCTCAAAGAATTGGCCAGGGAAAACCTTATGAATAGCAGAGAAACACTGTCTGATACATTACTGAACAACTTTATGAATAGACCAGAAACATTGTCCAATACAGAGGAGGAAGATGAGTCCCTTAGCTTAGAAAGCTCTCAAAGTAGGACTGGGCAAGAGCTGCATTATCAGAGTAAAATCAGCCTTACTCATATGGATAAGGTAAAGCTTTCGAGACCTCCATTTGCTGACATGGCACCATTCAAACTGAGGAGAAACAGCAGCAAACATCTATTAATATTCAGAAAATGGAATGTACGAAGTATGAA
>NW_006921601.1:9740629-9742071 GCF_000298275.1 Orycteropus afer afer | reverse complement strand
TCTGAAATTGACCAAACATGCAATCAGGATGTGTTAATTATCACTGGTGACTGGAATGCAAAAGTTGGAAACAAAGAAGAATCATTGGCAGTTGGAAAATTTGGCCTTGGTAACAGAAATAATACTGGGACTCACATGGTAGAATTTTGCAAGACCAACAACTCGTTCATTGCAAACATCTTTTTCAACAACACAAACGGCAGCTGTACACATGGACTTCACCAGATGGAGCACATAGGAATCAGACTGACTACATCTGTGGCAAGACGAGATGGAAAAGCTCAATATCTTTAGCCAAAACCAGGCCAGGAGCTGATTGTGGGACAAACCATCAACTGCTCATATGCAAGTTCAACCTGAAGTTAAAGATAATTAAAACAGGTCCACGGGAGCCAAAATATTATCTAGAATATATCCCTCCTGAATTTAGAGACAATCTAAAGAATAGATTTGATGCATTGAACACCAATGACCAGAAACCAGATGAATTGTGGGATGACATCAAGAGAATCACCCATGAAGAAAGCAAGAGGTCATTAAAAAGACAGGAAAGGAAGAAAAGACCAAAATGGATGTCAGCAGAGACTCTAAAACTTGCTCTTGAGCAAAGAGTAGCTAAAGCAAATGGAAGAAATTACAAGATAAAAGAATTGAACCGAAGATTTCAAAGAGCAGCTCAAAAAGACAAAGCCAATTACTACAATGAAATGTGCAAAGACCTGGAGCTAGAAAACCAAAAGGGAAGAACACACTCGGCATTTCTCAAGCTGAAAGAATTGAGGAAAAAATTTAAGCCTCGAGTTGCAATATTGAAAGATTCTAAGGGCAAAACATTGAACGATGCAGGTAACATCAAAAGAAGATAGAAGGAATGCACAGAGTCACTGTACCAAAAAGAACTGGTTGATCTTCATCCATTTCAGGAGTTGGCATATGATCTAGAACCAATGGTACTGAAGGAGGAAGTCGAAGCTGCAATGAAGGAATTGACGAAGAACAAGGCTCCGGGAATTGACCTATTAAGATATTTCAACAAACAGATGCCACACTGGAGGCACTCACTCGGTTATGCCAAAAGATTTGGAAGACAGCTACCTGGACAACTGACTGGAAGAGATCCATATTTGCACCCATTCCAAAGAAAGGTGATCCCACAGAATGTGGAAATTATCAAACAATATCATTAATATCACATGCCAGTAAGATCTTACTGAAAATAATTCAAAAATGGTTGCAGCAGTATTCAACGGTACAAGCTGGATTCAAAGGAGGACGTGGAACAAGGGATATCATAGCTGTTGTCAGATGGATCTTGGCTCAAGGCAAAGAATACCAGAAAGATGTTTACTTGTGCTTTATTGACTATGCAAAGGCATTTGATTGTGTGGATCATGACAAATTATGGATAACATTGAGAAGAATGGGAATTCCTGAACACTTGA
>NW_006921601.1:9713258-9740484 GCF_000298275.1 Orycteropus afer afer | reverse complement strand
ATCAGGATTGGAGGAAGAATCATTAACAACCTGAGATACGCTGATGATACAACTTTGCTTGCTGAAAGTGAGGATGACTTGAGGCACTTACTGATGAAGACTGAGGAACACAGTCTGCAGTATGGATTACATCTCAATATAAAGTGGACAAAAATCCTCACAACTGGATCAATGAGCAGCATCACGATAAATGGAGAAAAGATTGAGGTTGTCAAAGAATTCACATTGCTTGGTTCTACAGTCGAGGCCAATGGAAGCAGCAGTCAGGACATTAGATGATGTGTAACACTGGGTAGGTCAGCTGCAAGGGAATTGTTTCAAATGCTGAGAAGCAAGGATGTCTCCTTGAGGACTAAGGTGTGCCTGACACAGGCCATGATATTTTCAGTTGCCTCATATGCATGTGAGAGCTGGACAATGAATAAGAAAGACCAAAGAAGAGTTGATGCTTTTGAGTTGTGGTGCTGGAGAAGAATGCTGCAGGTACCATGGACTGTCGAAAGAACTAACAGATTTGTCCTGGAAGAAGTACAGCCAAGATGCTCCTTGGTAGCGAGGATGGCCAGACTTCATCTCACCTACTTTGGTCATGTTGTCAGAGGGGACCATTCCCTGCAGAAGGATGTCATGCTTGGTAAGGTGGAGGGTCGATGAAAGAGGGGAAGGCCTTCGACAAGATGGATTGACACGGTGGCTGCAACAATGGACTCAAGTATAGCAAGGATTATGGAGCTGGCACGGGATCTGGCAGTATTTTGTTCTGCTGTGCATGGGGCTGCTATGAGTCAGAAGCAACTCAACGGCACCTAACAACAATAAGCACCATTTCCTTTCGTCTTCATGACAACCCTGTGAAGTAATACTATTAATATCCCATTTTGCAGATGAGGGAGCTGGGGCTCAGAGAGAATGATTAACTCACCCCAGGTTATGCAGCTATTAAGTGGTAGGACAAAAATGGGGACCCAGGCAGTCTGGTTCCAGAGCCCAGAAACTTCTTTACTAGGTTACCTCACAAAATATGTTTGTAGAACAAAGTGACAAATTAGAAAAACTGCCAACATCTTTAAAGATCAGAGAAACTGCAGGTTATTAAACAGTTAACTATTGTTACTATTATTCACCATTGTTAATTGTTATTATTGATGAATAAAAAATAAACACTACAAAGAAAACACAGCTTTGTTATAGGGAGAAAAGCACTGGACTTTGGTTTGAAGAAACTGACTCAAATCCTGCTCTGACACTTGTTTGCTAAGAGACAATGAGCAAGGCATGGATAGGAAGATTGAACATTGTGAAAATGTCGATACTATCCACAGCAATCTATACATTCAATGAAATCCCAATCCAGATTCCATCAACATTCTTTAAGGATATGAAAAAAACACTCATTTTACATGAAAAGGAAAGAGACCTCAGATAAGCAAAGCATTGTTGAAGAAGAAAAACAAAGAGGTCTCACACTCTTGGATCTCAAAACCTACCACACAGCTAGCCACAGCAGTCAAAACAGCCTGGTATTGGTCCAACGACAGACATATAGACCAGTGGAATAAAACTGAGAAGCCAGAAATAGATTCATCGACCTGTGCTCAGCTGATCTTTGACAAAGGGTCGAAATCTATTAAAAGGGAAAAGATAGTCTCTAACAAATGGTGCTGGCAAAACTGGATATCCATTCGCAGAAAAATGAAACAAGAGCCATACCTCACATCATACACAAAAACTAACTCCAGATGGATCAAACACTTAAATGTGAAACCCAAAACTATATAAAGTTCCTCAAGGAAAACATAGGGGCAAATTTAGGGGCCTTAATTTATGGCATAAATAGAATATCAAGCATAACCCAAAATGCACAAACAGCAGAAGAGAAACTAGATGAATGGGACCTTCTCAAAATAAAATTGTCATGTGCTTCAAAAGATTTCTCCAGAAACGTCACAATAGAATCTACAGATTGGGAAAAAATATTTGGCAATAACACATCTGACAAGGGTTATCTCTAAAATTTCTTGAAAACTCCACTACTTCAACAACAAAAAGAAACAATGAAATCAAAAAACAGGCAGAAGACATGAATAGACATTTCACCAAAGAGGATATTCAGGCAGTCAACAAACACATGAAGAAATGTTTACGATCATTAGCCATTAGTGAGATGCAAATCAAAATAACAATGAGATACCATCTTGCCCCAGCACTAATAGCAAAGTTCAACATGACAGAAAATAAATGCTGCCGAGGATGTGGAAAGATTAGGACTCTCATACACTGCTGGTGGGACTGTAAAATGATACAATCTCTGTGGAAAGCAGTACGGCAATTCCTTAAAAAGATGGAATTAGAAATACTATTTAATCCAGCAATCCCATTACTAGGTATATATTCTAAGGAAGTGAGAGCCAGGCCAAGAACAGATACATGCACACCCATATTCATCACAGCACTATTACAATAACCAAAAGATGGAAACCTACGTGCCCATCAAGTTGTTGTTGTTGTTATTTGCCATCGAGTTGGCCCCGACTCATAGCTACCCCTCCTTGGGTTTCCGAGGCAGTATCACTACAGAAGTAGGAATGCCCAACCTTCCTTCCGAGGAGTGGCTGGTGGGTTTGAACCGCCAGCCTTCTGGTTAGCAGTCAAGTGCCTTAGGCACTATGCTACCAGAGCTCCTATCAAGAGAAGAATGGATAATCAAACTATGGTACATACACACAATGGGATACTATGCAACACTAAAGAATAATGTAGAATCTGCAAAACACCACATAACATGGATGAACCTGGAGGACATTACACTGAGTGAAATAAGTCAATCACAGAAGTATAAATATTGTATTAGTTCATTATTGTAAAAAGTCAAGGAAAAGTTTATATATGGAAGGAAACATTCTTTGTTGATTACCAGGGATGGGAGTGGAGGGGAAGGAACACTGCAAAAATCAATCAATTAATTAATTAATTGGGAAAAAGAAAGAGAGAGAGAGACATCGAGCAAGTCACTTCACCATTCTGGACCTCTGTTTCCTCATCTGTAAAATGGCGGTGACAGGGATTAAATGTGAAATCATCTATGAAGGTTGGGCAATCTACTTCTGTAGTGATACCACCTTGGAAACCCAAGGAGGAGTCACTATGAGTCTGATCCGACTCGACAGCAGTGCATTTGGTATGAAAGTCTCTAGATTCTTGATATACAGTGAATACATGTAAAAATAAAAGGAAAGAGGCTGAGGATGGACTAAACTATGCTCGGATCATCACCAGGGACCCCATCTTTCTCTACCTGCTGAGTTTTAAAATCTAATGGGAAAAGCAGAGTTTTTCATTGTTCTGATCATGCCTGTAAAATATTGTCCAGACCTGGCCCATAGTAACCTTCCATGGTAGTCTTTGCTCTCTATCTTACTCACCAGCTGATAAGCAAAAATTCAAACAACCTGGAAGAAGGCAGAGCCATAAGAAGAAAAGAACTGGTTCTTCCTCATTCAGTCACAGCTGATGAAGTGAAAATGGAATGGACTCAAATTTGTAAAATGTGAGTGAAGTGGAACAACAAATAGAATGGGAAAAATTACAGGTTGATGCCTTGCTAGAAACTTAATGTTCCTCTTAGGAAACAGGGCAGCATGCACAGCAACCAAATCTCTTGAACTGTAAAGTCAGAACCAACAGTGCCCTGCTCAAAGATGGTGGCCAACTGTACCACCCTGAATGTGTGTCACTCTCCAAAGTCCTGACAATAATCCAATGTTCTGCATCAGGCTCCTCAAAGGGCTCACTACACTTCTTCTGAGTCTCCCATTCCAGCGCTTTGACCCATGGTTTTTCCTGGTCTGGTACACTCACATTTTACAAATTTAGGTCTATTCTGATTTCACTGTGTCAGCGATGACTCAACCAGTTTGAATAGGGTTCAGAACTTTAGGGCCTCGATTCCTCGATGACCATGTGGAAGGCCAGTGAATGGAGAACAACCACACTGGGCTCTGCTGGGAGCTAGCAATAAACTTGTATTATGTTAAGCTTCTGAGAATGGTGGTTACACTAGCCTTGACCTTGGGCATTACTTGCATCCCTGTACTTCAGTTTCCTCCTGTACGAAAGAGAAAGATTGTTGTGAAGATCAATTAGCTTAATAAGTATAAAGCACCTAACACAAAGTCTGGCCAATAGTAGCACTATATAAGTGCAGATTCCTGGTGCACTTACGTTACTGTTGTCATTGTTGTTATTACTATTTGAAAAGTAGATGGTATATTATCAAGAATTACATTACACTTAAATGTGCAAATTTAAAAACTTTTGCTGTTTTTTCTGGTATGACTTATTATTATTTACTTTTAAAAAATAATGTGGGGTCAAGTTATATTCCAGACAAACAATTTCCAACTTAACAATGAAAGCCAGTGGTATAACAGGATCCGGCATATGACAATTTGCTTAACAGGAAATATTTAAGGAACACAGTCATTCGCAAGATGAAATGCACCCAAAATAAGATGCCACAGGTCTCTGGTGCTCCCAGCCAATGTTAATAAATGGGAGGAGGAAACTTCTTCTGGGGGTATTTTTATGGGTTAATAGTCAGAATGCTTATAACACTCAGGAATGAGGAGCTGCGCAACTGGACTCTATGGAATTAAAAATAAAAGTGCCCAAGAAGATATAGCAATGGCCAAAAAGATGCTCAATATCATTAGCATCAAGAAAACGCATATCAAACTCAATGAAATAACATTTCACACCCACTGTTGTTGTTGTTATGTGCCATCAAGTCAGACCTGACTCACAGCAACCACTCCTTGGGTTTCCGAGGCAGTATCACTACGGAAGTGGCTGGTGGGTTTGAACCGCCAGCCTTCTGGTTAGCAGTCAAGTGACTTAGGTACTATGCTACCAGAGCTCCTTCACACCCACTAGGATGGCTGTAATTAAAAAAAAAAAAAAAAGATAACAAGTGCTGACAATGATATGGAGAAACTGGAACACTCATACAGTGCTGGTAGGAATGTAAAATGGTAGCTGCTTTGGAAAATAGTCTGGTAGTTCCTCAATCATCCCACTACTGCTATCAAGTCAATTCCAACTCAGCGCAACCCCCACTGGATTTCTAAGGCTATAAATCTTTACAGAAATAGACTGCCCCATCTTCCTTCCATGAAGTGGCTGGTGAACTGCCGACCTTCTTTTTGGCAGCCAAATGTCTTACGCACTCCTCCACCATAGCGTCTTGGAGCTACCATATGACTTAGCAATTCATTCCTAGGTATATACCCAAGAAAAATGAAAACACAGGTCCCCACTAAACCTCATATATGCAACATTATTCAAAATAGCCAAAAAGTGGAAACAACACAAATGTCTATCAACTTCTGAATAGATAAAATGAGCTATGTCCATACAAAAAGAAATGGTATATGCTATAATAGGCATGAACCTTGACAGCACACTAAGTGAAAGAAATCACATACTGTATGTTTCCACTTATACGCAATGTCTAGAATAGGCAAATCCATAGAGACAGAAAGTAGAGTAGTGGTTGCCTAGAGGTGGGGGTAGGGGAACCCACTGCTCCTGAGTCAATTCTGACTTATAGCAATCTCCAGTGGGTTTCCAAGGCGGTAAATCCTTACAGAAGTAGATTGTCTCATCTTCCTCCTGTGGAGCAGCTGGTAGATTTAAACTACCAACCTTCTTGTTAGCAGCCAAATGTCTTACCCACTATGCCACTAGAGCTCCTGGTGGGGTAGGGGAAGTTGAAGGGAAATGGGGAGTGATCCAATGGGGAGTGATGACTAATAAAGGTTTTTTTGTTGTGATGAAAATGTTCTAAAACTGATTGTGGTGATGGCTGCACAGCTCTGTGAATATACTAAAAACCACTGAATTGTACCCTTCAAAAGGGTAAATTATACAGCATGTAAATTATATCTCAATAAAGTTGTTACATAACAAACATGCACTCTCTCTTCCATACAGCAGAGACCACCCCTTCTCTGGACTTGAGCTTCCATCATAAACCAGAACACATTCCCACCTCATCAGAAGACTTTGGGAACTACATGTCCTGTATTAAAATCCAGGGTCATATCTGTGTGCAAGTGACAATGCCATGGTACATACATGTTAATTAGTCTGGAGCTCAGGCAAGAGGTCTTAGCTGGAAGTGTCATTTGGAGGAGTTACCAACATATCCAGGTAGGAGATGAAACTGTCATCGACATTCCCATGAAAACTGATAACCCACTGATACCAACCCAGCACAAACAAAATGGTCTAACCCTGGAGATACCAGCAGGGATTTTTTCACCACCCCACACACAAGAGCATAGCCAGACCATGAATCATCCTTCCCAGGACCAGTAACACTAAAAGGGCTAGGTAGCTGGAAGCCCAAATTACTTAAATTGATGTCATATCATTTGAAAAGCTGACATCCAAGCTTTACAAATGGAACGACAATTGCCATCTATCCAATTCATGGCCCTGGACTCCTGTTTCCCACCTGCTCCAACACCAATTTAAGCAATTCTGAACTTTGATCTCTGCAGCAGAATGTCTCAGATTCACTGAAGTGTCAGGTCCCAATTGTGTTAACATTCACCCTTGGCAGGGCCATTACAAGGTGTGAAAACTGGGTGCTCATCACCCTGGCCAAGTTGAGCACAGTGACAATCAGAAGGAACAAATCAATCTGCCTCTCCATCATCATCATGGAAGCCTTGCAATTTACCGGAATGATGGCCATGGAGAAAATGCAGGTAAAGGAATTATTTTGTTCTCGGGGCACCTGGGGATATGCTGGGGGCAGGAGGGGAGTGCCTCCCACAAGGCCACCAAGAGAGGCCCTGCAGCTGCTCCTCCTTACAGGGGGCTTTTTTGGGGGACTTGCCTATATCCTGAGAGTTGCTTTTTTATATTGCAAGCAGCATAAAAACTGTAAATTCCCTCTGCCCCTTCTTCTTCCAGCTGTCACTATTAACTACCTGTCATATGCAGATCTGCCCTACCAGGGCTGGGAGCCAGGAATAGCTCAGGTTTATGGTGAAAATGAAAAACTCCTCTCACCAAGGAGAACCAAAAAAAAAAAAAAAAACCAAACTCACTGCCTAGTTGTTTTTGACTCATAGCAACTCCCACTGGGTTCCCGAGGCTGTAAATCTTTACAGAAGATTGCCCAGTCTTCCTTCCAAGGGGCAGCTGGTGGGTTTGAACCACTGACCTTCCAGGTTAGCAGTGAAGTCCCTTATCTGCTATGCCACCAGAGCTCTCCACCACGGAGAGGAGAGTTTATTTCCAAGCCTGGAGCTTGAGTGAGGCATGAGCATCCTTCAGCCTCCCACCTATCCCCATTCTGTAGGTGCTGATGTCACAGTGATACTGCAGCCTATCCCTGAATCACCTACCTGCCTGCTAAGTCCTGTCCCCAGGACCCTGAATCTAAGCTTCACCTACCCATCCAGGATTCAGATGGGCCTCCTTGATTCAGGACTTGGGCACACAGCAGGTGCCAGTGACTCTCTACCAGAATCTCTGCACCCTCCCATCCTGGGGCCTGCCTCAACAGATCTGAAAGGCCTTGCCAGCTCACCTTGCAGACTCCCTTCTGGAGATCCTCTCATTCCCACTCCCCACCAGAGGCTTCTAGCACACCCCACAGCCAAAGCCACATTGGCCAAGACAAAAACTACTTTAAAAACACTGCCCTAAGTCGATTCCAACTTATAGCAATCTTACAGGACAAAGCAGAACTACACCACACAGTTTTTCCAAGGCTGTAAATTTTTACGGAAGCAGACTGCCTCATTTTTCTCCCATGGAGTGGCTGGTGGGTTCTAACTGACCTTTTGGTTAATAGCCCAACAATGCTTTAACCACAGTGCAATCAGAGCTCCAAAACTGCTTTAGAAATCAATTTTTTAATGGAAAGTAATACTGCAGCTTAAGTTTTCTATTGATGAGTGCATCCTGGAGAAAAATAAGCCCAGAGCCTCTTCCACAGGCCCCCTGGTAGAAGCCGGAGCCCTGAGATGTGGCAGCAGAAACAGGGGGGTAGCCTTGCTCCTTGGAGTCCACCCCCTCCCCAAGAGATCTGCCTGTATTCTCACGAAGAGTGTCACTCCCACCTCCTCACTGTCAGGCTATGTCTTCACAGTATAGAAGAAGGGAGTTGCCTTGGATCTGGAGATAAAGGAATGAGTGAAGTGAAGGAAAAATGATTCAGTGATGAAAGAAATGCCCTAGACACATCACTCCCAGGAAGAGCCTGCCTCCACCAGTGACTCCCCAGAAAATACTCCCTGGGGTGCTGGGTGTGATAATTACATACTTCAACTAGCTGAGATCCGTTCTTCAGAGATGAAATGAGACACCTGACTGCTTCCTAATGCAGATGGAGTAAACCATAGCCCTGCGGCATCAGCCCAACCCACTCTGTTAAAATCCAACTGCAATCACAAGGCACTCAATGCCTGGCCCTTCAAGTCTTGTCTGCCTGGGAGTTCCTTCCTTGGTTTCAAGACTCAATTCCTACAGGTTCCTCACTCCTAAGAACCTAACTATCTCTGCTATAGCACTGAATCCATTATCTTGCAATTAACTCCCATTTGTCTGTGGTTAACAAGTGATGGTGGTATGGTGGTTGTATTAAGTCAAAGCCTTTAGAAGTTTGGGAGGTAAATAGGAAGTGCTCAAGGGAAGGGGCTGCTGGACTCACTGGGGAGTAGTGAGAATTCAGAGGGAGGTTGTGACTACCAATGCCAAGGAGCTTTAAGGGTAGTAGATAAGGCACTTGGCTGCTAACCAGAAGGTCAGTAGGTTCTAACCTACCAGCTGCTCCATGGAAGGAAGATGGGGCTATCTACTTCTGTAAAGATTTACAGCTTTGGAAACCCAATGGGGGTTGCTATGAGTCGGAATCGACTCAATGTCAGTGAGTTCGTTCATTTGGGTTTTTTTTTAATTCCCAAAGTGGTCCCATCCTGAGCTCTGTCAGAAAGGGGAGTAGGCACTGGGGTTACATATAGTGTCATGTATTGATGGAAGGATGGCCATAAGAGAATGTTCTGAAATAAGAACTGCCCATATGAGAATTACTTTGAACAAGTCACAGGTCAGGCTGGAAATGGCTTTCCCTTTACCCATCCTTCTCCTACTTCTTGGATTACTGGCCCTCCCAGCCAGAAGCAAACAAACTTTCAGTTTAACACCATTAGTTTTACTTTAAAATACCTACCAGAAAGACCACCCAAACCCAATGCAATCATTTTTTCTTGGTTATCAAATGAAAACTATTGATGGTAAACAAACCAATTGTCATTTTTGACCCAGTAATTACACTTCTGGGAAATTATTGAGAATTTTTTTTTAAAGCTTTAGACATCACTGTTGTTGTTGTTATGTGCTGTTGAGTCGGACCTGACTCATAGCGACCCCTCCTTGGGTTTCTGAGGCGGTATCACTACGGAAGTAGATTGCCCAACCTTCCTTCCAATGAGTAGCTGGTGGGTTTGAACCACCAGCCTTCTGGTTAGCAGTCAAGTGTCTTAGGCACTACGCTACCAGATCACTAGAAGAAGAAAAAAGAGGATCAAAAGAAATAAGTAAGTAAACAATGAAACATTCACTCAATGAAATATTCTGTACCTATAAAAAGAATGTTTAATAAAGTCTGTGATAACACGAAAAATATTTATATTATAATAAATAAAAACATGACAGATTTTTAATATACATTACATAATATACTCACAATTATAAAAAAGAAAAAGTTATAATAAAGAAAAAACATATGCAGCAATAAACCAAAATGTCAGTAGTGATACTTTTGGGTGTTGGAACTTTGCAAGATTGTTTTCTCTGTTTTTCCATAAATTCCATAAGTATGGGCAGGAAAACAGACAGGAAAAACATTTATTTAAAAAAAAAAAAATCAGATGGTGGTTGAAATGGCAAATGTTTTCTTACACATATTTCATCACAATTATTTTAAAAAAAAAAAAAGGTTCGGTAGGGAAAAGCGAAAGGGGCAGATTTAGGGGAACTAAAGGAACTATGAATCTCTGTAGTAGAGTTTTGGTCTGCACACTTCTCCTATCTTCACAAATCTTACAATGGGCCATTTTACCTTGTTCTTGTTGTGTTGTGATGTGCCGTCAAGTTGGACCCGACTCATAGCGACCCCTCCTTGGGTTGCCAAGGCAGTATCACTATGGAAGTAGATTGGCTAATCTTCCTTCTGAGGAGTGGCTGGTGGATTTGAACCACCAGCCTTCTGGTTAGCAGTCAAGTGTCTTAGGCACTATGCTACCAGAGCTCCCCATTTCACCTTAGTCCTCCTTCATTTCAGCATTCTAACATGAATATGTGCAAAGCAGTTTCCCCAAAGCAAGACTGTCTGGAGAGAAAGAACACTGCCCCCCCCCCCCAGCTCTATCTAGTCATCATCCTTAGCCAGTGGGTCTCCCTCCTTGTTGGCTCACTTCCCACATGGTGCAAAAAGTTGCCCTGAGACTCAAGGACCCAAGCCTCTGGTCTTTGGGAGACTTGGCATGTTTGCCAAATAACAGCACTAACTAATAATGTTTTCCCACAAAGGGTAAAGAGATTCCTTTGGAGGCGAGGAGTGGGGAGAGTGGAGGCATTTCTATGAGACATATACACACAGAGCCAAAAGTTGGGGCCTAAATGGAGTCAGGAGACCAGATGGGGGTCACCTGAGGTTAGAGCACAATTTAGAGTAACCTGGGGACTCCCTCAGTGAGAATAAATTGCCCATTGATTGGCAACAGTTAGTTACAAAACATACTTGGAACACCTGTTAAAAACCAAGGTCAATGCTAGGCACAGGTGATACAGATGTGAACAGAAGAAACACAACACCTGCCCTCATGAAGCTTACAGAGAAAAAGAACAAACGAACCAGGCCCAGGGCCTAAGCTAACAGAGACCTCCCTGTCCTGGGGGATCTGGGCCCCAGGCCAAGGGCTCTTTTGGATTTCCTGCTGATTTCAAGCTGCAGAATGTATTATAAACTTAACAGGATGTTTACATCTTTGTTAAGATTTTGTTTATTTTTAAAGTATTTTATGATTGAAATCATTGTAAGGCTTTCCCCAAATACTTTTTTTCTATGGCATTGAGTGGAAATTTTTAGATGCTTACAAATGCTTATATGAGGATTTCATCTTCTCCTGTACTGATAGCTAAAACATAATTACAAACTGTGTCTGTTAACTAAATAGAGATATTCCATGAGACAAGGAGACTGATTCCTAATATGGAGGTGTCCTTGGGCTGCAGCCCACTTATCCTGGTCGCCATCTCCTCCTCCTGACACAAAGGTGCCTTCATTAGTGGAGGAAAGAAAAAGGTCTTTGTGATGATGTAATTCCCAGACCACCCTACACAGACAATAAAACTAAATTTGAGAGAAGCCTGGTGAAATGAGAGCTCAGAAGTCCTAGCAGACCACAGCTGCAAGGGCCCATGGAGGTGATTTAGCCTAATCCCCTAATGTTAGAAATGGGCAATCACATCAGAAAGGGGGAAAGGCTTGTCTAACGTTACACAACCAGCTAGCGGTGGGGTATTTTCACCAAGCTAAATGTGGGGAAATTCATTCTATAGAAATTCCAGTATCATTATGCATTAAATATTACACTAGGCAGGAAGGCTCTTGCCATAGGGACATGCACATCTACAGGGGCAACGTGGCCACTGCAATCAAGAAGTATGAACAAGATGCTAGGAGATCACAGAAAAAGAAGCATCTCACTCTCCTTGGGGAAGTGATGGAAGACTGCATACAGAAAGGGATATTTGAGTTGGATCTGAATAATGACGAAGAGTTTGTTGTAGAGAGAACTGAAATAGGTCATTGCAAAAATATGGACCAGGATGCTTAAAAGGTCAGCGGTTTGAACCCACCAGCCGTTGTATGGGAGAAAGATGAGGCAGTCTGCTTCTATAAAGATTTACAGCCTTGGAAACCCTATGGAGCAGTTCTACTCTCCCCTAAAGAGTCACTATGAGTTGGAATTGACTAGATGGCAGTGGCTTTGGTTTGGTGAGACATCCAGGAGACAGTGGAAAAGATGCATCTGGACTACGGGTGAAAGATCTGGAACTGGGAATCATTAGTGGGTAGGTGGTGATTAATTCCATACGAGTAGGTGAGACTGGCCAGTGGTTGGGGAGCAAGGCAGGTGGAGTCAGAACCCCAGAAAACGAAACTGAAGGGGTAAAGAGAAAAAGAAAAGTCAGAGAAGGAGTCAGAAGAAGAAGCGTCAGAGACACAGGGATAAATCAGCGTGGACAAGGTCAGGGGAGAGGACAACTCTAAGGCAAAGCTGAACGATACTAAATGCCTCCAAGATCTCAACTGGCATCAGGACTGACAGGAAGACAGTAGAGTTTGGAGCCCTCAACCAGGGAAGTTTCACTTGAATAGTGAGAACAGAAGAGAATTCTCCACTTGGCTTCCAGGAGTCCACACTCCCCTGGTTTTCCTCCTATTTCTTTGGATGCTCCTTGTTAGTCCTTCTTGTGAGTTCCTCCTCAGCTGCTTCTTCATCTCCTCACCACCTTCCACAACTGTGCTTACTCTCCCCTCCACCCACACTGACCTACCTGCTGGTCCTCAGGATACCACATCCGCTCCTGACTCAGTGTCTTAGAATGTGCCATTCCTTCTGCCTACTATATTGTTTTCCAAGATGTACATGTCTCTCTCTCTCACCTCCTTCATATCTTAACTCAAATATGCCCTTCTTAGTGAGGTGTTCCCTAGCCACACTATTTAAAATTACCAACTATCTCCTTCTCTGTACACTGCATTTCCCCTTTTCCTGCTTTATTTCACTCTACAGCACTCACCACCACTCAAACACAATGCACACATTTTACTGATATATTTTGTTTATTTTCTGTCTCCCCTACTAGGATGTAAGCCCTAGGAGGGCAGAGATTTTTGTGTGTTTTGGTCTCTTGTGATATTCTCAGCATCTAGCCTAGTGATTGACACATGGTAGGCACTCAATAAACAAGTGATGCAAGAATGGAAATAGTGGCTTGGGAAGCAACTAGGAGATAAGAAAAAGGAAGAAGCCAGTACAAAAAACTCTCCAAACCTCTGGTCCCAAAAGAAAGAAGGAGATGTGGGTAGCTTAAGAGGAAACCAGTTCCAGAAGATTTTCTTCAAATGGGTAAAATGCGAGCGTATTTTCAGAATCTTAGGGGAAAGAGAAGGAACCCTAGTAGCGCAATGGTTAAGCACTCAACTGCTAACTGAAAGGTTGGTGGTTAGAACCCACCAGTTGCTCTGTAGTTATTCTCCACCTGTGAATCCCCACTATGATTCAGTCTCTCTCCTGCTCTGCACCCCAAAGGAGTTGGCCCCTACATATTGTATTACCCAGATTTCCTTGTCCTAGTGGCTTCCCACTGGGTTCAGCCAATGGGATTCACCGGCAGGAGGTTCCAGGGCAAAAAGCGAGGGAGCCTGTATTTCATCCAGTACTCTCTCCCTGCTCCATCTTCATATTTCTGTTGATGGTTGGGTCCCCCCCGCTACAACTCCAGTTCCTATCAAGCAATCCCTCTTCTATAGCTCCAGTTCTCAATGGGTTCTGGCTTTCTCTCCTCGTGCCTTTCTAGGGATGGTAATGGCTTGCCCTAATTGCTAGCCCCTAAGTGCCTCAGTGGGAGCTCTGGTAGCATAGTGCCTAAGGCACTTGACTGCTAACCAGAAGGCTGGCGGTTCAAACCCACCAGCCACTCCCCGGAAGGAAGATTGGGCAATCCTACTTCCGTAGTGATACTGCCTCGGAAACCCAAGGAGGGGTCGCTATGAGTCGGGGCCGACTCGACGGCAAATAACAACAACAACAAGAAGTGCCTCAGTATCTCTTCTCGGCTCCCTTATCTCTGCCCACACCTGTAAATAGTTCCTTCACTAAATTATTTTAAAAATCCCAGCTAAGTAACAGGATGTTGGCTGGTGAAAGGACGTCTCCAAGGAATAGACTACTCAACTTTAGAAAGTTGAAAGGTATTTATGATTTTGAGGCTTACTGGTCTGATAGAGACTGGTGGAACCCCTGACGCTTTGGCCCTTAGACACCCTTCAAGCCTGTAGTTGGACTCAGCCCCATGGCTCAACTTTCAGCCAGACAACAGGCCTGTACCCAAACAGTAACAACAGGGAGGTAGGTACCCATTAAAGCAATCAACCACAGGAGATCAAAAGGGCAGGATTTACCCAGGGATATAGCTAGGAAGGCAGGAAGGGATAGGAAAGAAGGATGAAGAAAAATAATAAACACAGAGAAGAAGTGGGAAGAGTGCTGTTACATAGCAGGGATTATAATGAATGTCACAAAACAAAATGTAGATTATTGCATGGAAAACCAATTTGCTCTGTAAAATTTCACCCCAATCACAATATACACAGATAATTGAAAGGCCATCATCAGACTCATTCTCCTGGCTCTAAGAATAGAATGCATACATACAGACTTGCAATGACTGTGTTCGTAATTACTAAAAAACTAGAAAAACAAAACAAAAAAAAAGAACAGAACACGTGCCCCCACTTTTCAAAAGTCTGCTTTTTGCCACTTCGCTTTTACAAAAAAGGAGACTAGCATTCAGCATCTATTTTGCAGCAAGCGGTTAAAGAGGCAGCACACACCCCTGAGAAGCAAGAGTGTCTTCAACCAAGCTCCTTCCGCTAGAAGTCAGCATCAAGCCCCATGACTTTGAACTGTATCTGTGAACACTGTATGTTATTGTTATTTGGCATCATTTGGTAGGCTATTTTTTTGGGTCTGGGATCACTCAAAAAATTATCCCATATAAATGAATGGTAATTGTTTCTCCGCTTTATACCCTTTCAGCTTACGGCAGGTTTCATAGGAAAACTCTACTTTCAGATGCTGGGGGAAACTTGTAGTAGTAGTTAGAGACCAATTTTTGACTCAGTATAAAGTAAACTTTTCTGGGAAATTGACAAAGGTGGGGTGCGCTCTCCCTATAGCTCATGAGCTTCAGTAATTCTGAGTTGCCTAGTTTGGGACTGAATAACCCATGTCAGGAGTGATGTAGGAAAGAGAAGGGTAGTCTTAGAATGGGCATTCGCCAGCCAGGATTTCAGTACCCTACTCAGACAATGTCTTACCAAAATAACAAAATTAGAGGAAAACATTTTGGAGGATATATTTTGGTGCTTCTCATTTTAATCTAGAGAGTAGCAATCTAGTTCTTTGTGTCAAGTTGAAGTTCTTTTTTACAGCACAAACTTATTTTTTTTAATCACAGCTTTCAAAAGCATGATTCATCCCAAATCCCAATTCTCAAAGCACTGAGCAGTCTATTAAAAACTATTTTAACCAAGCAACTTGTATTACTAGTTCTTCTTGAGAACTGTCACCTCATTTTTCAAACCAAAACATAGAAAGCAAAGTCTGCCCACAGGACAAAACACTTTTACATGTAAACTGTCGGGGGGGGGGGCGCGGGGAGTGTGGCCTCGATTCACCCTAATGGGACAAAGAAAATGGCTTTTGCAATAGCCCTTAGCACCTGAGTTCACGGAAGGATCAAGCCCTATGATGCTAAATTGGTGTTGAATCTGACTTTTCTCCCTGGGCGTGAGTTTTTTGTTGTACTCCGGTACCGCTAGGACAGCCTGCAAGTCACTCATTCATTCGGCAAATGTTTTTTGTTGGTCTAGTACATTAATAGAGCTTTGCTGAGCCCAGGGGGCAGATAAAATATCCAAAGGGGCCACGGCTGCATCCAGACTAAGGCAGGTCTAGGATTTCAGAGACCAATGAAGGCAAAAGAGTGACAGTGACTGCACCCAGGTAAGTTTCAGCTGAAACTTGGGAAACACCAGCCTTAGGGCGCGGAGAGGACCTAGACCTGGGGCCTACCGGAGGACGACACCTCCGGGGTAGGTTCGGGCCTGCGCTCCGGCCGCCTACGCCAGTGCCACCGCCTCCTCGGCCCTCGAGCCACGCAGAGCCGGCCTCCGACTTGGGCGCTAGGCCAGGCCCAGGAAAACAGCGCCTCGGTCACCGAGGGCGGGGCGACGGTAACGGTGGCCCACGCGACTCGAGGGCCGCCAAGCTGGTAGCGAACCCCTCCCGCGCGACCTTCCCGGGAAGCGCGCGCACGCGCCACCGCGCGCCCTCACCGCGCCGGGCACCCGCGGCGCACTGCCGCCGCGGCCCCCGGCGCATGGGCCCCTCGGCCCGGGTTTCGCCGGCCCACCGGGCCCGGCCGCACTCACCCTCCTTGGCTTTCTTTCTCCGGGCCAGAGTCCCTCCGAGTTTCCCCAAGAAGGAGTCATCTTTCTTCCTGGACGGGGGCGACTTGGGAGTGGGGGACTTGGGGACAGAGGGCGACTTCTGCGGGGAGGTGGCCATGGCAGCGGAGCGGGCAGCCGCGAGCGGGTCGGGACGCGGAGCTGGCGCTGGGCGGACGCGGCGGGCGGCGGGACTGAGGCTTCGGCTTTCCAAACGGAAGCGGAATTATTCCAAGCATTTGAGGCAGCTCACGCTCGCCTTTCCCTTCCCTCTCTCCCTCCCTCGCGCCGCCCTCCGCCTTGGAAGGAGCTGCGTGCTCGGGGCCCCTTGGCTGCCCGGAACAGGGATGATGCCCCAAATCTGTCCCTTGCAGGACTTGCGGCCTTATCTGTGTGTGTGTGATCCTGCCGGCTGGGAGCTGTCGAGCCTGGAAGGCTCAGTTCTCCCAGCTCGGCACCCAGCACAGATCCTGGCACAAATCAGGGTTTCATTGTGATTACTTGCCTAAACGAACCAACTTGCTACTCACCCCGTGTCTCTGCCTCATGTGCTTGGAACTCTCTCTTTTCCTGGATTTCTGCCTATAGAGTTCTCAGGCCCATATCTCGTGCCCACCAAAAAGAGTGAGCCAGATCAGGGAAGAAATACTAGGAGTAAACAAAAATGTGTAAGCTTCGGGCCCTACCAAACTGGGCACATGCAACTGCTCCCGCATTATCATGTGATCATAACGTGGTCTCATGTCTCATCAACCGCCTTCTCCCCTTTTCTATCCAAAACCGAGAAGTTTGAAATTCTTTACTCTTGCAAGTCACCTGTTTTTAGCAGCACAATGATTTGTCCCAAGAGGGTACTAAATGTGGGTGGCGACATCAATGGGGAGGGTACAACATGGGCTCCTGTGAGACACCCACCCACGACCCCAGAGCTATCCTGCCTAAATAAAAGCAACAGAGTGAAACCAGACTCGTTTAGGATAACAGACACAACACAAAGCACAGTGTTTCCAGCACTTACACTGGAAAATTTTAAAAGGCCTATTTTATTGTGCTTGCCCACCTAGAACGGTCTCAGAAACTAAACTAGACAGACTGTTGTCAGAAGTTGTTGGTTAAGGAATCATGCAAAAATCGAGGGGGAGAGGGCCCATGTTTAACACCTAGCATACTGATGAGTGGAGGAAGGCTAAGGGGGAAAAAAAAGAAAAAAATAGTGCAAAGAAGTGAGCTTGAGAAGCCATGTGGTCTGAGTAATGGAAAACTACAGAGAATAGCTGCCTGGACCTTGAATCTTCCTGTCCCCCACCTGCAGTTCTCTGATGGCCAGCTGTGTTTTCTTCCCAGCAGATGTTCCTAAAGTTATTAACAATCCATCCTGCTCTGCTTGGGCTAACAGAAAACTAACGGGCAAAAAAATTCAACAAGATGGTCAATAGGTTCTCAGCAGAGTGTATTTTCATTTTATATTTGCTTGAAGGTCATGATTTTACCTTTGTAAATTGTATTTTAGCCCATGCTTCTTACCTAACAGAAAGCAGAGAAGTCATGAGGTCTGTTAGAATTTGCACCCTGGAGCAGGGGAACATTTATGGCAATCCTCCCATCCTATGGTTTTCCCCCACCCCTGAATAAGTTGTAAAGAGATGGTGAGAAGCCAAAATCAAATTGTGTTTTGATGACATTATTAGTCATCCTTGTTCAGCACATTGAATACATGTGGATGTCTCCCAAAATTCATCTCTAGCTCTGGGAGCACTTGCTAGGGAATTGTGAGACATAGAACTCAATAGCTATGTGATCTTGGGCAAGTTTACTCCCTGTTCTGAGTTTCTATTTCTTCATCTACCAAATGAAGTGGATAGCTCAGAATAGTGGTTCTCAAACTTGACTGCACATCACAGTCTCCTACAGAGTTTGTTATGTGCATTCATAGGCTGCAGCTCCAGAAATTCTGATTCAGTGGATCTGAGGTGGGACCAAGGGACAGATATTTTAAACAGAGATTACATCAGATGGTTTTGATATAGCTACTCCACACACTGATGTTTGGGAACCTAGGACCACTTCCAACCTTAACATTCTGTAATTACTGTTAAATTGCCCATGCATGCTTTTGCATATACAACCCTCTTCAGTAATTTGCGTGTACACTAAAGTTTCAAAATCTCTGAGCAAGGTGAAAAGGAGGAAAAAATGGAAAATCTTGATTGTTGAGTGCTGGCTCCCAGAAAATACCAGTAAAATAAACTATGGCAAAGCTGAGTTTATTGTGCACTATGGCAAACGAGAGGAGCTCTGGTAGCATAGTGCCTAAGGCGCTTGACTGCTAAACAGAAGGCTGGCGGTTCAAACCCACCAGACACTCCTCGGAAGGAAGGTTGGGCAATCTACTTCCTTAGTAATACTGCCTTGGCAACCGAAGGGGGGTCACTATGAGTCGGGTCCGACTCAACGGCACACAACAACAACATGGCAAGGGAGAGAACTACCTTGGCAGTGTCTTAGTAGCACCTTGTAGTAGAGGAGGACAAAGTGAAAATATTTTTAAGGTTTTGATTCTACTTTAAGGCTGGTCTTTCAGTGGGGGATGGTGCTTGTTCAGGATTGCCTAAGGGTGGTGATGTGATAGGCTAGGACTGGTGGGCAGAACAAAGTGAGGCTTTCAAGGAGTCTTGGAGAGAAAACAGCTCTGGTAGTATAGTGCCTAAGGCACTTGACTGCTAACCAAAAGGCTGGCGGTTCAACCCCTCCTCGGAAGGAAGATTGGGCAATCTACTTCCGTAGTGATACTGCCTCCAAAACCCAAGGAGGGGTTACTATGAGTTGGATCCGACTCATTGGCAGTGAGTTTGGTTTTTCATTGAGAAATTGAGAAGACCTGGTGGTGCAATGGTTAAGTGTTTGGGTGATAACCAAAAAGTCAGTGGTTTGAACCCATCAGCAGCTCTGCAGGAGAAAGATGTGCCAGTCAGCTTCTGTAAAAAATTATAGCCTTGGAAATCTTATAGGGCCATTCTAGTCTGTCCTTATAGAGTCACTGTGGGTTGGAATCAACAGCAATGGAGATTTTTTTTTTAATTGAAAAGTTTAAAAGTGTTATGTTCATCTCTATGGGATTTGGTAGAAGAGAAATTTTCAGAATAATAAAGCTATTTGCAACTCTTATCTAACTGGACAAAAGTTTTTTTGAAATAGTAGAATCATATTGATGAAGACAATGTAACAGTAAAGTCCTCTTAATATAGATAGAAACGTCTGCGGGTGTGTATACCAAAAAACCAAATATACCAAAAAAGTCGATTCCGACTCATAGCAACCCCCATTGCATTTCTGAGGCAGTAAATCTTTATGGAAGTAGATTGCTCCGTCTTTCTTCTGCAGAATAGCTGGTGGGTTTGCACTTCCACCCTTCTGGTTAGCAGTCAAATGGCTTAGGCATTGCACCACCAGAACTCCTTCATGGATATGTATAGTTTCTTGCTTTTCAAACCTTTCTGCCTCTAAGATAATTTTCTTTTTGGAGGTACTTTAAAAAAATATTTATTGTGATTTGGATGGAAGTTTGTAGAGCAAATTCCTTTTCTAGATAATAGTTCATACACATTTTGTTTCATAACATTGACTATGATCTTCATATTGTAATAGCTCTCTTCCAACTTCCTCCCTGTAGTTACCTTTTCTATGTATCCTTCTGTCCTATGCATTCCTGCCCTCTGAGCTATCTCCCTGTGCAAATACTGCTCTTCTGATCTGCCATGGTTGATTGTTCTAGGGAGTGTACCTATCTGGTGTAAATGTTCACTTTATACACCTGTCTGTTGCTTGGCTGGAAGCCACAGGAGTGAGTTCAATTCCAGGCCCAAAGGATGACTCAAAGCCATAGTCTCGGGAGTTTCATCAGTTTCTATCAGACCAGTAAGCCTAGTCTTTTTTATGATTTTGAATTTTGTTCCACATTTTTCTTCCAATTCCTTTTCAACTGGTTGACGTTGGTAGCCAGGCACCATCTAATTCTTCTCGTCTCAGGGTCATATAGGCTGAGGTTTGCATGGTCCACTAGTCCCTTGGACTAATTGTTACCATGTGTCTTTGGTTTTGTTCATTTTTCTTTGCTCAACAAAAGGAGAGACCAATTATTTATTGCATCTAGATGGCCACTTGCAAGTTTTTAAGACCCCAATTGCTGCTCACCAAAGTAGGATATAGAACAATGTTTTTGTGTAATGTGTTATGTCAGTTGAGCTTGATCGTGCCCCACGACCATGGTCTCGAGCCCACAGGCATAACAATTGACTCCTTCAGGGTGGTTGGCTGTGGCTAAGAAGTTATCATAACTTTGCCCACTTTTAGCCCTATTATATATATGGACATTCTTATAGCACAAATATGTATGTAGAAATATCATCTGTCAAACTTATATATGGTCGTGGGTATATTCCCTTTTTATCAGTCTTTCTTGAAAGGCCAATGAGGAATGGCTTGTGAATATAAATTAGTGCTACACAAAGTGTGATGTGAAAACCAGTGTTGATCTGCAAACTGTTATCAGTCCGCAATGATGTGAGTATAGAAATTGAGAGTGTTTAAAACATTTATATCCATTTAACAATGCAACTTAATGTCTCCTTAATCGAATGATAAAAATTCAGGGCTGAAATTTTGAATGTCTTTTTTTCCCCCCTAGGAATTCACTTTTTTATTTATTTTACAAAAATATTAGTCTGTGATAGATTGGCCCTTCTCCAAGAGCATTTGAGAAGCACTGTTTTAAATTGCTCTAGTTTGCTTATAGAGTTTATATACTTTCATTTGCTATTATACTTTTATAATCCTTATGATGTTAATAGATGTTTTTCATTCAGATGATGAAATGAGATAATGTATGTGAAAGCACCTTGCTCAAAGCCTAATACTGAACTAGATTGAATCTAAATCTTGCTTAGTCAGAGACACATACAAGTGGTCTTTTGATAAAATGCAGAGAAGAACCTGCAAGGGCTCCCTCCCATCTAAATTGAGATTTACAACTATGGCCCCACTCAATGCTGCTCCTCCCATGCTTGGTGATTGGTCTCCTCTTACCCAAGGATTAGATTATAGAGACAGATCACAAATTAAATGTATGCTATTGTGGGACTCTGGTGAAATTCCGAGGCAGTTCCTTCCAAGGAGCAGCTGGTGGGTTTGAACCACCAGTCTTCTAGTTAGCAGTCAGATGCCTTAGACATGAGGCCACCAGAGCTCCCATTTACATTGCACTAAGAGAGCTCTGGTAGCATAGTGCCTAAAGCATTTGACTGCTAACCAGAAGGCTGGCGGTTCAAACCCACCAGCCACTCCTCGGAAGGAAAGTTGGGCAATCTACTTCCGTAGTGATACCGCCTCGGAAACCCAAGGAGGGGTCGCTGTGAGTCAGGCCAACTAGATGGCACATAACAACAACAACAAGAGAGAATAAACCCAGGTGTCAGTTTCGGCTCAGAAACCAAGTTGCCTTGGACAAATCTCTCCCCTCTCTGTGCTGTCATTCTATTATCTGTAGAATGAAGCCAAGGCAGTACCTACTGAATCCAGACATCACACCTTCTTTAAGACCAACAATTCCAATTCTAGGTTTATATATAACAAATGTGAGTACATTTAGATACCAAGATATATGCACTTTCTAGTAGATGTGAACTTCCAACCTTTAGTTAGCAACCATTTGCACACCCAGGGCCTCCACTCTACTCTAATTTAACCCTTAGAATCTGTTTTCTTAAATATCCATAGTAATAAAATCCTCCATTTTTAGCTAGGATTTTGGTCCCTCTGAATAAAGATTATCTTTTCCTTGCTAGGTGCATTCACATGACTAAACTCTGGCCAGTGGGATATTGGCAAAAGTGTTAGGTGGCAGTTTCCAGGAACTTTCAAAAAAGACAGAGGGAAATGGATATCTGGCTTCTTGAAATCCCAGACTATATAATACAGGCCAACCTTCCCATAGAGAACAACTGGAAAAGATGAACAAAATAGAAAAGAAATCTGTTTGAGAGCACTGGAGAGCTAACGAAATTTACAGGGCCAAGATTTTGGAAAAGCAGGAACCCAGAGAGGTGAGCCCATCAGTTGGGATCACTTTTCCTGTAGAGGAATCTACCGATTTCAGAAGAGGCAGCTGAGGAACTGAAAAGCCAAGCAAGCACAGGGCATTGCCAACCCCTTAAGGGTAAAGGAGCAAACATTCAGGAACCAGCAAACTGGGGAAAGCAGGAGGGCAGTCAACCCCTTTGCGCTGGTTTGGGGCTCCACAAGACTCATTTCCGGAGACAGAAACTAAAGACATTGTTACTAAAAAAAAAAAAAAAAATCACAACTGAGAAAACTGTTAAAAGTAAACTTGAAGAACAACAAATACTCAAGGTGAGGTATGGTAGAAGGCAAAAGACCCCCAATGGAAGCTTGATGAAAAAAAGAGGGGCATGTGTGTAAATAAATGGGTATATAAAAAAGAATATTAACTATATAAAAAAACATAGGGCTTGGAAACTACAAGTCAAATTAAAATTTACAAAAGCAAAAACATTCCATTGGGAAATAAGTAAATAGAGTTAAGTGTCCTAAGGTCCAGGCATTGTCTGGGGAAAAGGAAAAGTAACAATTTATATTGGACTTTGATAAGTAAAGGACTCATGTTGTAATTTCTAGAGTAACCATTAAAAGAACAGTAAAAGAATAACTACAACTGCTAAGATAATGGAGAGAAAGTTAGAGTCTATGTGCTCCATTCATAGAGATTTCATAAATTATAAACTGTGTGACTCTAATTTATAATTTATGAACATAGACTCTAAGTCTGTCATATTTAAGGCAACTTTTCTTCTGCATTCTGTTTTCTTTTTATTTTGCTTTGTTATTTTTTGTTGTATAAGATGAAAACCCCGGGATACAGGTAAGTGAACCATTCCAAATCAAATTAATCCAAAATTGAGACTGACAGAGGCTATTGCTAAGGAAAGGTATCTTTCCCAAATGTGAATACCATCTAACGTATGAAAAGGGAGGCCCTGGCAGGTCATGAGGAGGGTTTTACAAAGGCACTGGAGCCCAATCAATAATCCAAGTTCTTTAAGCCTATCAAAGCAGGAGGGGAAAGAGAGAAGCCACCTAGAGTCTTTTGGGAACCACTTTGATCACTAAAGTAAGGCATGTTCTCAGGATAAAAGGAATGTGCAGGAAATGAAATTACCTGTGGAGTGAGGGTCTCCAGAATATAGAATACAGAGCCATGTTTAGGGGCACTGGATCACTTAGGATAAACACAATGCATCTTCCTATTTTAGGGGTACTGGATCACTCAGGATAAACACGATGCATCTTCCTAGAGTATCATGTTAATTGAAAGATTATTATGAGGACTGGAGGAGGTTGGCGGTTCAAACCCACCAGCCACTCCTTGGAAGTAAGGTTGGGAAATCTACTTCCATAGTTATACTGCCTTGGAAACCCAAGGAGGGGTTGCTATGAGTCAGATCCGACTTGACGGCAGTGAGTTTGGTTTGGTTTGGTCTTTGGAGGAAGTTAGATAACTGAACTGTTTTCAATAATTATTTTCATGTTGGAGTGTATATATAGACGTTGTATAGAAGGAAACAAAAAATACCAGACTTCAAAGTGGATGCTTTGGTTTAGAGTCCCAGAATTCCCCTGAATAGGGACTGACACTAGTGTGTTAGGGGAGAGATGGCTTTGGGAACCAATCTAAGTAAAGAAGGAAAGGGACAAGTTAAGCACAAGGTGCAAATCTTGGGTGGGGCTACAAAGGGAGCAGGCCAACATGGGCTCCAATCCATTTCACTACTTTGTAGGTGGACTTCCTAAAGTAAGTTACTCAGCCTCTTTGGTTGTCAGCTTTATCACCTGAAAATTGAGATAATGTTTATCTTAAGGATTTTGTTTTCAAGATTACATGGGGTAAGTCTCTCACAGAGCTCCTGGCATGTGAGGAGAACTGAATTCACAGGGTTTGGTTACTATTATCAGGGTCAGAGAGGCTCCTGGGGAACTGGGATGGTGTGGCTTTGCTCTTATTATTTCTAGAAATGAGCTGGGAGAGGGAGTGAGCATGAAATTACCAAGCATGCCTTGAAGGCTTAGGACTGGTAAACTATAACTGACTGGAGAGGAAAGCTGAGAGTCTGCAGCTCTGTGAGCAGGAGATGAGCCTCAGCACAGCCCCAGAAAAACCTGCAAAGCACAGAAGCACCCGGTGAAGGTGGCCAGATGGTCTTCCTTAGAGCTCTGTGCTCAGCATGTTAGCACCTGCAAACCAGGAGCTCTCACCTGCAGTTATGCATATTTTTATTGACATTAAGTGGAAAAATAAAGCATTACAAATATTTGATCACCACACAAAAGTGTTCAAACAGTGGGGCAAATTTAGTGTGGAATGATGGGAACTTTCTGGGACTGGCCGCTTGATGGCAATTCTGCCCTATTATGCATTCACATTTTATGGATTTGTACATCCAGGGTGTAAGACAGAAAAAAATAAATAGTAACCTTTTCCTGAAGGAGTATGTGTCGGAGGACAGGCCAGTTCTGTGCCAAACAGAGCGTTGCTACAAAGTGAATGAATACAAAACCAGGCTTCCTCAGGTGAGAAGGCGGGAGAAAATGGGAGGGCTGAGACTTGGGCAGGCTCCGCCCCCTCTTCCCTCAGCCCTGAAAATAGATTTCTTTGTTGAAAAAAAAATACACCTTGGTCGAGCTAGCCTTCTTCCCTCCTTCTCCATTTGCATCCAATTTGTGGGCCAGGTAAGTCCTGCCAGGTGCTCCAGTGGAAATAAAGTGTCCAGCGTTAATTCAGACCCCCACACAAAACCAAAGCTTCGCCCAAGCCCTTTCTCTGAGAAGAGAGAAACGAAATGGTCGCTGCCCTCAGAGGTGCCAGACTAAGCCCACATGAAAATGTTTTGATTCCTCAGACATCAAATCATTTATTTTTTGTTCATTTCAGCATTTGTGGCAGCGCACATACAACACATTTCAATCCACATGAACAGTTCCCAATTGTTGGAGCAAATTAATCTTTTACTAGCTACTCAGCAGTGAGGCTCCAAGATAAACAGTAGGTGAAATTGTACACTTTCCTCTGTATGTGAACCTTCTTATTACAATAAAATCCTACATCTGAGCTCACAACGTCCAATGGCTGTAGCTCCCTCTGTTCGTGGCAGCCCCAGCTGCCCCCTGCCACCTCTGTCCCGCTGAGGTAGTTCTCTGATCAACCACCTGAATGGGGCATGCTGCCATTTTCAGTTTGAAAGGAAAAACCTGTAAATCTGCTTCCTGGGAAGAGAGACATTGCTGAATTGTCATTTGCCTCCAGAATACAGAAAACATCAATTTCATTGCAACTCATCAGAGTTGGAAACACCTGCCACTTCCTTTCTCAGTTGCAATTAACATGCTGCATCTCAGCATTGATTGATTCCAAGCAGCCTAACACTGCCAAAGTCAGGGTTTAAATGAAACAGTACACCCTGACAGGATTTTTCACAGTTTTAGAAACACGAACTTCTCTTTATTGTCAACGGAGCGCTACAATAGTTAGAGACATAAGTCTTTATGCTTGAGAAAAAAGTGAGTAGAAGGAGGTGATGCTTATAATAAAAGTAATTCTTTATCTTTGTATTTATTTGGAAGAATGGAGTGGAGGGCTAATATTCTTTCTGTATCCCAAGACCTAGCGCATGGCCACAGAACCACATGGACATTCAGAGAATGTTTGTTGAACAAACAGATCAGTGAAAGAATGGTTTGGGAGAGCAAGCTTAAGACCAGTTCTCTGGGTCCAACTTACATAAAATTTTGAACTTATAATTATTCTAAGTCCTTTGATTGAATTCATTGTGAGACAAAGACTATGAAATAGGACCTGATTCTGGAGCTCTGGTAGCATAGTGCCTAAGGCACTTGACTGCTAACCAGAAGGCTGGCGGTTCAAACCGACCAGCCACTCCTTGGAAGGAAGATGGGGCAATCTACTTCTGTTGTGATACTGCCTCAGAAACCCAAGGAGGGGTCGCTATGATTCAGGTCCAACTCGATGGCACACAACAACAAAAACAACAACATGTCTCATTCAGTGTCCAAACTTCTTCAGCCATGATCACATTCCCAGTCTTTTAGGGGACAGTCCATGGTCCTCATACTCCTACTCATATTGCATCAAAGAGACTGTCTTCAAAGTGTACAATATCTTTACATTTTGAGAGTCTTAGAACATCTCTCTTGTCAGTAATGGAGTCATTTTAAATAGCTCAGCAGCCACAATACTTGTTGCCTTTGGGAAATGATCATTGCAGTGGTTTTTATGTACTGGTAAAACAGAATGCAGTATAAGCAGAAGACTGTAAGGATGAGGTGTGTGTTTTACCCTGGCCAGATAAGACTAAGCCTTGAACCATAGAGCCCAGTCTTTGGAAGAGAGATGAACACACTCCTTCTCTCATCTATTGACTGAATACTAGAGCCAAGAGTGACCTTCTTTCTTGGCTCTACAGGGAGAATCTTCCTTTTACATAGAAATAGAACAAACGGAAATAAGTGGCAATTAATTCTTTTGCACAATAACCACCAGACACTATGCATTTAAGCATTTGTTGTTACATGTATGCAGCATCAAGTGGTACACTTTTATGTAGCTGACAGAAAAGACTGGGCTTGAATAATTCTGAATGTCCTAGAATGAATACTGAAGTTATATCTCTGTCTTAAAACAGGTTAACATTCCTGTGCATCCATAACCTTACCCCTAAATGCCTGATGGTTGCAAATATTATTTTGACTATCTCCATAAATCTTTAATCTTACAATTCACTGCCTCACATACCTAGGTAACATCATGCATCACATAAT
>NW_006921601.1:9708961-9711178 GCF_000298275.1 Orycteropus afer afer | reverse complement strand
GTTGAAAATACCTAAATACAATTCTTTTGAATTCCTTATCAGGGAGTAACAATGCTGCGTCTTCCTCAGGGATGTGTTTTGGGTCCCTTGTTTCTCCTGCTTTATCTTGCTTCTTTGTGCAGACTCTGATGCTCTGTTGTCTCTAAGGCATTGTGACATTTTTGTGTTTATATTTAGTTGGTGATTGTATGTTGGAGTGACTTGCCCACGATTTTACTTTTCTTTGTTTTGTTTGTATGTTATCTATGCAAGCAGGGTACTGTACTGTGCTCCTCTATTCACTAATTGGCAGCATTTATACACTCACCACCTATCTCCTTTCCTGTTGTCTGCCTCCCATATGTCCTTGCCGTCCTTGGCAAATAGAGCCTATTCTTAGGTCCCTGGAATCCGAATGAGAATGCTGTCACTTTAAAATCCAAAATGGCCACCATTTGTAAAGATTCAAAATGGCTTCACTCTTGGTCACTTTAAATATCCAAAATGGCTGCTGCTTGTAAAGATTCAAAATGGCTGCACTCTTGGTCTCTTTAAATGTTCAAAATGGCTACCGCTTTTCAACATTCAAAGTGGCTGAGCCCTCGGTCATTTTAAATATCCAAAATGGCCACTGTATGTAAATAATCAAAATGGTTGCACCCTTCAGATGGCAGAAAGTCAACAGCTCAGGCTGTGTCCCTCCTTGCTGTTTCCTTTCCTAGTCATAGGCCACCAGCGCAATTGTCCCTGCAGCCCTTGGCAACCAAGGCTGATTTTCAGGTCAATTCTCAGGTCCCAACAGCTTGCAGAAATATTCAGGCTATTGGTCTCATCAGAGTAGCTGACAGTCCAGTGTTCTGACCATCTCCATACTCACTGTTTTAGTTCAGGTTTTTCCAGTAGTTGATGCCTAATCCACTTCTGTATACTTCCTTCCAAAGCTCAGGGCTCTAGGATTATCTTCTGTACCTATGTCAATTGGTTTTTCTTATCTTTGTTGAAGAGGGTCTATGTAGCTTGTCTGCCTATTCCTCCATCTTTGGTCCCATAAGGTTTTAACAGAGTCCAGAAATCCTGATTGGAAAATGGGATGTAGCAATGCAAGTTTCCCACACATAACATATGTATCTCATGTCTATTGTATACAAAGCCTTTGCACTGCCAAGCATATAATGCTACAGTACATATATAACCTATAATAATACATCCTGAGAGTCATAATAAATGCCTATGTTATTGGCTAAATGTATACATTATACTGTACTTTCTGTCTAAAAAGTTTACCATATAACAGTGTATGCTTCATCTTCTAGGCAGCATTAACCAATCTCGTGTATTACATATGTCTTACATGTTGTAGCTTATCTCTCTGTTTAATTTTCTTTCAAAAATATTACCATCAAGTACATCATGGCTCCCAAATGCAGGGAAACCGGTGCTAGTGATAGCAGCAGCAGGAAGCAAAGGGAAAGTATTGATTTGGATGTGAAACAAAAGATAGTTAAACAACACGATGGTGAAAAATCAGTGAATGCTATTGCTTGCGATTAAGTATGTCATATTCAACAATTACCAGGATCCTCAAAAACAAAGAAAAAATTCTCTAAGCTGTTGAAGGACTGGCTCTACAGGAAGCTACAAGGATAACAAAAATGCAAGAGGGACCTACATCACATATGAAGAAATTGCTAATGACATGGATTAAGGACCAAATACAAAAAAAACAAAAACAAATACCTCTCCGTATGTTGATGATCACTGCTAAGGCAAGGAGCTTGTTTGAGAAGCTTAAAGAAAAAGCAGGACCAGACTACAATATGTCTTTGCACAACATTCAAATCACACAATGTCCTACTTCACAGAACATATCGTGGATGTTAAGTGATGCATGAGTGTATTTTATATTAAATAGCTTATATACCAATATCTGAGCACTAATAAATCTTCTACAAATTATAATACAGGAAAACCACAAGTATGAGGAAATCACATTAACAATTCAATTTCCAACAAACATACAAATAAATAAAAAAGGATAAATAGCCAGAAATGGCACAAGTATACATATTCCTTAATAAGAAGAATCAGACACTAGAAGACCTGATTCTTTATGTATATATATATAATACTACAGTACACATATAACCTATAATAATACATCTTGATAGTCATAATAAATGCCTATATATTTATTTAGAGCCTATATATACATACATATATATATATATATATATAAAA
>NW_006921601.1:9656213-9708861 GCF_000298275.1 Orycteropus afer afer | reverse complement strand
ATATAGTGAAGAAAGAAGGAAGGAATAGAAAAAAGAATTACAACCTTCAGAACTTGGTAAACCTTGGAAGGGTTATGTTTAAATATTACCCAAACTGTGGCTGACTTAGGGAAAAACCAGTCACGCTTCTAATTTCCAGTTTGTTGGTGTATATAGACCGCATGTCAGACAGAAGTGGTTCATGGGTAAACTTATATTGAGGAAAGTTGGGTCTCGAGTCAGAACCAACCAATACAAAGCACCTTTTGTCTAATGACACATTTAAATACTTGTAGAAATAAGAGAGGTCATATATACAAGTTCTGTAGTCTCTGTCTTGTCAATAACAAATAGAATCTTCACATAATCCCATAAAGGGGAACACAATCAAATATGTTATGACAATATGGCATCATTTTGAATCTCTTCTTTGGTCCTCAGAGCAAACTATCAAAATGTCCTGGAAAATCCAACATGTCAGTGCACAAACTCCATTCATCCGCTTTCTTTCACATTAAAAATAACATAAAAAAAAAAAAAAAGATCCAGTTTGGGATTTGGTAAATAGGGTCCCTGCACTCAGCTCCACCTTCAACTTGGAAGTGGTTTTGTCCTCCTCCGGTCTAGTTCCTAGGCAATCCCTGGAGAGAATGTCAGACACTTCTCTGGGCCTCAGAAGACCACACTGGAGAAGCCCTCACTTTGTACCACCATGTGCTTGTTTTCACTAGCAGCATAAACATCACCAACATTTTATCATTGAATGGGAAGAAGCTCCCTTTTCACCTCTGCAACAGTTACAGAAAAGCTCTTCAAAATGATGCATTTTCTAAAAATCCTTTTCATTCTGTTCCAGGAGCCATTTGCGGAATGCTTGGGGAACAAAAAGCATTTCTAAGTCAACAGTATTTGAAAGTTTTTTTTTTTTTTCCTCTTCTCTTTTTCTTCCTTTCTTTTTTTTAAAGTAAAGTTAAGGCTCAAATGTTCTATTAAATTCTCATTGCTTATGTATATTATATTAAGGCTTATAGATACGTCTGGTAAATTAAATGCACTCTGAATTGAATTAACACCTGCTATATGAGTTATTTGCTTTCTGTAATCAGTAATCTCAAGATTTCTTTTCTTTCTCTGGAAACACCATTTAAATATTAACCTAATCTTTAAACTGCTGCTGCAGCTTGCTGACATTTGGAAACGGGTCATCCATGCAAAAAGGCAAATATGGGTATGTTTATGAAAAGCAGCTTCTTGAAAATCTTAAGATGTGTAACTCAATGAATTGGGAAGAAAGAAAGAAAAATACGCCACCCGATCTCTCATGCAAGGAGCAGGACAGTCAAATCTCTGTGTCACTTTCTAGTGAAAACAATGCTGGTCAGCTGCCAAGGATACTTTCAATTTGAGAGGTCTGCTGACGTGGTTGCTAATTTCAAACGAGTCTGTATTTTCTGCATTAAAATCTCTGGAAGGATCTTGGGCAGCAATAGTACATATGAGAGCATTTTAGTTTCTTTAAAAAAAATTGCAGTAGGGTACAGTTTAAGTTCTAGGTCTGCTAAATCCTACAAAAGGAACTATGAAAGAATGAGGTGTGCTTGGCCTGACTCTCCAGCCCTCGGCTCGCTGAGAGGGAGAGGAGCCATGGGTTTGCTCACGTCCTGCTCAGCTGGTAGCCCCTGGAGAATATGAAGCTTTCAAAGTGCTGGTCTTCAGCTTTTTCTTTGACGCGTTGTTCCTCTAAGGAATCTACAAGCCTGTCCCTTTGCTCAATCACTTGCATCATCTCAGTGAATATTTCCTGCTCCTCGTTTAGATCATTCGCATCCTTCTGGCTCTCTAAAGAAAAAAGAAAAACATTGGACCTAAGATTAGATTTGGCCCAGGAGAGTTCTTGGCATGGGCTTTCTTGATTGTTAAGGACATGTTCTGCCCTTTAATTTCAACAAAGAAAACAAGGAAATGAATTTAACACCAAGGAACTGTCCTAAAAACCACAGATTGGAGGGGAGGAGGTGTTTCGTGCTGCAGTCAGCTCAGTTACCATCTTGAGAATATATGGAAAGCAATAGGAGAAAAAAGTTTAGTGAGCCAGAGCCAAAGCCTGCCACCCAATCCCCACTGAGCCCCCAACCTCGCCTTTCCATTCCCCACACACACACAAAAAAGAAACCAACAAAACAATGAAAGGGCTGTTTTCCATAAATGTATGAGAGCCCCAGCAAGGAAATCTATGATAAATTTCTAAGTAGGCAACAGTGGTTACTATTTCAGTGAGGGTCCTTTGTTCATTTGTAGTTAATGAGTAGAAACCATAGGGAAGCAAAGTGAGGCTGACTGCCCAACAGGATTTCCAGACTGTGGCTCTTTGCTTATCTGGGTACATGACCTTCTTCCTTATTGGCCTTGGGTATCCGATTGCCTAAGAGACATGGGATTATTATAAAAGGGAGGAAAAGAGTAACAAACAAGAAATAATGAATTTTGAGCATTCTAGATAGAATTTTAAAGCCAGTTGCTGTGAGAGAGGGCTTTCTAAATTCCTTCAGTCTCATTTAACAAACAAAGGACAAGGCAGTGAGATGGAAGAGGAGAGAAGGTGCCACCATCTGCCATTAGGCTGAGCTCTGAGGCTGGGCTTGGGAAGAAGGTAGGTACGATGGAAGGGAAGTTAAAGGACCACCAATCTGGGGACCAGGTTTGCTGGTCCAATAAAGCCTGGTGGAACCACTGAGACTATGGCCCCGAGCTGCCCTTCAAGTCTGGAATTGAACCCACACCTGTGGTTTCCAGCCAAACAAAGTACAGGCATGTGAGTTAAACATTTACCTCAAGTAGACACACGCCCTGGAGAGAACAATCATGGGAGAAGGAAGGGCTGCTTATGCACAGAGAGATAGCTCAGGGTGCAGAAGAGTATGGAGGGATGGACACTGGTAAGAGGTAACTATGGGGAGGAAGTGGGAGGGGAGCTGTTGCATTGTGGTAAACTGTGGTCAATGACATGAGACAAAGTATATGTGAACTGCTGTATGGAAAGTGAATTTGCTCTGTAAATCTTCACCCAAATCAAAATAATAATAAAAAAAAAAGGACCACCAATCCCTTTGCTCCTCCAGTGTTATGGGAGGGAGAGGCAGGAGAGGCAGACAATGAGAGCCTGTGTTTCAGTGTGTCCATTCATTCTCTCCACTCTCCAAGTGGGGGCCACCTACTGCCTTTGGGTCCACTCTGAGTAACAGTGACCCTACATGCGTCAGAGTGGAACTGTGCTCCATAGGGTCTTTACAGGTTGTTTTTTCGGGAGGAGATAGCCAGGACTTTTGTCCAAGGTGCCCCTGGATGACTTAAACTTCTAACCTTTTGGTTAGTAGCTGAACATATTAACCATTTGTACCACTGTTGTTGTTGTTATGTGCCGTCAAGTTGGACCCGACTCACAGCGACCCCTCCTTGGGTTTCCAAGGCAGTATTACTATGGAAGTAGATTGCCCAACCTTCCTTCCGAGGAGTGGCTGGTGGGTTCAAACCGCCAGCCTTCTGGTTAGCAGTCAAGTGCCTTAGCCCTATACTAGGGACTCCCCAAAAGGGGCAGGAAATGTCTTTTATCATTTGACAGGAACACTGGGGCTAAAGGGCTCTGCTCTGTTGCTCATTTAGAACCCTGGGAAGAAGCCACCTCAAAGGCTACTAGCCCCTGTGGATAAAAACACACCTCTTGTTGGGCAGAGAAGTAGGGCCTGAGTGTGGCTCTCCAAATCTTGATCTGCTCTGTGTGGCACGGATGGAACCTAGAAGTGCCCATTTGCCTGAAATGGGGGCTGCTAAAGTCAACTGGTCAGTGGGCTACCCCAGGATAAGTGAAGTGACCCCACCGTACAGTCTGGATAGTGCACTGTCTGGCCAACTCAATGGAGGATGTTTAAGGTGAGGCCAGCTGAGCCAAGGAATGCCACCATGCTCCAGGCAAGTCAAGAAAATGGAAGACTATGAATTACCTTAGCCACACATCTTAGTTGCAAATGCCAGCAGAGAGAAGGCTAGCTCAATGGATGGGAGACAGCTTTGTGGGGACTCACATAACCCAGGTTCCTAATGCCACCAAAACCAAACCGACTGCCATCAAGTCGATTTCAACTCATAGTGACCCACAGGGTTTCCAAGGCTGTAAATTCTTTACAGAAGTAGATTGTCTCATTTTCCTCCCACAGAGCAGCTGGTGGGATTAAACCACTGATCTTCTGGTTAGCAGCCAAATTCCTTAACCACTGTACCACCAGTGCTCCTTTCCTAATGCCACAAGGTCACACAAACCTGCCTCTCCCCATTATCGGGAAACCACCTTAGGGCGACAAGCAGAAGGAAGGGGCAGTCCTCTGTAAGACTGAATGTTTTTATCCCAAAGAGACTGAATATGTCCTACAGGGATTATTTAAATTATTGCATCAGACTAAGTTAACCAGAGAGGGACAAATAAAGGTGTTTTTGTTTTGTTTTGTTTTGTTTTGTTTTTTCATTCCTTGCTAATGAGCAGGAGGAAGCTTATATGCAAGATGAACTCAGGTATAGGCCAAATGAAGATGCCACATTTTCTTTGTGCATCTGAGGAGAGTGAGAAAATTGATGACCTCCACTCCTTAGTAAGGAGATCTTTTAAAAAAAGAATCAAAGGTAGCTAATGGATCCTTTGGTGGTAATCATTTCACTATCCTGCAAAAGAACAAATTAAAACACTTATCAGATGCATAAATTAGATATTAGTTACACACTATGGTTTGCAAATTTAGGTGTATTCCAATATTGGCACTCTTTATTTGGTAAACAACACAGATAAATCAGAAAGAATTCTTCTCTCAGTCTGGCCTGGTCATAGATGAATCCATCTGAGCCCCTTCCAACAAACAAGAGATCATGCATATCACTTTTCTCTGTTACATGCATTGTGCACTGTAAGGGTTTTACTAGAAATAGAACTACATTGCTGTAAAGAAACAGCCTGCAATAGTTTAGCTTAACTTGTAAAGAATGTCTGCCTTGAGCATCGGGCTCTTCTAAGAACTATCTATATGGGATCAAAATGACAAAAGCAATTCAAAACATCTGATAGGAAACTTTGGGGGCAGTGAGTTTATGTTAATAGGCGAGGAACAATTCAGAAAAAGAGGTTGAGAATGGTTGCACAACTTTAAGAATGTAATCAAGGTCACTGAATTATACACATAAAAATTGTTGAATTGGTGTATGTTCTGCTGTGTATATTCTCAACAACAACAACAAACAACCAAATAAAATAAATTATTATTAAAAAAAAATCTCTGCAGATTATTACTGTATGGGAAAGAACAGGAGTCTCTGAATTAGTAATCTGTCCTTAAATCTTAGCTCTTCCATTGACCTTGACCATGTTATTTAAGCTCCCAATAATCAGTTTTCTAATTATAAAATGGGGATAAGAATTGTTGTTGTTGTATGCTGTCGAGTCAATTCTGACTCACGGTGACTCTACATGATGGACTAGAATTGCCCCAGAGAGTTTCCTAGACTGTAGTCTTTATCTAAGTAGGTCACCAGGGCTCTTCTTCCATGGAGCCACGGATGGGTTCAAACCACCAACCTTTTGGTTAGAAGCCAAACATCTAACCATTGCCCCACCAGGGATCCTTGAGGTACTATGTGTTAGGCAACCTCAAAAGGTAGGTGTAACTTTTAGGTCCAGGAGGTATAAAGGCATTTTTTAACTTGTTCTTTTAGATTTAGGTCTAAATATGAGGACGCCATGGATGGATCTCTCCCCACAAACAGATGGCATAAAACAGAATAAATATGCTTAGTTTTCTAGAGCCAATGAATGCTTAAATTAGTATACCATGTCAGTTAAACTTATTTCAACTCTCCCTCCTCCATGGTGGAATCATTTTCTCATGAGCAATACCCTGAGTCCATGCTGGGAGGGGATGTTCCCTTGGCCATTTATAGTGAGGCTGCCTTCCTCTGTGTTCCTAAAGCACCTCTGTGGTGGCCTTCATCACACTATACTGGAATTACTGGTCTGGTGTTGGTCACTCATGTGAGACCATAAACTTCTGGAGGTCACGGGTTGCTCTTCACCATATGCCAAGCACATACTAAGTGCTCAATAAGTGTTCATTAAATGAATGGATAAGTGAATACATATGTAAATGAACAAATGATTTTGTTCCAGCCAGATTTTGGCAGATGGGATGAAGCAAAATGGTGCTCTCACAGCCTAAGTGAAGGTTGCTTAATGGGGACTTGCTGTGCCAATGGTGAGTGCACAGAAGGAAGACTTTGCACTTGCCTTTGACAATAAGTGGCTATGCAAGGCAGGAAGAGCACCCTGGGATTTGCAGCATGCTCTGTTCAAGTTTCTTTGGGCAAGGGGAAATATGTTTTTAACAAGGACTCCCCAAATATCCCCATACTCACCCTCCTTGAGCATTTTCTCTCTTAATTTCTGCTCCAGCCTGCTTTGATGATCTTCTAATTCTAGTTCTCGGGCCCTGGATATAAGAAAATGTTCAAATTTTTTAAATATTAGAGGTATGTGTAGAAACATTGAATAATAAGCCCACTGAGGGTAGGTCCTACATTCCTTTTTTCTCTTGTGAAAACTGGGATCTTGGTATTAACCTAAACTGAAAGTTTTGCTGGTGCTGGATTTCCAAAGATGCCTAGGAGGATTGCTAAGATATGCTGAACCCAAGAGATGGTGAGGAGCAGCCAAGGTGGCTGTGGTGTGATCTCAGTAGGCTTTAGGAAGGCCAGCCAGGCCGCTCTTTGCCGAGGGCAGGAGGTAGAGAGAATAATGAAGAAACAACTACAGTAGGGCAAGGGGGAAGCACACTATCTGAAACTCTTCTTTCCCTAAAGGGTAATGTAACTTGAAGTATCACGTCTGAGAACTCCTAAGTCTCTGATTGTGGTGACAAGAGAATAAAAAGGTAACAGGGAAATAGGAAGAACAAATTTTGTACAGGTAGGGTACAGGTGGTGGGAAACCTTCTGGCCACAGTGCAGTTCTGGTACCCATGAAAGACAGGAAAGGAAAATCGGGCAGAAGGAGCCTCAGACTGCAATGTGGCCTTGAGGAAGTGGTTGCTCATGTGGTTGTCCTCATGGACAATAATATGTGTGCAGAAGATGTTCAAAGAAGAGTCAATGATGCTTTGGAGCAGCCAAGCCTAAGAGCTGGGAACTCACCATCTCTGCTGATAGGAACAGCAGAGTCAAGAAGTAAAGATCTTTCGGTCCTTGGTGAAGGTCAGTTTAGAATTTCTTGAATTAGCAATGCTTGGGGGTAGATCTCATTTAAATCACAGGGTGTATGTTAAGTGCCCCATTGGGCAGGCCCGTGTAGTAATATGGAAGTTCTCCACTAATTTGGGGATGCAGCTCCAGAGTTCTTGACAGAAATGAGGACCACAGATAGATGTGGGAGTTGTCAAAGACAGCTGACGTCATGTTTGCCCAAAAGGGAGACCATAACAAAGAAGAGATTTAGACAGAATCTTGGGAATGGCTACATTTAAAGTCCAGCAAAAGAGGTAGAAGAAGCCTTCAAAAGGCTGGAAGTAAAATCCAAGAAATAAAACATCACAGAAGCAAAAGAGGAAAGTTTTGACAGAGAAGAGAGAGGTCAAGTGTGTTTGCTGAGGGAGCGATGTCAAAGAGTCCCTGCATTTGATATGGTGGTGCCCTTCCCTTCCAGCTCCTACCTGCAGTCTGGGTGTGAATTTGAGTTTTGGGGCCATTTTGTTATACCCTGTTATCATTTTTTTCTCTACTTTTGCTATTACTTGGGCCTAGGTCCCTGCTTTGTTCGATATTCTGCATTTTGTGGTCAAGAACAAACTTCTCTCAGTCCACTGTGACAGCCAATGGTGGTGTTCCTTTAAGAAAGAACTTCCTGCCAGAATTGTAGTTGGCTGACCGCTGCTGTGGAATCTGCCTCAATGTTCAAACAGAGGCCATGCTCTCTCCAGTCTGGTCTGAGCCAATGAAGGAGCACAGCAGAGGTATTAGAGCTGGGCCATTCCTACACAACATGGGATCCTCAGATAAGCACACTTCGCTCTGATGCTCCACGTCACCCTGGTCAAGTCTCTGACCAGGCACACTGCGACTGGAGTCACCTCCTGCCCAACTCTTCTTCCATCCCTCTTCCTTCCCACAGATATCAGAACTGTACTTTGGTCTGAAGGTTTTCCTCTTACTCCTACTCCCTTTCTCCTTTACCCTTCACAGATGTTTCTTCCAATAAATCACTTGTATTTCTAACTGTCTTGGTGACTACTTCCCAAAGGAACTGTATTGACACACCCACCTAAGATACTCCTCCTTGGTCATCCAGGTCTTTCTCCAAACTACAGTCTATCCTTTAACAAAGCTCCTACCTACCTGTCTAGATCACATGCCTGAGCTTTCCTATTTGGTCTCTTTTGGAGGAGAAGGGTCCCCTGACGTATACTAACAGGGGACAGCTGCAGTGACTGGACAGCAGCTGCAGCCACTGCTGCCCCCTTGACTCTCTCTACACAGGAGCCCCTATGTACTAAATGCTCCTTGTAAATCCCCATGTTTTGTTATTACTGTTGTACTACCTGTTGCCATTCTGTCTAGCTCTAAGCCCTCTACCTCTGTCTGCCTCTGCTGTGACCCATCATTGGCTCAGAGCAGACAGGGGGAGCCTGGTCTCTACATGAACACTGAGGCAGATTCTAGGGTTCCCAGAGGATAAAGACTGTGACCTTACTCATCTTTAGTCCCATGGTACCCAACAAAGGGCCTGGCACACAGAATGTCTTGCTAAATTTTTGCTGAATGAACTTCAAATTTCAGACCCAGCCCAAATGCAACAATATAGTTATGTACAAGGGCTTTGTCATCAGGTGGACATGGAAAAATTACATGGTTGCTCTGGACCTCTGTATATCCATCAACTTAATAAATAGTAAGAGAAAAAAAGCTATCATAGATAAACACTTTTTCCCATTCCTGATGTTCCCTTCCACAGTGATGGAGCTCAGTTACTGTAACTCTTGGCCTCTTCCCCCAGCCCTAACCTTTACTCATTCCTAGCCCCAACCTAAACTAAACCCACTGCCGCTGAGTTAATTCTGACCTCTAGAAACTCTATAGAACAGAGTAGGCCGTAAAGTTTTTTCTTTACACCTGCCATGATGGTCATCATGGTGAATCTAAATTAGCACAAGATATCAGAGTACCTTTGGAATCATTAAGGAATGATTAAATTCTGTTTGGTGTACTGACAGTGTTAAATGGAAGTTAAATGCTTTTTTTTTTTTTTTTCCTTTTACCCAAGTTAATATGTGTCTACCCTGTAGTTAGTGCTTTACCCTCCCTTCTTCACCCACCCCGGTAACCATTAAAGAATATTATTTTTTGTGTGTGAAACCCTTTTCTTAACATTTTACAATATTAGTGTCATACAATATTTGTCCTTCTGTGGACTGACTAACTTCTCTCAGCATAATGGCCTCTAAGTTTATCCATGTGTTAAGTTTTCACAGATTCATCATTGTTCTTTAATGTTGACTAATACTCCATTGTATGTATGTTGATTCATCCTCTGTTGATGGGCATTTATGTTGTTTCCATCTTTTCCCTCAGTTAAAGCTGAGTGCTTTAACCACTGCACAGGGCTCCTACTTCTACTCTAAACTAGAAAGAAAACCAAACACACTGCTATCAAATCCATTCCTAGAGACCCTATAGGACAGAGTAGAACTGCCTCATAGGCTGTAAATATGGAAGCAGACTGCCTCATGTTTCTCCTGTGGAGTGGCCAGTGAGTTTGAACCATCGACCTTTTAGTTAGCAACTGTATGCTTTAAAACTGTGCCACGAGAGCTCCTTACTTCTACCCCATAGGAGGTAAATTTGGAAAGAATAGACTGGGTGAGCTCAGCTTACTTCTTCTAAGATCAAGCTGCCTGCAGAAAACATGTGTTCTCAGTTACACCAGCCTTAACATGGGTCTAGGGTTAGGTTTCCCAACCTTGACACTGTGAGCATTTTGAGCTGAATAATTCTTTGTTTGGAGGTGGAGGTGTGCACTGTAGGATGTTTAGTAACATCCTTGCCCTCTACTCACTAGATGCCAGTAATATCTCTCCCCAGTTGTGACAACCAAATATTCCCGGGGGGACAGAGTTGTCCCCAGTTGAGACCTGTTGGCCTAGGGCCAAGACCTTGTACCTAAGGAAAAAAGCCTTAAGTGAGTCCATGGCCTTTTGTGACAAGGTAGATAAGTCTGTCTAATTCTGGGGTTTGGGTCATGCAGTAGGTTGAATGGTGACACCCAAAATGATATTCCATGTCTTAACTCCAAGAACCTATGAATATTGTCCTTATTTGGAAAGAGTCTTTGAAGATGTAACTAAGGACCCTGCAAATTTCCTCTCGGGGTAGGGATAAAAATAAGTAAAAGCACCTACATGGCTGGCTTATAATAAATATTAGCTTCTTTGCCTTCAGATTAGTGGCAAGTATATTGACCTTCAACTTTTTCAGAATGTGGTGAGGTCCATCTATACTTTCTCATCTTCCTGTCAGGCTTTAACCACTAGTGTAGAGGGGACAGACAAACAGATCCCATTACTTCAGTGCATTAAAAGCACAAGGGAGTAACCAGGCCCATCTCTCTTCACGTGAGCCACATTTGGACACATCCTTCCCCATTGCAGGTGTGTGACTGCTCTTTTAACATGGGGCTGGGGGACAGGGATGGATTGCAAAACCTTTTCCAAATGCCCCACAGCTCCAGACCCATTACCTGAAATCTATTTTAGCCAAAGGACTCCACAGAGAGAACAGACGACTGAAGATTCTCTGCACTAATGCTGGCATTATATGCAAGACGTAAAATATCAACTGGCCTCAATCACCGTTCTGTATGCACGCAGAGAAGAAATCTTGGGACTTCACCCTGGGAGGGGGAGCCACCCCACTCCCACCCTTTTGCTTTTAGGACTTGCTGTTATCTGTGTTGCCTTACTTACATGATCAGTAGCTCCGACTCATATCGCATTAATTTATTCTTCTCCAGAACCAGCTTAAACCATTCCTGCAAAAGCTGTGCTTCATCGTGTGTGCCTGAATCTGTTTAAGAAATCAACAGCAAATGGGTTAGATTGGTGTTTCTCTCCCCACGATCAAACTGCTTTGCAGCCACTTGAGCAGGCCATGTTTGTAGTGAGAAGGCTCGACAAACACCAACTCCCTGATGCCGTGTTGATGCCCTGAGGCTGTGGGAACGACAAATAAAACCCACCTTTGACACTCTGTGGGGAGGCCCTCTTGCACATTTAGGACAGAAATCCTCCAGCTCCAAGGGTCATAATCTTGATAGTATCCTGTCATAAATGACTCTTCTTCTGCCTACTTGTCTCTCCCCCAGAAGACTTTTTGTGTTTATACATCATATCCTCTGCCAAAGAAAACTCTAGCTTTTTTGATTAATACCCCCTTTGGCACCCTTGGATCAAATGCCCACTGAGTGCCCAGGTGGCATGTGACTCTCTTTGTAGGCAAGGAAGCTCACATTACATTTTTCTTGTAGTGATGTTTGCATTTCAATTTTTGCACAAACAGGTACCAAATGATGAAGAAAAAAAAATAATACCTTTGAGCTGCATGAGGCAGAAAAAACCCCAAAGCATTAGACAATGAGTCGATTCTGACTCATGACAACCCCATGTGTGTATAGTAGAAATGGACTCCATAGAGTTTTCAGTGCTGTGACCTTCTGAAAGCAGCCCACTAGGCCTTTCCCCTTAGTTGCCTGTGGGGGTTTGAGCCACCAACCTTTCAGTAGTCGAGCACTTAACCATTTATACTACCCAGGGACTCCTAGGACTTAGATTATGAACTTTATGAAACAGAAAAATAACCATGAAAATATTGGTAAGGCTTTTTAGATACTAAAGATGAGATGCTAAATGTTTGGATACTAAAATGTTAACATCTGGGCATATTTAAGAAGCAGAACATGGAAGGCTTTCTAATGTTTCACTCTGCAGTGAGGACAAAGGTTGCCCTGCAAAGCTCATGGCCATTCTGGAAGGACTTACACTGGAGGGTCCGTGGACAGAGAGGAAACAACCCAGACACAAGATCTGTGTGACCTTGGCCAAATTGCTTCTGCTGCTTAATCTGTTAAGCAGGTAACAGTTTAACAGGTAATATAATAATAAATATTAAAATTCCCTGCCTCTTGAGAGGCTGTGTGCTTCAGACACAGCATCTCGCAACAAACTCACCAACAGACACTCTTATTATGCCTACTTGATAACTTAAGAAATGGAGGCTTAAAAGATTGAAAAACAAAAACACCAAACCCACTGCTGTTGAGTCGGATCCAACTCATAGTGACCCATCCTTGGGTTTTCGAGGCAGTATCACTACAGAAGTAGATTGACCAACCTTCCTTCCAAGGAGTGGCTGGTGGAAAGTAGCTTGAAAATTCACAGTAAGTGGAAGAGCCAGGACCTTGAATCAAGTGTTAGGTAAGCCTGAGTCTTCCCAATCTCCTTCTCCTAGTCCTGTAAGCTATGCAATGCCCTAGCCCATTGCTCTGCAGACAGCAATCCATCCATAAAAATGATGAACCCCCTTTTCTGCCTGTTTTCCTTGAACACTTTTTTATTGATAAAGAAACTGGGACCCAGAGGGATTTATAAGCACTGCCTCAAATTATATAGTTAGTGAGCAAACTGGTGCTCAAATGCAGATGTTGACTTCTGGTCCAGTCGTTTATTCCCTCAGTAACTCATATGAATACCTCTTACGTGTCAGGTACTGCTTTAGGTACTGGACATACAGTGATGCAGAAGGTTAGCTCTCCCATTCTCCTCTCCTACACAGATTCAACTTCCTCTCAGAGATACTTGCTTTCTATTTCTGGATTGAGGACCATGCCCCTTGATAAAGAAAACAGACAAGCTGAGAGTTGGAAATTCTGCCTTTCCTCATCATGTAACCTTATACCATCTGCCACAAGCACTGGGCCTATCCTCTCCTTACTGTCAATCCAAAAGAAACAGCTTTAAATACACTGTTTTACTGCTTTTAGAGGTCTTTTTGTTGTTGTTTTTCAGATTCAGAGTCTTTGCTGAATTGTAGCCACTGTTCTAGCCAGATTTCCATCCTGGATTACATGTCCCTCTTTCACTTGTTCTCACGTGTCCATTCGAGGGTTCCCTGTGCAGCTACACTGTTTCGATTGACCAACTCAACAAACAGGTTGAACTGAATCTCTCAACTGAATTTTCTTTTTCAATGGACTGATTTGTAATTTTATAGTCCATAGTTCATTTTTTAAAGAGTCTCCCTTTCTTCAGTAGTCAAAATAACTTTTGGGAAATCTTTGGATACGGGATTGTGTACAGAGTTCTGGGAACGCCACCTTCCCAATGTGTGGGGTACAGGGGGACTACGTCTAGTACAGCCTTGTCATACCCGGATTACAACTGAGACTTTCTCCCATGGTTTCCATCAATCACTTTCCCCATCAGATAGCCTCCTTGAGGGTCCCGATGAAGTCAACCCTAGCATTACTCTCACTGTAGATGCAGTACAGCAAAGTGGAAAAATCATGGCCTTTGCAATCACATAGACCTGGCTCAGCCACTTGCTAACGTATGACCTTGGACAAGTAAACTCACCTTTCTCAACCTCAGTCTCCTCCTCTGAGAAATGGGGATGATAATAGTACCTACCTCATAAATTGGTTATGGAGATTAAATAGATGATGCATATAAATACATCCCATGGTGCTTGGCACATGGTAAGCATTTAATAAATTGTATCACTGTTATTATTGCATTGTGGTTTCTTCCAGTGTCTAGTTCTATAGTTCCATTTGCATTATTTCCTGTTCGCCTTTAAAACTCAGCTAGTTATGTATAACCCATGATTTGATTACACACAGCTAAACTTTATCTTGCATCTTAACCTGAGATTAACAAAACTATTAAATAATTATTCTGGTTTTGGATCCATGTTAATGAAAGAGTTACATGGCTGGCTGGATCCTTAGCACTTCTCGGGAAGACGTGAGAACTACTTGCCTACACAGAATGCTTGTCTCTCTGGTCCTGTGGCGACTGTTACTGTGCTGAAAGCCCTTCTAGAACAGGGCTGTGACCCATAGGTCTAAGGGCCAGGATGCAACTAGAATGGTGCAGGTAGACAATGCATAGCCTCCCTCATATCCACTGCCAGCTGGTCCTCCATTTGTTCCTGTGCCCTCGTATCATGTTTTTCCTACACCATGTGCATGGATCCCACTTGCTAAGGTAAAACAAAGTAATCCAAACTCAACACCAAACTTTCTATTAATGGACTCATTTAAATAGACTGCTGCCAAAGTGATCTCATAAAAATGTGAAGCAAATTATGCTACTCCCCTACTCAAATTCTTCAGTAAGACCCCACAGTCAATTTAGTCCCTGCTTACCTTAGAGTAGGAAGCTCTGGTGATGCAGTGGTTAAGGTATTTGGCAACTAACCAGGAGGTCAGTGGTTTGAATCTACCAGCCTCTCCACAAGAGAAAGATGAGGTAGCCTGCGTCCACAGATTTACAGCCTTGGAAACACAGTGGGGCAGTTCTACCCTGTCCTGTAGGGTCACTATGAGTACAAATTGACCCCATAGCGAGGGTTTACTTTGGGTTTTTGGTCTTTGGTTTTTGGAGTGATTAGCCAATTTAGTCTTTAATGGTCCATATTTTTTTCTGAAGGAATTAATAGTGGGGGATAAATGAACAATCTATTAATCAAAATCCTGGTCTTTAAAGCATTTTCTTTTGTAGATAACACTGAATGAATACTTTTCAATTGTGCACTGGTGTGTGGTTCTTCCAAGTTGGGTCTTGTTTTACTGTTGTTCACAGCTCATTCTTCTGACGTGATTTCCTACCTCCTTAGAACCTGTGTGGAAGGAAGGTTGGGCAATCTACTTCTGTAGTGATACCACCTCGGAAACCCAAGGAGGGGTCACTATGAGTCGGATCTGACTCGACAGCAGTGAGTTTGGTTTTGTTTTTAGTTTAGAACCTGTGAGAAAATCCTAATTTGGTATTTGCTGCAATTTTGTTAATGCACTCAACATCCTTACTGATGATCTTGGGCATCAGAGTAATTGCAGCCCAAAGACTTGGATACCATGCAGGGCACCTCCCCTGGACTGGATTTCCATGCCCTACCTTTTGTTCTCCAGCCTCTGAGAAGCTCTCAGTGCTCATCCTCAGTCCAGTTTCTTGTAAAGTCTCTGGTCAGGACTTCAGTACCCAGAGCCTCCATAGGCTCTTTACATAAGAAGATGATTATTCAGAAAGCTAACCTGACTTGATTCCATCTTGGAAAACCCAGGGCACTGGTGGCTAGCTTGTGATTCCATTTTGGGAGCCAGATAGGAATTCAAGTCCTCCCTTTTTTTTTTTTTTTTTAAAAAAAACTTGTTTTGTTTTGAGCCACATATCTATTTACCATAAACAAACAAAAATTAGTTTTTCTTGGTTTTGAGCCCTAATAAAATGGTATCCTACTACATGTGGTCTCCTGCAATTTGCTTGTTTTAACTTCAATATCATGTTTCTAAACTGCACCCATGTTGCTCACTCATTTTCATTGCTGTGTATATGATATTTGGTTGTACGACTTCAGCACCATCAACCACCAGTTGCCACCAAGTTACTCTGACTCACTGTGACCCCATGGGTCTCAGAGCAGAACTATGCTCCACTGGGTTTCCAGTGGCTGATGATTTAGAAATAGGTCACCAGGCCTTCTTCCAAGACACTGCCGGGTGGAACTTCCCGAATTCATCCATTCTCGTGCCACGGGATATCTGGGCTGTTATTAGATTTTTGGTGTTATGAATTATGCTACAATGAACATTTCTGTGTATGTCCCCTGATCCATGTGAGCAACAGTTTCTCTGGAACATATACTTAGGAATTAAATTCTCGGGTTGTAAAGTATGCAAATGTTCACTTTACCACATAAAGTCAAATTGTTTTCCAAAATGTTGTGACACGCCCTGGAGAGAACAATCATGGGAGAAGTAAGGGCTGCTTATGCACAGAGAGACAGCTCAGGTGGTAGGAGAGTATGGAAGGATGGACACTGGGAAGAGGTAGCTATGGGGAGGAAGTGGGAGGGGAGCTGTTGCATTGTGGTAAACTGTGGTCAATGACATGAGACAAAGTATATGTGAACTGCTGTATGGAAAGTGAATTTGCTCTGTCCCAAATCAAAATTTAAAAAAAAAAAAATGTTGTGACAATCTATATTCCTACTAACATTGAATAGGAGCTCCCCTTGTTCCTTATCCTTGCCAAACACTTGGGTGTTGTCAGACTTGGTCAGTTTTGATAATTTAATAGTTTAAGATAGTTTTTCATTGTAGTGGTACTTTGCACTTTCCTGAATGCTAATGAGGTTAAGTGTCTTTTCACATATTTAGCATTCATCCTTTGTAAAATGTATATTACTATCATTTGCCTACTTTTATACTAGGTTACTTACATATTTCTTACTGATTCATGAGAGTTTTTCATATATTCTGGAATACTAAATCTTTGTTGGTATATTTGTTGCAAATGAATTTTCCTGATTAATGGCTTATCATTTCATTTCCTTTATGGTATATACTGACTACCAATTTGAGGTAAAGAAGATCCTTAACTTTTCAAGTTTCATTTTTTATATTAAAGTCTTCAATCTCTATGAAATTGATTTTTTGTATGGTGTGAAATAAAAAAAAAAAAAAAAACCAAATCCACTGTCATTGAGTCGATTCTGACTCATAGCAACCCCCATTGGGTTTCCCAAGGGGATAAATCTTTACAGAAGTAGATTTCCCAAACAAATCTTTATGGAAGTAGATTGCCCAATCTTCCTTCTGAGGAGTGGCTAGTGGGTTTGAACCACCAGCTTTCTGGTTAGCAGTCAAGTGCCTTAGGCACTATGCTATGAGAGCTCCCATGGTATGAGATAGGATCCAATTTCATTTATTCCTCTAGGGATAACTAATTGTCCCAGAATCATTTATTCTCTGGTGCTTTACAATGGTGGCTTATATCATATATCATATATATGACATTTTTTGGGGGTCCTTTGGTGGCTTTCAATAAAGTATAAAAATCAGCCCCACAAAGGTTGTACAGGCAGATAGACAGATAAAGATATTTTTCAGTCAGATTTACTCCTAGCCATCTTATATTTTTGCTGGTAATGAAAGTGTCCTCTTAGTTATTTCACTTTCTAACTGCATGATGTTGAGATATATCTGGACACAGAGGTGAGTACATAATAAATGGCTTATTGAAGCACTCTGCCAAAGACTTGAAGCACCCCTGCCTGTCTTAGCTGAGTGTGTCAGACTGCAGGCCTAACTGTGCTCTGACCCTGAGTCATTCCTGTAACTATTCAGGTAGACAGTTCCAAGAAGAAAAACAGGGTACCACAGCATCACTACTGTACGACTACTTGCAACACCTATCACATCACACCATGGGACTTGGGGCAAGGCAACCAGTGTTGCCATGTTGATCCTCCTGCTGTTTGCTGTGTCATGGGTACCACACTGTCTTGCTCTGAGGCAAAGAATGTCATTGTTTACTTTCACACCTGCAAAGTTATGGCAAACCAACCCAACCTCCTTCCTTGCTTAGGTATCATCTCTGAAGTCTTGTTACTCCTTGCTGTTCTCTATGAGGCTGAAATTCTTCCCAGTAAACATTACATTATACTATGTGATAAAATAATATCATGTGTATTTCCAGGTTTATGGCTACCTGTATTCAGACTCCTCTAGGATTTCTACCCTTCCCCTGATCTACTGACCTTGGAAAGCACAGTAATCATGTACTTCTAGTGGCTGATAAGAGAGTATAACCTTGAACTCACTGACTTTCAGTATATTTAGAGAAGGTTGACTAAAAGAGAGCCATTCCCTGAAATTTATTCCCAAATTGTGGCCAACTGTCAGAGAGGCATGCCTCAAAACCACTGTGTTTGGCCCTGACTGTTGACTGTTTTTACTGAATTGTTCTTTAAGGCAGCAGTATGAGGCTACATTGAGATCTTATATGGACCAAACATGTGGAATTCATGCATTATCCATATTTAGAGAAACCAACTTAAATTTCTTCTAGGGAGTGGAGTTACAAATGAATGTAAAAATGAACAAACAAATTAATGAAATTGAAAAATCATTCCACTATCTAGCTTTTATAATAATATAATAATAAAACCAAACTCACTGCCATTGAGTTGATACTGACTCATAGCGACCCCTACTGGGTTTCCAAGGTGGTAAATCTTTACGGAAGTAGGTCACCCCTTCTTCCTTCCATGGAGCAGCTGGTGGGTTTAAACTGCCAACCTTCTGGTTAGCAGTCAAATGCCTTAGGCATTACCAGAGCTCCCTTTTATAATAATGCAAATGCAATACAACCATTGCTGTGGAGTCTACCCAACACAAAGCAACTCCTCCTTGGGTTTCCAAGGCAGTAGGGAGTAGATTGCCCAACCTTCCTTCTGGAGAGTGGCTAGTGGATTTGAACCACCAGCTTTCTGGTTAGCAGTCAAGTGCCTCAGGCACTATGCTACCAGAGCTCCCTTTATAATAACAGGGATATTAAAAAACAAAAACAAAAGAGAGAGAGAGAGAGAGGAGTTAATTATTTTGAACAACTATTATATGCCAGGGACTTTTGGGGGTGCTTTACTAACATTATTTTAGTCCTCACCTCATACTATCCCTATGAGGCTGCTATTACTAGCTCCATCTTACAAATGAGAAAACTTTGGCGGAGAGGAAATAATTGGCATAAAAGCAACAAGATTCAATCTCTGGAATGCCTGACTCTAATAGCTATGTTCTTTCTAGTTCACCTCACTGTTACATTGTTACGTTATGTGCTGTCGAGTCAGCCGGACTCATAGTGACCCTCCTTGGGTTTCCGAGGCAGTATCACTACAGAAGTAGGATTGCCCAACCTTCCTTCTGAAGAGTGGCTGGTGGGTTATCCAGGACATTAATCTTCCCTCTCTTCTTCAGTAGCAACCAAGACAAAAACCACAGAGTACAAGCCAAACTACTTCCCTCTTCCTGGTAAGGTTTTCACTGAAATTTCTTTGAGCATAAGGTGTGCTCTGGTGCCACCTGCTGGCAGCCTTGCATATGCGGATTTTTCTTTGTAAACCCTTCTACCTCTGAAAAGGAGAAACCATCTAGTTCCAAAAAAGGCAAGAAGCTCAAGGCAGACAACCAGCTGGGAAATAAACTATAAGGGAGGAAAAATTATCATCCACCTCCTCCAGGGGCAAATCTGTTCTCCTTCCAAGCTGCTCTCAATTTCATTTGATTTCACCTGTCTGCATATATTGAAAGAAAAAGCACCAAAATCTAAGGTTGGATTCTCTTCATCAGACCATCTAAACGTAAATGCCGCTGTCTTGACTGAGTGGGGTAGTCCATGGCCCCAGCATGTAACACTAACCACCACACTGACAACCAACAAACCATGGGTAACAATGCCCTTGATCCAGAAGACTCTAAGGGGATGGCAAAGCAAGGCTTGGTCTCCTCAGATGAGGTGGGACTCAGGACAAGTCAAGCTGCCTTATGTCCTGGTCCTTTACTGTGGGCAGCTAGGATTACAAGTTGAGTCCATTCCCTTCATTAAAGGCATCCATCCATGCTATGCACACACACATACACACATGCACACACATGTATACACACCCACACATACACACACCCTGCAGAACATAATCATTTGTCATCTGAGGTGGATTGCTGGATTCTTGTTTTTCTTTGTTTCCCTTGACAAAGTGACAAAGTGGGGAAAAACTCTTCCTGGGGGCGGCAGAGCTTGTTTCTGACTGTTGGGAAAAAAGAAAGCAGGAATTGTTGTCACGACAATTAGGAGCTCATCAAAGCCTCATTTCGCTCGTCAGCCATCATTGCCCTTCATCCCGCACCCCCGCATGTTCCCTTAATTCAATGCCTGCCTAATGAATAACTCCCAGGAACAAAAGACCCTTTCAGGCGGGCTCACATAATTGTTAGAGGAGACTTGCATAACTGTCGCAGACCACTCATGTTTTCAGGCCTGTCTCTAAATTTGGTTGTTCACAACCTTTATAGCTCAATATTATTGCCTAACTGTGATCATTTTCTAATTATCCTAATAATACCTATTAAATAATTCCCATTAAATCACTTGAACTGGAGCAGCACAGGCCAGCTCAAATACACTTAACCTAATAAACATTGGCCATTCATTAAGCAACAGGGCAATCTCTTAAAGGGGCTGAATGGAATATTAAACTGCAAAGGAATAGTATTATTGCACAAATGTTATTACAAGTTCGAGTGTATTAATTTTGATGCCTGGTTTGCAGACCTTCCATTTGCTTTCCTTTGGGGCCACTCTTCACGACTTGACTCTTTCAGTCTCCAGCCCCTTGTTTATCTGCATCTGTCACCCACCCAAGGACAATCAAGGAAAACAAGGCCCATAAACTTAGCAGGAAATTAAATTACCAAGGATATAAAGGGAATGAATGGAATCCATCTTCTGGCTGGGCTGGGCCCACCTTTGAAACCATCGCAAGCTGGCTGGCTTTCTTTAGCTGGTAACTCAAAATAGCCTTTCTTTATATTTGGGAGTAAGGGAGATTTTCAGAGGAAGCTTAAAAAAATTGATCTGTATAACTTAAATTTAAAGCAGTAAAGATTAGAGAGCTAATTTCTTAAAAGTGGATATGTGTATATAACAGTATTTTAAAAAATAATATTAGATGGTCTTTATTAAATGCCTATAATGCCGTAGATATTCTGGTAGACACTGTCCATCAATATTACCAATTCTTGAAACAACCTGGTAATGTGGGGATTGCTATCTCCATTTTACAGATAAGAAATCTGAGTTCAGAGAGATTAAATTATTTCCCCAGGACCACATAGCCTAAATGCACAGAATGGAATTTGAACACAGGACTCCTGAGAGTCTGCAACTCTACATTTCCCACTATGCCACACTGCCTCCCTGCATTAACAGCAGGCTGAAACATGCCTTACTTACATTTGGTGGCTATGTGTCTCATTTCCAAAGCTTGCCTTGAAAGCAGAGGATTTCAAAAGACAAGGACCTGGGCCTTCTTGGTTTGGAACAAGACTGAACACCAAACAAGAACAGTTCATTCTATCCAACATCCCAACAGCAGCTGTGGAGATGAGCAGTGCTCCTCACTCCAAGCAGGAAAAAGTCATCATTTGTTTGAATCTAAGAATATGAAGCTATCATGGAATCCCCCCAAAAAAAACACAACTGGAGTTGAGTCAATTCTGACTCCCAGTAACTCCACTGGACAGAGTAGAACTGCCCCACAGGATTTTCAAGGTTGTATATTTTTATGGTAACAGACTGCCACGTCTTGCTCCCATGGAGTGGCTGGCAGATTTAAACCATTGACCTTTTGGTTAGCAGCTAAATGTTTTAACTACTGTGCTACCTTTATTGCTTTACCTTATGCCAGGCAACGTGCTAATTTAAGCATTGCATATTTATTTTACTGCTTTAGTTCTTGTATGAATGCTTTAAGGTAGTCAATGTATCATCCCTGCTTTAGATGAGAAAATAAACCTTCAGAAAGGTTTATAAGATGACTGGCCTAAGGTTGTATAGCTTGTACTTTGACTAAATCTGGGCTTTAAATCTCTACAAACACAGCTTGAATGCCTAAATATTTCTCATGAATTTATCTTCATTCCTAAATTGCAAAGAGTGTTTACTCCAGCAGAAGAGAGGAGGTAGGCGAGAAGCTCAGTTACAAGGCCCACTGGCCAACCATGTCCCAGGGAATTTCAAATTGGACCTCCCGTTGGATTTTTAAAGTCTGAAGCAGTTGTGGATTTAGCACCACATGTCCACACTCACAGAGCCATAACCTGTAAAAAAAGTCTCATTGTTTTTCCCACATGGTTCCCAAACCAAACCAATTACCATTTAGTTCATTCCAACTTATAGCAACCCTATAGGGCAGAACAGAATTGTCCCATAGGTTTCCAAGCCTATAAATCTTTATGGAAGCAAACTGCCTCATTTTTCTTCCATGGAGCAGCTCTTGGGTTCAAAATGCTGATCTTTCGCTTAGTAGTCAAGCACTTAAACACTGCGCCATCAGGGCTCCTGCAATATTACCATGTCGCAGAATTCAGCCCTTTGGTCCACTCACAGGCCATACCTGCTTCTCCTCTCAGCGCTTTCTCCAGCCTCACGCCCTGGATCTCGGACGCCCTCTGCCGCTCCTCTACCTCCTCCAGCTGCCTCTGGATGGCCTGCAACACCAGGATCAGAGGTCACACAGCGACCAGTCATGTGCAGAGGCACAGAAGGGGGCCCAACTTGGCCACTTACTCTCCATTGCAGTTTCCCCTCCTTGATTAACTGGATAATGCCCTCTGAATCCCAACAACCCAGATCTTGACATTTTCCTTTTTCAGTATGAAAATGCAAAGCAAGGAATTTGTGTATATAGTCAATCTGCCCCCAGGCAGGGGTTAAAACGGTCCCAGTTGACAAGGCCGATTGCACAGAAATTTGCACAGGCAAGAGCTGCTGGGCTAGGTGAGCAGTCCCAGGGTTTCTGTGTCTAATGGCTCCTAGATTATTGGGAGACCACAGCCTCTGACTCTAGTGACAGTGTAATGACTGCAGCTGTAGCCACTACACAGAAGTGGGGCAAGGGTTCTAAGGGCAGACACAGAGCCCACTCCCATTCCATTTCCTCAAGAAGAACCATTACATCGGTTCCAAGATGGCCTGGAGCAGGAGGCCCAGGGCCAACTCCTGGGGCTTGGTGTTCCTTTCTCGGACTGTCCTGCTCCCATCCCCAGCTACAAACTGTACCCATTCTTTCCCTGCACCACAGAGCTAATGCCTAGGGTTCTTTTATTGTGGAAGGGTACTGTGGCTTTATTACTGGCAGGTTATTAAGACAAGACACAAGCCATTTAGCCTATTAAGAAAGAACCTCACACCTGCCTTAGACTAACCACAGGCACCTAATTAAGGGTCATGACTGGCTTTGGATTTATACATTTATTTTCCCTACTAGCTACTTCTCTCTTGTGTATATTAGTAAAGAAAATTAGGGGGAAAATCTTTCCTATGTACATTTTATCAATTTCCATCTTTTTTTTCCCCTGGTTTTAAACATCTCTTTGCACGCTAATGCAGAACACATGTGTGCTTCCTGCTTCTCCCTCACTTCAGCTCTGTCTCACTCCCCTTCCTTCCTAAATCCACAGCTCTCCCCTTGATTCAGGGGCGTGAAACACCTTCAACCCTATGAAGAGGTCCAAGCAGAAGTAGGACCTGGCTCCTCTTGTCCTAGCTTAGGACAAGAAATAGAAACAGGTGGGACTTTCATTCTAAATTACTTGTACTTTCGTGCTTTTTCTCCCTCCTCTCTTATAAAGACAATTATATCTTTATAACTTCATCTCTTGGTGTTATAGTGCAGAATTTCTAAAGGAAAGGAAAAATTTTAATGACTTTATTACTGATTACTGTGCAGTTATGGCTATGTGGTCATTCTTTAAAACCAAAGATGGAAGTTGTCTCAAAGACTACTAAGGACCATTATGAGTGCCAGCAGATTAGGACTCAAAAGGCCATCTTTGTTCTTCTCTGGTCACCACCTACTGTCTAGATTGAAAATATATGGCTGGGAAATTTGCTGAGTTTGCCAATATGTGTCATAAAGACTTGTCTTGTTCTTAGAAGGAAAAGTTGAAATGATTCATGGGAACTTGTTTGAGGAAATTGAGAGTGGACAGAGGTGGATTTATGGAATTTTCCTGTCTATTAGGAGAAAAGGGTGGCTGTTGATTCAGTTACTACCAGGAGAGGGGAGGTTGGATTAAATGACTTCCATCTTGTGAGAAACAATGCACAGGATTACATAGTCAGATAAAGGGAATAACTAGAGAGAGGGATACAGGGTATACAATAGATTAATATGAGTAGTCATTCTAAGTCCTTAAGACACAAAACCCAACTGTTCTTCAAGACTCACTTTGGGGTCCTCAGGGAGATGAAGATTGCTCTCAAAATCTATATTGTCTTCATTGGAATGCTGGGTACTTATGTTTTAAACTAATCTGGGAGTAAAGACAGCCCCTAGTACTTGTCCATTCAGTGAAGGCACTGAAAGGAAGTTGGTGGAAGATGTGTATCCTCGTAGAAGACAAAACTAGGGTCACTGCTTTGCAGCAATCAGGGCTCAGGATGATTTCCAAGGCCATTGTATTGGTTTTTGCTCTAGTCTCTTTTTGCAGAACACAGGGTTGTGGATGAAAGGTAGCTGGGAGAAGGCCAATACCTGGGCCCAGAGTCCCATGAGAGATTGTACAGGGGCCTTCAGAATGGCCACAAAGCCGGCCCATTACAGAGGTCAGACTGACCTTTTCCAGGCCTCCTCTTCTACAATGCAGATCTGCAAAGCACTTTCAAACCTAGATTTCCAGGATCTTGAGCCCCAGGCCCACTCACTATACATAAGTTTGTTTTCTGACCTGAGCTTTATGAAGTCTTTTCAATTCTTCTTGCTTGATCAGTTGCTTTGTTGCTTTTTCCAATTTCTTTCTCGTTCTAAGTGTCTTTCTCTCCTATGAAAATCAATAGAGAAGAAAAAGAAAAAAAAAAATGTGTCTGAGAAAATGAAGTTGAAATTTATTAAAATACTGTCATATCCTTCTGTATTCTCCAGTCAGTGGTTCCTAGCCACTGCTTAGGTTAAATGCTTAGCATCTAGAGAGGTGCCCTCCAACAGAACTTTCTTCAGTGATGGAAATGTTCAATATCTTTACTGTGTAAAACATGGAAGCCACTAGCCATATGTGCCAAATGGGCACTTGAAATGAAGCTATTGTGAATAAGGAGTTTAATTTTATTTAATCTTGATTAATTTTAATGTAAATTCAAATAGCAACATGTGACTACCAGCTGTCATACTGGAAAATGGTAGATCCAAGCAGGCTCGTCTCTTATGGCTCGCCATATATCAACATATAGCCAGTAGGTTCTGTACTGGGAAGATGGTATGTATGTGAGGGGTGTATATGTAGGTGTGCAGGCAAGAGCAGCTTTAAAGAACATTGGCTTGATTTAGTTGAAGGAAGAAATAATATATGAATTATATTTTACAGAGGTGCTACCATAAAGTCCAGGGATGACTGGTCTGGGACACAAAGATATACACAAGTATAACATATAAAACCCAGTTAACAACCTTAAATAGTCCTTAGGTTGGGTCTATATTGCCTTGTAGATCTTGAACAGAGGAACATATCTAAATAATTCAGATTAAAATGTTTCTTGGCTTGAGGTAGACATAAGATTACTTCCTTTCCCTATTTCACATTGCTTGTACAAACACAACATTAACATGCATTTGTGTGGAAGATGGGGTAATCTACTTCTATAGTGATACTGCCTTGGAAACCCAAGGAGGGGTCGCTATGAGTCAGGTCCAACTCAACAGCACATAACAACAACCACAGACTTGCAGAAAGAAAGAAACAAACAAAAAGAGCATTCAAAATCGATACATGTAAAATCAGTGTGTGGATCCTGGGGGTGTCCCTTCCAGATTCAAGCACCAGAGAAAGGAGAAGTCATTGTGCAGCCAGGTCAACACAGTGGGAAGTTCAGGAGCCACTTTTGACTGGGGAAGCAGCAGAGAGTCATGGTTGAGCACAGAGCCCAGCTGAGCTGTTCAAGTCTTGGCAAACCACACAACTTACTGAATTTCAGTGAATTCTTTGGAGCAATGGAAATCATTTTAATGCCTACCTTGTAGGGATGTAATAACGATCAAATGAGATAATGCAGGTCAAGCCCTTCACAGAATTCTTGAAAGAGGTATGGGAAAAATAGTAAATGTTCGCATGACTATTATTGTACTTTTTTACTAAAATTGATGATTGTCCTTCTGCATATTTTTGTGTGATATATACATACATACATATATATATATATATATATATATATATATATATATGTTATAAATACTCCCTTATATGTAAAATGTATTCAAATTGAGCTACTTTTATTAAGAGTTTGCCTTCTCTGGCCACAACTATCAGCTTTCTACACAGTAGGATGAGAATAAGAGCATGTTAGAGATTTATTTTAATACTGGCAGGAACAAATATAGAATTTTAAAAAGTGCTATAGCTAGCCTGGTACCTGGGAATTCAATATCTGTGGTTAAGCTGAATGTTTGCCCATTAAAAGGACCATACGTTTTCAAGTGGAAGATAGAGACATAATAGGGTGGATCCCAGATACATTAGCAGAATCAGGTTTATGGCCTGATTGTGCCTTAAAAGCACCGTGGTTTCCAGGGCTTTGTGAATCCTTGTCATTTTGTCACCCATCTCATGGATATGAGTACAAAGACCACCACACACCTTAGGAAAGCATACAGCTCTGAGGCTTCAGAATCTTTGCATCAGTGAAGATATTAGTTTGAAAGATGAAACTTTTCTTTTTTAGAGAATTTTCCTTAGGATCTGTGACTCTAAGGATCTTCTTCAACATTGGGAGAAAATTTTTGGAATTTTTTGGAATGAACTCAGAACTCAAGTTTATTCTGTAGCATATCATCTCTCTTTGTAGGGCATGACTTCTAGATTGCCTGTCAACTCCTCTGACTGGAGGTCCCAGTGTTTTTGGATGGGCAAACCCCACCATTAGATAGCCAGGACCTTTGGGGGCAGTTTGGGAGGGAAGATCAAAGATGGTTGCTGCTCAGAGATTGTCCAACTCAATCTATGTGAACAACCAGGTTATCGGTTTAACAAATATCTCTTGAGCATCTGTTATACTGACCTACATGATAAATCCCAGTGTCAAGTATTATGTGTCAGACACTGTACTAAGGACTTTCAAGAAACCCTGGTGGCACAATGCTTAAGTGTTCGGCTGCTAAGCAAAAAGGTTGGCAGTTCAAACCCACCTAGTGGCTCTGTGGTAGAAAGACTTGACATTTTGCTTCTGTAAAGATTACAGCCTAGAAAACCCTATGGAGCAGTTTGACTTTGACACATAGAGTTGCTAGGAGTCAAAAATCAAAGTGATGGCACCTAACAACAACAATATGTGTCAGACACTGTACTAGACTTTACATGTTGTTGTTGTTGTTGTGTGTATGTACCATCTCATTAAACCCTCAATGACATTCATGTCATAGATAAGGAGATCAAAGCTCAGAGAAGTTAAATAACTTTCCCAAGGTTAGCGTAGCTAGTAAGTGGTAGAGTCAGGATTTAGCTCTAGGTAGCCTGACTCCAATAGTCACATTTTCTTCTAGTCAGCACCACCTTTCCTTGTGATGAATACTGTTCAGGCATACCTAGGACTACTGCTCTAGAGTGGGTCCTATAGAAAAGAAATGTCAAAGTTTCTTTTTCCCAAATAAAGAACATTAATACAAGTTCAGGGAAGGAAGGTTGGGCAATCTACTTCTGTAGTAATACTGCCTCGGCAACCCAAGGAGGGGTCGCTATGAGTTGGGTGCAACTCGACAGCACATAACAACAACAACAACAACAACATGATTTCAAAGTGGGAGGGGAGGTACTTGACAGCATCACACAATTTTAGCACTTTTTTAGCAGCAAAACTGTCAAACTCGACTGCTTCAGCAGAAGTCGGCAAAACCGAACCCACACCAAGAAAGAAAGTCACACATTGCCTTTTATTAAAAGGTATCGCACCAGGCACAGTTCTAACATGCTCAGTGATGATGATGACAACACAGACAGATGACAACACTTTCCAGGAAGGAAGCTAAGGACTAAAGAAGAAAAAGCTAAAGGGAAAAGGGAGAAAGCTGCCTGGCCCTGCCCGGCTCCGTCTCTTCCACTCAGGTGTGGGTCTGGGAGGAGAGGTGGTGGCAGGGAAGGGCGAAGCAAAGGGAATGGCAGAGAGGATATAGCGTGGCTCCAATTTCCTGGCCAAAGGTTCATTTGAGCTGATGTAGGCTCTGTGCCAGGTGGCTGGGGGCACACACCTGCACTGAACGGAAGAGACAAAGAAACCAGAGGACAAAGAACTCCCCTCCTTCCAATGTGTGAGCCCTTGAGAACCCGTAAAGAATAATTGTCTTGCCAGCTTCCCATCCTGTAAGAGCAGGCCAGGTCAGGAGCCAGATGAAACAGGCCTTCTTTACCAGCCATCGGGCTCCCGAGCCACCTGGCTCAGTTCTGGGCCAGCAGGTGGATGAGGAGCTATTTGCAAGGTTGGTCTAGGATATTATGGTCTTGCTACTGCAATTTATCTGGGACTCTCTATTCTTTCTTGCTCCATAAGTGCATGGATGGCTGATGCTGGGGCCCCTAATTCATTTGAATGCAGGATTAATTCAGGGTCATCCACTCAAGGGGATGAGAGGGCCTGTAAGGAGAACTCAGAAATCAGCAGAGCACACAGAATACATTTGCGCTGAGTAGTGAACTAATTAGAGATGCCCACAGTGAGATATTTACATCCACACCTACTCTCTCTCTCTCTTTTTCTCACACACACACACAGAGGCGTATCTAAGGAATGACAGGTATGGCACATGCCCTGGGAGCCACTTGAAGGGGCGTGTCACTGAGCATTTTCTATTAACCATCACAGTTACCATTGCCAGCTGTGAGAAACTGGGCAGTTAATACTAATACAAGTTCCCCTCCCCCCATCCCCAATCTGAAAGTAGAGGTCCCTGTGAAGCCCTCCCTAAGCCCAAATGGTGTAAAGCCAAGAAGCAATTACCATTCATTGATACGGGAAAAACTTTTGAACATTTTCCAGGACCCCAAAATAACCTATCAAATCACGCCAAATAACACATATAACCCAAAAGAACTCTAACATATAGTGTTCACAGACACAGTCAAAGACATGGCGGCTTATGCTGGGATGCTGGGTGTAGTTCCGGGGAAGGGGCTTGAGGCCACTCTTGGTGCCCCGGCTGCACGCCGCTTCTTTAACAGCTCTGCTGCAAAACAAACGCTGAACGCTAGGTTTGCTTCTCGCCTTTTTCCATACAAGCGAAATCCTTTTGAGATTTCTGACGTTCGTGAAAGCAGGTACTGAAGTAGGTCTTTTGTAAAAGCGAGTGGCGTATTGGGAACTTTGGAAAAGTAGGGGACACCTGCACTTTTGTATTTGGGAGCCTCCAGGGGTCAATGCAGACTGTGCGATCTTTTCCTCACCCCCACCTTGTTTCCACGCCCAAGGGGCGGAGCCGGTAGTCGGGTGGGCAGAGAAACTTACTTCTTGCTACCTAGCCTGGGTCTGGGTGTGGGCATTCGTTTGAGCGTGGTTATCTCCAGTGAGCCGTAGAGATTTGGAAAAGCAGCCCCGAAGAGGCCAGCCCCACTGCACTTCGCTTTCCCACTCCCCGCCCCCCCCTTAGAGAATCCTGTCGTCCTTCTTGTGCTCCCCTTTGTGGTGGGTGGGCTCGCTGGGCTGCAGGGCAGTCTCACAGCCCGGCCGGCCGTTCCTCCTCCTCTCTGAGCTCCGCTCCACCCTGCTATGACTGATTCCCAACCGCCCTGCTCTTTCGCAGGCCGGGGATGACAGACTATCGGGTGGGCTGGACGGTGGACCTCGTCTGGCCTGAGCGCACGCACTGCGGACCGCAGACACCGGCGTGTCCAACGTGTGCGGCTGTCCCGGAAGCGGTTTAGGTTAAGACTCCTGCACCGCGGGGCTCTGGCACCGCCAGGAAGGTCGGGCTTGTTCTGCTGAGTGTAGAAAGAGAAGAAACTGAAAAAAGGACTCTGAGCACATCATAGCTCAGTTTTCATCTGTGAAAGCAAGGAAGGTGCAGTTACAATTTTCAGGTAGTGCCACAATATGTTAAGTAAAAGATTAGCAAGCTTGACTTGTATTTTTGAGCTGGTATTATGGTAAAGTTATCAAAAAGATGGCTGTCAGATGGTAGGACAAGGGAGAAATGTCAGTGCTTGCCATGGGCGCTATTTTCTGTTAGATATGCCTCTGTATACATAGCCCTTTTAAATTCTATCTCACACACACAATTAGGGCACATCCCAGCCCCTCCTGACGTACCCCAGGCTGGGCTGTGGGGAGCAGGAACCCCTGAGTGACTTGAGATGACGCCAAAGCTCCAAACGCCAGATATGGAAAAGTTGAGTCTAAGTAAATAAATGCGGCCCTGCCCAAATCTTCACTGATCCAACAAACACACACTGCCAGAGCAGTGAACCGCCTCTCCACCCCAGGAAACATCTCGGGTCCAGTCATTCACTCTTCAGTCCCAGCCCCAAAGGAGAAGGAAAATGTCAGTGGGACTTCGTTGTGGCATGCATGTCTCTATGTGTGACACGCAGGTACATTTTCAAACATATAACGATGATTGTGTGTGTGTGTGTATGTATATATATATATATATATATATATATATATATATATATATATATATATATATATAATCGATGGGCATGAGATTTATTTAAAGTGTTCTCCAGAAATATGAATGTTCCCTAAGCAAAGATGGGAACTGTGGCCCTCATGGCTGAGGACGTCCCCACATTTGGAACCCTCCAAGCATCCATGTCTACATGCAACTGCATGGCTCATTTAATATTTCTGATTAGAATAAACATAACATTTTCCATGCAGTCTGCCTCTAGTGCTTCTTAAATGAAGCTGTGCTTCCTCCAGGGAAATGTGCATCTGCTTGTTACAATTTTTTCGATGGTTTGCTTGTTGGACTACATATTAAACCTACTTTAAGAGTTGCAGTCACTAAATGGTTTCAAGTGAATATGTCTGTGTATTTTTCTTTCCAATCTGAGTCTCTGGGAAACACAAGCCTGTAAAAGTTGAAGAAAAACTAGGTAATTCTTGGGGTGTTCCAGGTAATGAGAAAGGCTGCTGTCAGATGCAATGAAACATGATCCCCCACATGAAACCAATGCAGCGGAGTCCACATTGGTCTGCAATCTGGATAGCAAATGGCCCCCCTCAAGCCAAGGACCTCTTTGGTGTGCCAAGTGCTGTTACCTTTGACCACAAGGAAGGCTGGGGATCAAATTCTTCATCTGCAGAGGAGGAGGTGGTGGAAGAGAGGGAGGAGGCAGTCTCTGTCACCTGTGCTCGAGTGGGGATGTGCTTGGGCCCTGAAATGGGAGAAGAACTCACTGAACTACTAGCTTTGTTCCCTGCTTCATAAACCAAAGCTGCCTCTCCCTCCTCCCCTTTAGGCCCCCCTTTTCCTCGCTGCCCACCCCTCACTGCACCTGCCGTGAGCATGAGAAGGCAGTACCTAAGGGCAACTGGAAATTTGGCGCTCCACATTAATTACATTGTTGGGTCCCTGCCAAGAGCTTTTCAGCTCTCTTTTCATATTAAAAAAAAGAAGAAAAAAAAATCAATTAATTCTTTAAACACCATTTACATTGTGTGTTGCATAGAATGCATTCAGAGATGAAATCTATTATTAAAATGCATGTCTGAAGTTAGCTGAGTTACCTAAATGCTTGTGTAAGGTTCGCTCTGTAGAGTAATTGAATGCAAAAAAGTCAGAGCCAGCTCTTAAACAAATCGCCCTTCTGCGGCTCCCAGCATCTGGCACCCATTTTTACTACATGACATCTGCTCAGTGTAAAAGAGCTGGCGTCAGAATGTCTGGTCATAGAAAAAAAAATCCCAAATGTAATCAGAAGCAAAAGGACTTTAAGCCTAAGGTTTTATCACACAGTCTCATGCAACATAAATATTTCATTAATTATGGCTAAACAAATGCCACTTTTATTTTCCCAACTTGCAGATATTATCACATCATCGAAGTGATGATTCAAATGCCAGGAAACGGCAGTTTAAGATAGGGGTGGCTCAACAATGCAGGGCCCTTGGGAGAGCTGGGGTTGAGAAGAACTGCCAACCTCCAAACAAGAGAGGCGGGTGGTCCAACCAGCACACTGCCCGTGTCAGTCGGAACCTATCTGTGAACTGGCTGGGCACCACATATGCTAAGGTCTTCCAGGGGCCACAGGAGGCTTTTAGTCATCCCAGCAAAAACGTCTTCCCCTCCCATCAATCTGATGCAGAGTTAATGATTAATATCTGGATTAGTCCACCCTGGACACTGAATATCAGAATGAGCCGGGACTCCATGATAGGAAATTTAGCAATCTTTACTCTGCATGGCAGCTTATAACTGAATGGAAATATGTGTCAGGGGATGGAGGGGGAAGCAGGCCAGAAGAAGAAGTAATTCTAACATTCTCTCCAGCCTGTTTTTTCCTCCCCATAATTTTCAACTATTCATCCAAGTGGGAGAAGCCAAGTTTTAAAAAATAAGGGTAATTGTAACCTCCAGCAGCACATTTACATACGCTGTTATTTAAAGCAAAATAATGCAAGACACGTATATAATAGCACAGCCTCTCTGGGGAGAGAGTTAACTGGTTTCTACTTTATTGCCAGATGGGAAAGCTCAGGTAAATATAGAAGCAGAGAGCAGCATAATAATGGTAGGAGGTCTTGTTAGTGGTGAGCTGAGAGTGTTTCCTAGCTCCAGTCCCTAAATTACCACTGAGTAAGTTTGTCACCGAGAGCCCCTGGGTGGTACAAACAGTTAGCATGCTCGCATCCACCTGGAGGCTTCTCTGGGAAAAGGCCTGGCGATCTACTACCGAAAATCAGCCATTGAAGCGGAGTCTCACTCTAACCCACAAGTGATTGCCTTGAGTTAGAATTGACTGCATGGCAACTGGTAACCTACAGTCACTGGGAATTCAGCTCTTAGCTATGTGAGCTTGAGGAACTAACTTTACCTCCCTGAGTTTCTAGGGGAATCATGATTTCTAACTTGTGGAATTGGTGTGGAAGAGTAACGATTATCACTGCAAAGTACCTAGCACAGTGCCTAGTATATTGCAGGTGCTTAAAAAAGGCTGTTGTCATCATCATCTTCATCTTTATCATCAGCATCGATCCAAATGAACAATATTACAGCTTTTTCTCAGAAAGTAGAGTTATTAGAAAAATTTCCTAATTAACCTCCATTTAATAGAATAAGTATAATAAAGTTGATACTTTTTCTAATAATCTCAAGAATAAATCTAATATTTACATTGAGTTTCATTTTGAAATGGAGGAGAAAATGCTCCCAAATATAATGTATTTCTTAATCTTCATGTAAGAAAGAAGTTAAGCACTGCAAAAATAAAATAAAATAAAAAAAGGAAGACTTTATGATAATTGACTGAGTTTCTTCCCCTTCCCCTTCTCTTTTATGGAACTATGAGCTACAGTTCACTTCTCGTTCACAAAAGTTAAAAAACTTGGCAGGGTTCTTCTACTTTGGCCATTTTGGAATGACTGATACTAGAATTTATCTCTCAGAGCAAAGAACTAGAAATCTGGACAAAACATATGAAGCAGCTATATCCAGACAATGGACTACAGGCAGTGCAGAACTGTGATACAGGAAACAACAGAAGCCTATGAGGTAAGCACTGGAGTCACCCCAAGCTTGCTGGGATGGAGTCATTCTGCCTAGGGACACTTTGCAGATCACAGTGCAGGGAGGACTAACCCAATCAGACCACAACAGATTTACTGGGTCAAGAAGACAGAGATCAGAGTTTGGAGAGGCAGCTGAAGTTTGTGTGGCAAGGTACAGAAGATGAAGAATCTATGCAGTAAAAGAAATCTAGAAACACACATAGGAGTCCCTCTGAGCCTATTTCTTAATAGTAAACTACACAGCCATAGAGTGAAACTCCATGATGTTGGACAAATAGTTGCTGGAGCATTGGAGACTAAATAAGCCACAAAGCTTTTACAGTCCTTGGAGATGTTAAAGTTTTACTCGGCCAGTGTAAAATAAACATCGAGGGCACTGGGAGAGACAACAGAGAGTTACACTTCAGTTGTAGGAATAAATTAAGCCCAGAGTAAAGGTTATTCTAGACTCACCTGAACAAAGCCTAAAATTAAACCTTGAAAGGAACAAAGTATTCCGTAGATTACTTTACTGAGTGCCAAACATACTTTGCCACTTTTTTTTAATATATATTGAAATGAAGAAACAAAACCTAGGTAATCTAAGATGTGATGTTCACAAGTCTAGCAGTCAGTAAACAATTAATAGACTAATGTCTTTAAGTCTGACTTGCAAAAAATCAGGACAAAGGGTCTGAATGAAGAGAAAAATTAGTCAGTAAAAACAGACCCAGAAATGACAGAAATCATAGGATTAGCAGATAATGATTTAAAATAGCTCTTCTAAATATGCCTGAGAATTGAAAAAGAAGACATTAACAAAATATGGACAGAAGCAGAAGATATAAAAAAGAATCAAATGGAACCTATAAAGATGAAAAATACAGCATCTGAAAGGAAAATTGCATTCGGTAAGCTTATCAGCAGATTAAACACTTCGGAAAGCAAAGAAAATCAATGAAATAAAAGCACAGAAATAGAAAGTACCCAAAATGAAGTATAGAAAGAAAGAAGAGTCCAAAAATTTATCACAGCTTCAGTGACCTGTGGGACAATATCAAGTGATCTAAATATATGTGATTGGAGCAAAAGGGATAGGAAAGACAGCAACACAAAAAGCAGTTGAAGTAATAATTGCCGACAGTCATCTAAATTCAGTGAAATTATAGACCCATCGATCCAAAAAGCTCTACAAACCGTAAGCGGGAGAAACACAAGTAAAATCATAGCAAGGCTCAAGATAATCCAACTGCTGAAAAACAGAGAAAAGAGAGAATCTTAAAATCAGATAAAGAAAAATGATACATATAGAGCCAATTAGGGAGAAAGGAAATTGATTTACAGAAAATCTTGAATTACATTAAACATACATTGCCACCTACTACAATAAACAAAAATAACAGTACAGCAAACTGTGGGTCAGACAAACCTGTGTACAATTTTTGACTTTACTACTTCACTGCTAATGATGTTGGACACAAGTTATTTTAATCTTTGAGTTTCAATTTTCAAATTTCTAAATTGAGAATAATATCTCCCACAGTAAGTATGAAATTAAGTGTAAATAAAATTGGATAGCTTTGGAAGAAGGGATGGAGAGACCTCAAGTGTTGTACTTTTTACTACTTGGACATGTTCTCAGGAGGGACCAGTCCCTGGAGAAGGACATCATGCTGGGTAAAGTAAAAGGTTAGTGAAAAGGAGGAAGACCTCAACGAGATGGACTGACACAGTGGCTGCAACAATGGGCTCAAACATAGCAACAATTGTGAGGATGGCACAGGACCGGGCAGTGTTTCGTCTGTTGGTACATGGGCTTGCTCTGAGTCAGAATCAACTCGACAGCACCTTACAACAATTGAAGAGCTCAGAATCTGCTACCTAGTAGTGGTCACTGGAAAATGTTTTCTTTGCTTCCAGCTATAATGGGATATTTGTCATACAAAAAAAGAGGACATATATTATATGATCCTACTGATATGAAATGTCTAGAATAGGCAAACAGAGACAAAAATGTATTAGTTGTTACCAGGCACTGAGGGAGGGGAAAGTGGTGAGCAATTGCTTAAGCGGTACTGGTTTCTGTTTGGGGTGAACTTTTGTTAGTGGTGATAGTGGTTATGGTTGTATAACTTGGTAATGTAATTAATGTCACTGAATTGTACATTTAAAATGTATATACATCACAATTAAAAACAAAAAAGGCGAGGGGGAGCAGAAAGTCACAGAAGAGACTTCTGGTCAATTGCTTGGTATAAGTAAATATAGGTTTCCAGTCCGTCCCCTCGGTGACCTGAACAGTGTTTTGGGCACAGTGATGTATTTCCTGGGGAAAGTTTCCCCCTAAAGATTGTACTCTCCAAACCCATTGCTTTGCATAAATAGGAATGAAGAGTGGAAAATAAAAATGTTCCAAACAGAAGGAAATAAAAGCAATGTCATCTACAACAGCATCAAAAAATATTAAATACTTAGGGAAATAAAGCTTTTTGATTAAGATACCAAAGAAGATGTGTGTGTGTGTATACACACACATATATGCATGCATATACATATATATTTTTTTACTTGAAAATTAAATGTAGGATCACATTTTTTAAAAAGCAATTAAACAAGCATCAGCAACAAACAAAATTGTGTGAGTATTGAACTAAACCATCTCTAAGGATAACAATAGATAAAACAAAGTGGCAGATGTTTGCTTGCTTATTAATCTAATGATGATAACAAACTGCCGAGCATGAACCATAGACTTTTATAAGGAAAGAGCCACTTACTTGAGTCTTCTGCAGGAGGAGGATGGCCCATCTGCCCCAGGGAAGTATTCCTAACAGGCTGCATCAGCTTCTCCAGGCACTGAGCATTGTCCACGGGCAGTACCTTCCCCTTTGGGCCGCTAAAGAGGTCCCTGAGATCCATTCTTTGTCTGGATTCTTGAGAGAAACTCTCTGAAGGTTTGTCTTTGAGTCTCAGAGAAGAAAAGAATGTGAGTCTTCTATTTGGTACTCTGTTAGCATCTGGTGAAGTCTCTTGCAAACTCACTCTCTCTAGGAGTGTGGGGACATCTTCTATCTTGCTGCAGGGTGGAGACACAAGTTCAGGCAAGATCTTAGATGGACAGTGGGGCAGACCGTGGGTGCGGAGGGCAGGGTCAGGAGGACTAGGATCTGAGTGCTGGGCAGCCTTGGCTGTAGAGGTTCCCAAAGAGAAGAAGGAGAAGGCCCTGTTTGCCATGTCTCTCGCTTGGGACTGCTGGCCCCAGTCTTTATTGCAATTGGTTTTCCGAAGGCTGAATGAGCGAGTACAAGTGTTGGTCTGGCTGGTGGGCAAAGTCTTTGATTTGGGCTTGGCCCAGACCTTCTTCCCACCTTCAGAATTGGAGAGGAGGGGTTCCAGGGACTTTCGGATTGCATTTGCTATGAGACGCAGGGGGGACTTAGGTGGAGCTATATTTCGCTCTCCAGGACCCTGTTCAATTGGGGTCCCTTCCTTCTCCTGCGTATCTTTGTAGGATGACAGTGTGTCTCTAGTTGCCTGAGGAAGTGTCAAAGGATGGACTGGTTTCAGGACACGACCTCCTCTACCACTCTCAGAATTTTTCTGGGAAAGTTGCTCCCTGATGTTAAGCTGCAAGCTTGCTGGGATGGAGTCATTCCAATCCAACAACTTGGTCTTCTGCTCCTGAGTGAGGACTAACTTCTTTAAGCCTGACGTCTTCTCCTCTGCTATTTCTGACCTTCCGTCTCCTTTCCTGGGCCCAGTACTCCTTTCTCTTGCGTTTTCTCTAGCCTTGAGAGATAGCTGTTGTTCTGTCAAACATTTATCCTTCCTTCCAGTAGAGTGTAGGCCTCTGTGGATGTTCCTAGTGTCCCCAGGAGAGGCCTCCACTTCCTGACACCCATCAGAACCCACCTCTCCAGGACTGTGTAGTCTGGGGCTTATGAGGCCATCTTCACCAGGACTTACCAGGCAGTATTCTGCCCGCTCCAGGACTTCATGTTGAGGCAGGTATAATGGAATTTCATTGGGTGCTTCTTGGGCCCTTGTTTGCCCTTGTTTGCTGGAGGGACTAAAATGACCTCTTGAGACCTGTGAGGGGTGGTGGTAAGCTGTTACCTAGAGAAGATGGGCAAAAATAGCAGTTATTTAAAAATTCCCGTAATTATTTACATGGGGGAGACAAATCTCAGTTCACATCTCCCTTCCTTACCCTCTCTTCTTAACAAGTCCTTCAGATTTCAGATAACCTAAAGAATTCTGTCTAGGATGATTTCAAAGGGCTATTCCTTTTTCTAAATGGCTGCCTTGGGATCTGTTCAGATCTGCTTGGAGCCTTCACCCATCATTACCCATCACAGGCTTTTCCAAGTCCTAGAGTAGGTGGGTAGGAAACCAGAAGGGAAGGCAAAGGCATTGACATTCCTTCTGGCAAATTGCTAGGCCAGCGTGGGTTGGACTGGCCCAGTCTTCATGGGTTGCTGGACACACAGGGGAGGACAAGACTCCCCCTTCCCTTAGCTCACTCAGCCATGCTCCTTACTAACTCCTATACATTCCTCCAACAACAGAGAAGCAAAAGCTTCCTCCTGGAGACTCTTAAGGGCTAGAGCTGTGGTTGGTAGAGGGGTGGCCTTCGAGACTTCCAGTTGCCCTTCTATACCTGATTTATACCTTGCATTATTGAGAAAGTAGCCATTTCCAGTGTGAACAAAACACACAGCTGGTCTCTAGGAGGAGAGGCTATGTCTTGCCAAGAGCTCTGGTGCACAAGGGGGAGATCACTGGGACATGAACTTCACAAAGACATGAACTTTTTCTGTCTTGAACTCTACTTTCCAGAACCTAGAACATTGTTTGCTATGTAATAGAAGCTTAATAGTTACACATTGAAAGAATGAGTACAGCCTTGTATATCTCAGTGATGTCATTTTCTATTCAAGGGAGATGTTGCTGTCAAGGCTCTATGGATGCTACCAAAGGCACCTCACTCTGTGCCTGCTATCCTTCAGCTGTTAGCTCCTCAAAGTCGTGTATGAGTTCCTTAAGGGCATCCCAAGGACCAGCTATCTCAGTATTTGGCACCGATATTCCATAAACTTTGTCAAGTGAGTGAGTGAGTAGCTGTGCCTTTGAGAGGGCCTGAGAAGGAGAAGGATGAGCTTTCCCAAAAGGCACAAGTCCTGGGTGAGGCCTTAATAGAGCATCTCTCTGGCTTTGGATTTGCATTTGGGATGACCTAAATATGTTTCAAATTCAGAGTTCAGTGTGGAAAGTGTGAAGAGTACAGCAAGCTCGCCCTTCCTTTAACTGCAGAGCCATTAGTGCCACTTACCTGAGGTGAGGAGGAACCACTGGAAGTACCCGGACCACTGGCTGAAGAAGAAGATGGTGGGGTAGCAGGAGAAGACAATGAAGGAGAAAGAGAAGGAGACATTTCTTTTGGAGGCAAGCTAGTTCTTTTGTTGTTCACTGCTGTCAAATCTATCAAGAAAAGAACACATTCTCCATTACAGGGCTGTTCTTACCTTATCCTATCGTAAAAGAGGAGGTTTTGAGTAAAGTCCAATTTTATACACAGAGCCAGAGAGAGGGGAATGGCAGAGACTGATTTGGAGGTCCCAGGTCCCACGGCTTAGGACTTGGAGAGGAATGAGTGTAAGAATGGCACGACCCTATGGGGGAAAGGAGACCCGAGGGTGAAAAATAAAAGAATCATTGTATTGAAGACTCATGTGAGAATGTTCCCAAGAGATGGAACCAAGGAGTCTCCAGAGTGGTTCTTGGAAATGGACATCTACCTCTAAAGTTTCCATTAAAGCCATTGCGGTTTGGGGGCTGGGGCTGCGGAAGCAGTGGAGCTCTGTGTTAAATCACTTAGTCAATAAGCCATCTGAGGTCTCTTCCTACAAGATGCTGGACCATTAGCTGTGGGCACGGACAGGATAGACGTTCACTGCTAATGAAATGGTCTCTTCCTTATCACATGTGCACCAAGGGGCTCTCAAACAAGATGATTAGTTTGGGATTTTAAGAGAACACGAGGGAGTTTACAATAAGTATCAAATCATTTGAAGCACTGTGGAGCAGGGTCTATTTCAAGTTCTGGAACAAACCAGATGCAGCGTATATGCTCAGAGCAAAACGAGAAAGGAGTGTGGCTGGGGTCCTGAGGATGAGTCTAATTCCTAACTGCAGGGAGCTGAAATCAATTAGTCAGTTACAGCAGAATCCTGACAGTTGTAGCCTATAAGAACCAATCAATTCCATTCAGTCTCTCTCTCTCTCTCTCTCTCTCTCTCTCTCTCTCTCTCTCACACACACACACTCTCTGTTTCTCTCTCTCTCACACACACACAAACACACACCCACACACAACTCTCTCTCTTTCTCTGCCCTTCTCACCCAGATGGTAAGCTTACATCTAAAAATCTCAAGTTTTTTGTCTCCATATTGGACATTTCAGAGAATTTGTCCTTAAATAGATGCAGAAATATGCCACACACAATTTTAGATTTGCAGCCTAGCCAGCTCTCCCATGAACCATCCCAGCACATAGTGGATATTCCCTAGAAACTGTACAAGACCCTATTTCTAACCATCCCACTCTTATGTCAGACTCTTCTGTCTGCTCAGTTAATCCATTTAGATTTCTGGCCATATCCAGGCTTCAGATTTTAGCTTGTTTCTTAGTTCAACATAATCCCCTGGTTTTGGTTTCCTCAAAGCTTTGGGTGAGAGCCGTTTCCTCAGAGACCCACACAGGCCAGGCTACACTCAAACTCCACCCCAAGAAGAGTTCCATCGAGAGCCATTTCTATAGGAAAACCATGCTGCTGGGTTTTCAATATTCTGTCCTGTTCCTGTCACACACATATGCAGGCATGTCAGACAGTGTGTCCTAGTCTTGGGTTCTAAGAAGATGGCTACCACACACATATATCAGCAAACTCTTAAAGGGAAGCCCTCCTTGAGGGCTTCAGATGGAAAAGATAACTGAGGAGAACGGATCTGAGGGTAGACAGGAAGGAGCTGGTAGGGAGAAAGGCCACTGGTTGCCAGGAGATGAGGCGGGGGTGGTGGTTGGCCTGTCTCCCCATTACCAGCACACCCATCTTGGCTACAATTAGATGGTTCAAGCCTTAAAAGGCAAAAGTTGTGCATCCATTGTTGCCTTGCTTCCTGTGCTCAGCTTGCCAAATTCTTTCTCCTCCTCTTCCTCACCCCCTCACTCTCCTCTCTCTGCCACCTCCCATATCAAATCCCTTAACTTGCTTAAAAGACTCCTCAGCTCAACAGACTGCTTTCTGTTCTCTCTGAGGAGCTCAGGAAACCTGACATGGATCCAAGAACACCTTCAGAACCAAGGCAGATTGAAAACCTTTGGGGTTTCCAAGGTCACAATCTGGAAGCTGCTCTCCTTCTTATTCTTTCTCTGTCCCTCATCCCCTACAACAGCTAGTGGGAGTTTTTCTCTACACATGGTCCTCGTGCACTGTCATGGAGATAGAACTTAGGTTGAGCTTGGGTCAATGGAGGGGACAAAGTGCCTACCCAGGCCAAACCCCTTGCACCTAGTCAACCACTCCTGCCATGGCATGGGAGGTGGACACAGTCTGAGGAGGGGAAGATGAGGCCAGAGCCGAACTGAGATGTGATGGGGAATCTCACCTGCCTGAGCCAGGTGTTTCTGAGGACACCTTACGTCTTTGTGTTCCCTCAGAAGATGGTAGAGGGGAACCTGGAACCACCCCTTCACACTCACTCTAGTGTCTGACATTGGCAAGTTATCTAACTCCTGTTTTTTTTTCTGCTAGGGGGTGGTTGCAGGAATAAAATTAAATAAAAATCAAGACCATAGTCTCGGGGGAAATCAAGCTCAATTGGCACAACATACTTCACAAAAACATTGTTCTACATCCTTCTTTGGAGAGTAGTGACTGGAGTCTTAAGAGCTTATGAATGGCCATCTAAGATAAAACAACTGGACAATTGGTCTCCCCTCATCTGGAGGAAGGAAGAGTAAAGAAAATCAAAATCAAAGATGCATGGAAACATTTAGTCCAAGGGAGTAGGGGACCATGGGAACCTCAGCCCACATGATCCTACGACCAGAAGAACTAGATGGTGCCTGTCTACCACCGCCAGCAACTCAAAAAAGGATCAGAATTGGAGATCCTGGATAAAGTGGGAAAAAAATGTGGAACAAAACTCAAAATCATAAAAAAAGACAAGTCTTAATAGTCTGATAGAGACTGGTGAGACCCCCGAGACTATGGCCCCTAGTCATCCCATGGGGCTGGTACTGAACACAGTCCTGTGGCTTAACTTTCAGCCAAACAGTAGACAGGCCTACGAGGTGAACAGTTACACTCCTTAAAACCATCAGCCATAGGAGATCAGAGGACAGCATTTGTACAGAGAGAAAAGCTCAGAAGGTAGGGATGCATAGGAAAGAAGGACACAGGGAAAAGGTAACCACAGGGAGAAAGTGGGAAGAGAAATGTTACATCATGGGGAATGCAATCAATGTCATGAAACAAAATGTGTATAAACTGTTGAGTGGAAAATGAATTTGTTCTGTAAACCTTTACCCAAATCACAATAAAAATAAAATTAAAAAAAGAAAAAGAAGTATGTGGCAGTGCCAGGCACAAAGTGAAAGCAACATGGTAGCTAAATATTAATTTTATCTCTTTCCAGTCATCCATGAAGCCCTGGTGGTACAAATGGTTTGTGCCCATCTAGTAACTGAAAGGTAGGCGGTTTGAACCCACCCAGGGGCACTGAGGGAAAAAAGGCCTGCCTGGTGATCTGCCTCTACCAAGATTACAGACAAGGAAATCCTATGGAGCAGTTGTATTCTGTAACACATGTAGTCATAATCAACTAGAAGGGGACATTTATTTTTTTCCATTTTCACTTACACCCAAAACTGATGTTCAGTGAAGACTTGCTGAATCCCCAACCCATTCCAGAGGGGTGCACACCACCCTGGCCAGGATTTGTTTAACTTTTGGGCTCAGGAATTCCTTCCCAACTCACAGTCTCTGCTTGTCTTTTGTGTACTTCCTTGAAATCGTTGCATGGCCCAGACAGGGCTGCTCTGCCCTCTGCAGGGGTCTCAGTCCTCAATTATGCTGGCTCTTAAGGTCAAATGAAAAAAGACCTCCCTGCTGAGTGGAAGGGGGTTGATGAGAGACTAGGGCTTGGGTTTCAGCTTCCATTCCCAGCTATGGGTCAGATGCTTGGGCTACCTCTTCTCTGGGCTCTCTGGCAACGGTGACCTTTCCCTTCCATCCTAGAGGTCATTGTGGTGAGCACAGCTACCTGGGAGAGGGTGCCGAGGGCAGTCACACAGCACCCCCCACCCCAGTCCTGATAGGACACTGAATGCCTCTGGACAGAGGGAATGGTGCCCCATGTTCTGCTGTCTGTTACAGGGCTAGCTTGGCCCAGTGAGTTTCTTCCTGGGCAAAACGAAGATGCCCAAAAAGAAAGTTCCGGTTTCTTTCAGTTTGGGGGATTTTCATGGGGACTAGAATTTCAGAGGAGGATATCAGGGCAGGGTTTCCTGGAACTTAGGGCTTCTGCAGAGCTCAACTCTCCAAAGTCCTGGAGCGCTCTCTAGGGGCAGCAGCCTGCATGGGCCACAACCCCGCTTGCTACTCCACTTGTTCTTGCGCTCTCTTCAGCTGGCTTGTTCCTTTCTTCATTCAGCAAGGGGCAAACAAAAAAGACTAGAGCTGCCTCTAAGTCAGTCCCGTGCTAGGCCCATGCCAGTTATCATTGAGTCGGCTCCAACTCATGATGACCCTAGTGTGTGAGAGCAGAGCTGTGCTCCATAGGATTCTTAACTTTTTGGAAGCAGATCACCAGGCCTCTCTCCTGAGGTGCCTCTGGGTTGACTCGAACCTCTGAACTTTTGGTTAGCAGCCAAGCTTATTTATCACTGTACCACCCGCGGACTCCATGCTAGGCAGTGAGCTCACAGAAGTGATTCAAATTCAAAGCCCTGTCCTCAAACCAAGGAGCTCTGATGGTGTAGTGATTAAGGTGTTAGGCTGCTAACCAAAAGGTCAGTAGTTCAAACCTACCAGCTGCTTCATAGAAGAAAGATGAGACAGTCTGCTTCCATAAAGATTTATAGCCTTGGAAACCCTATGGAAGTCGCTATGAGTTGGAAATGACTCGATGGCAGTGAGTCTGGTTTGGTGTGAGTCCTCAACTAGCTTCTACCTGCATCTGACACTCCTAGGATGATTAGGGACACAGCTGGAACTTCAGGGCTCATTCCAGAAACTGTGAGGGTGTTTAACTGTCTTCTCTTTCCTGTGCCTTATCCAGCCCCCTTGACTCAGCCCACTGTAGGGATCTCCCACCAGTCTCCCTGACCTTGTGACCAAGCCCTCGGCAGGTGGTGCACAGGAAGATCTGTTGATTTGGTATCTGTACAACTGGCTCTGCCTAGGGAAGCAGGATTCCAGCAACTTGGGGGGTGGGGGAGAGAAGAGGGAGGGACAGTGAGAGAGTGACATATGGAGAAGGCCTGGGCAGCAACTCTATAAACCAAACCCATTGCCATTGAGACAATTCCGATTCAACAGAGTAGAACTGTCTCGGAGGGTTTCCAAGGCTGTAAATCATTACAGAAACAGGCTGTGGGTCTGATAGGTTTGAACCACTGGCCTTTTGGTTAGCAGCCCAATGCTTTAACCACAGCTCCACCAGAGGGCCTCAGGAATGATATGCATATTGTTAATTCCCTCCTTCCCCACATTCTCTACTGCCTGGGGGCTTTAAGATGACTCAGGAGTCATTTTAGGTTGTCCCTAGATGAAGCAGCCTGCCCAGCTGAGCAGCCTGGCCCCAGCCCCCACAGGTGCTCATTGTCCTAGCCTGACCCAGGGTGAGGGGCCACTGTCTGAGGGAGTGATTGGAGGGTGAATCACTGGCCTTGGGGGCCTGGCTCAGGAGTCAGTATTGCCTCGGAAGGGAGGAAAGCAAGGCCTGTATCCAACTGCAAAAACATTTCTTGGTAGAAACCTCTGTCTAAGTGAAGGTCTTTGAGAGTGGAGGCAGAAGGGTACGTGGAGGGGGCTGTGAGAGGAAGCATGATTACAGGGGAGGTGGAGGACAGTGAAGGACTTGGAATTGGATGGCGGGCCCTGCCCTTTCTCAGGGCCCAGGAAGGGAATCTCTGTTCAAGGCAGTTAACTGTTGCAGGGTCTGGAATGTAGAACTCAGTGATGCTGTGCAACTGTGAGTGTGGTCACTGTGCCCCCTAGTGGAGGCCTGCTGCTACGGCACCCACCACAGGCCCAGGTCCTCACTCAGTCCCTTCTCTTCCCCAGGATGCTATGACCAAGGCCTGCTCAGGAGAAGGGGTGAGGACTGTTGGGGTGGGGGGTGGGGTGGGTAGGTCTTTGTTGTCGTTTTGTTTACAATAGTATGAGGCCATCAAGCCTAAGCACCTGCCCAACTCCAGTGACTTGAATCAAAACAAATAGAGCCCTGAGCTTCAAGTTTCTTCACCCATGCTTCAAAGAGCTGAGTAGAATATTGCTAAGCCCCTTCCAGGTGAAACTGTAGAATTCTAAGACCCCATGATTCTGGAGGAGGGGCCGTGAGGGTCCACTGGAAAATGCTTTCTATAGTTATCAGCAAAAATAAAATCAGCTTTCTCTATCTTTTCTTGTTCTTCCGTCACATACAAGAGGCCTTGTCAGAGAAGATACCATGTAAGGAGCAAAAATAGCTTCCCCTGAGAATTAACCAGAGAACTCCTGCCCATCCCCACTGCCATCCCAGAGAGCTCATGACTCACTTGACTGGAATTTGCTTCTCAGAGTTGGAGACATGAGAGTTGGAGACTGGAAGCTATTGGCCTGTTGCAGAGCTGTGGCCAAAGAAAGAAAAGGGCAGGGTTGATGGAGAGAGAGTAAAAGTCCATTCAATGTGTAGAACAAATAGGGATTTTTCTCCTACAGCCCATTAACAAAACTTAATAGGTCAATGATTATACTTGACTGAGCCACTTCCTTCTCTCAAATCCCACCTCCCTGTGCCCATATCTATGCCTCTAAATTTAATTAATTAATTCATCAAATATTTAATGAGAACCTGCTTGGGAGAGGTACTATAGTCTTCCAGAAAATGTCTCAAAATATGAGCTAGCATCCTAACTCAGTGATCACTAATAAGCATATATTTTTTGTATTATTTTCATTTTTTTAGTAGAACAGTTCTTGAGAGCTGGGGTCTTACATCAACGACCCTCGTACATAATAGATAAAAAGCCAGATTTTCTCTAATTGAAGCAGGGAGTCTTCAGAAAGCACTTCCCTCTGCTTCTCTTTCCCCCACAGCGACCCCCAAACCCATTGGAAACCACTTTCAGCTGAACTTCTGGAAATCCACTGCCATAACCCCTCTCTTGGTCTGTTCCCAACGGAAACACATTTTCAGGACATGGTGTACTGCAGACTGAAGACCTTCTGCCCAGTTGGGCCATAAGGATTAGCTGAGTCAAATAAACATCACATTCAGAAAGAATTGTTTCTTGGCCCTCCAGGGTGTAAGAGTGGGCAGTGGGACCCAAGTATACCAAGCTCCCACGCAGGGCCCTCAGACTTTGGCCTCAAATTCCAAGGTCTCTCAAGTTCAATCACAGAGAAAGAATGAGAGTGAGAGGCCCTCTGCACACGGAATGCTTATGTGAAGGTGGGACCAAGAGGCATGGAGGGAAAGGAAGCCCATGAGAGTGATGTGAGTGTGGGACAGTAAGAGCAGGGGAGAGGAATGTGGGAGTGGGACAGTAAGAGCAGGGCAAGGTTTGAGTATCAACCAACTTTGACATCAACCCTGGAGTGGGCCCTGATTCACACTGACCCCATATGTGTCAGATCTGAGAGTGTTCAACATTTGCACCACCCAGAGACTCCAAAGTTTGAGCACCCAAAACAAAACCTGTTGCTATCGAGTCAATTTCAACTCTAGTGACAAGTAGAATTGCCCCACAAGGTTTCCAAGGCTGTAAATCATTTCAGAAGCAGACTGCCACATCTTTCTCCCTCAGGGCAGCTGGAAGGTTCAAATAACCAACGTTTTAGTTAGCAGCAGACCATTTAACCACTGTGCCACCTACAAGACTTGCTAAATCCAAAGACCAGCTGGCCTAGCCCTCTCTCTTCATGAAAAACAGTCCTGAATAGTCCACTCTCCAACAGTTCTCAGAGTTGGAACGCAGGCTCTCATCAGCCAGCGGCGGAAGCACCAGTGTCAACCCACTACCTGGGGCCTTCCTTTCAGCTTCTTAGACCTTTGCCTCCTTCCTCTCACTTGTTGCATTTGTAGACGCTTGGTGCCCGTCTGGCCTATCCCCACTCCCACAATCAATCAGGGTCTCATAATCAGCACCACGGGTTTGCGAAAGAGCCTGGGTGGACAGATGCAGTGTATGGTCTTGTGATCTTCCCGTTATAAGAATCCTCTTGGCTGGGCAGTCTACCTACACCATGCATCCACTTTCTCCCTACAAAGTTCAGGTTGGGCTTGTCTAAGCTCTAAGTTTTGCAAGAGGAGCAAATGGATCTCAAGCACAGCCTTCGGTCAAAATTACCCTCCCACACACCTCATGGAAAATGTCTCAGGAAAAATACAGGATTGCTTAAAGCTCTCATTGCTCCTCCTTAGGCTCTAACTTTGTGGAATGGAACCTAAAAATGGCTAAAAGTCATAAGACGTTTTCTGTCACTGGTGTTTAGAGGGCACATATCCACACATTTTAACCACAAGAGGAAAAATAGGATGGGTAGTAATAATTAGATCTGGTCAGAGTAGCATAAGTGGAGCTAGTTTCCATCTTCTGAGCTTACATTTCAATGCTCTAAGGGCACTTTTGGACATCTTAGTGCAAGGCCTGCTACAAAAAGCAGTAAGAGGGTAAGTATTTTGCCATATGGTGCTAAAACAAAAACAAAAACAAACTCACTGCTGTTAAGTCAATTCCGACTCATAGTGACCCCTCCTTGGGTTTCTGAGGCTATATCTCTATGGAAGTAGATTGCCCCATCTTCCTTCCGAGGACTGGCTGGTGGGTTTGAACCAGCAGTTTTCTGGTTAGCAGTAAGATGCCTTAGCACTACGCCACCAGAGCTCCCATATGGTGCTAATGATATTTTGTTACAAATGAGTAATGGTCATCATAGACCACTGTTATCAATGATTAGGCCATCCTGTTGGATGAACAGGCCATCCTGTTATCAATGATTCCCAGAAAAACAGAAACAAAAACAAAAACAGAAAACAACAAGAGATAGATACAAATTCTTCAAAATAGGAATAATTTGGGGGCAGATTACCTTCCAAATATCAATTGGTTGATGTTCAAGAATGCAATGCACTAATTCAATTAGTTAGTTAGGGGTACATTTTATAACTAATTCATCTAAGCAGATCTTCCAGGAAGTTGTTCTTCTGTAATTTCCAAAGTGTAGGACATGAACCACCTGCATCAAAGCACCCGGGCTGCTTACATAAAATGCAGATCCTGGTCTTTCCTAGACCTACTAAATCTGAACCTCTGAAGGTGGGACCCCAGCAATCTGCTTCTGAAGTAAGATTTTTAAGAACCACTGAGCTAGATGTTTTAGGGGAACATTATTGAGCATTTTCTATGACCCCAATAACACAAGTTTAAGTTATATTGTGGATCATCATCTTGGGTGTGTGCTACGATAACAGACTTTGAGGACTCAATAGATTATTCTTTTAAGTGCTAATAGAGAAAAAAAAAAGTCATACAATATCCTGGTCTCATTATAAAGCAGTATCTTGGTCTCATCCATGGTGGCATTTCCCTCAGCCCACCACTGAGCCATTTATCCAGGTGAGACTCATGGCTAATGAGGACCCAGAATATCCACAACATGATGCAAACCCTTCATCTTTTGGTAAAGTGATGAATTCAGTCATAACTAGCAACATAAAATACAGAAATTTTAACCTTAAAATGTCTGCCTATCAATGATCAAAACGTGATTGAAAGAGACTAAATTGATAGAGGATTGTCTGAAAGTCACACAATCTATCTACTTCTCCATATTTTATCACATGATTAAGCTGGACTGTCAGAAACAGCATGCTGTAGCTTCCTGCCTTGCTCTCCCAGCCCCACCCCACACATCTGGGAGAAAGGTTGCGCTTACTCCCAGTTGTTTCCACACCCTCACCTTCCAGGAAAGTTGTGCTTCAGGGGTATATCCTTTCACCATATTTAGTCCATCAGTAGGCTGAGGAAATAATCTGAGAAGCTGAACAATATGAAGAAGAAATGCAGAATCAGGATTGGAGGAAGACTCATCAACAACCTGAGATATGCACATGACACAACCTTGCTCGCTGAAAGTGAAGAAGACTTGAAGCACTTAATGAAGATCAAAGACTACAGCCTTCAGTATGAATTACACTTCAACATAAAGAAAACAAAAACCCTCACAACTGGGCCAATAAGCAACAACACAATAAATGAAGAAATGACTGAAGTTGTCAATTATTTTGTTTTACTTGGATCTACAATCAACACTCATGGAAACAGTAGCAAGAAATCAGATGACATATTTCACTGAGCAAATCTGCTGCAAAAGACTCCTTTAAAGTGTTAAAGTGCAAAGATGTCCCTTTGAAGACTAAGGTGCACCTGGCCCAAGCCATGGTATTTTCAATTGCCCCATATGCATGTGACAGCTGCACAATGAATAAGGAAGGCCAAAGAGGAATTGATGTCTTTGAATTATGGTCTTGGTGAAGGATACTGAAAATACCATGGACTGCCGGAAGAATGAACAAATCTGTCTTGGAAGAACTACAGCCAGAATGTTCCTTAGAAGTGAGAATAACTAGACTTCATCTCCTGTACTTTGGTCATGTTGTCAGAAGGGACCAGTCTGTGGAGAAGGATATCATGCTTGGTAAAACAGGGGGTAAGCAAAACAATGAGTGGCTATAACAACGGGCTCACACATAGTAAGATTGCAAGGATGGTGCAGGACCAGGCAGTGTTTCGCTCTGTACACAGGGTTGCTATGAGTTGACTGCACCTAACAACAACCTTCCAGCAAGGGACGCTGCATGGCACAGCCTGAGGGTAACCACGACTGTACTTTCTGAAAGCCATTATTTATGACACGATCCAACACATCTCTCAATATCACCTATTCTAAAGCTTTCTATAGAGTTAAGCATTGAGAAACATTTTGCCTGCTCTGAGAAATCCATGTATTCCTCCTGAACAATGAAATAGTAATTGTCTGTTTCTTTTTACTCTGGCTGCCAAAGAACTCTGAATCAAATCTGCGATTCAGCTAAAGCAACTGGTTAGGACTACGATCTACCTCTTTGTAGTCCTAACCTAGTTTTGTTAATCCTGATCTCGAGGCATTCATTTTCATGTATATAAACATATAATTTTGCTTTATGTCTTACCTGTAAGCTGTCTAAAATCCCCTGGCAATTGGGTGGAGAGAAAGGAGAAGTAGAGAGAAGGGTAAAAGGCAGGCAGGCTTTTTATTTGTAGAAGAGGCAGCCAGAGCCCAGGGAGGTGAGGGACGTAGCACAGCCAAGCAGTAACCAGACAGGGCTGGGACCAGTGGGGCTACAGTCCTATATCCAGTCCACCACATGTGCTAACCTTCTGGACAGCCCCACAAATGATACTTAACACACGTTTTGATGACAAGTTACCCTTTTTTAAAAAAAGAGGCTCACATGGGAGAGTAAGTCCAGAGTCTCCAGGCTTTAAAAAATCTTATATGCTCCTTAAAAGCAAGAATGCCGAGACTTCCACCCATTTACAGATACGCCTCGTTTTATTGAGATTCATGTTACTGCACTTCGCAGACACTGCGGTTTTTTTTTCACAAATTTGAAGTTTTGTGGCAACCCTGCATTGAGCAGGTCTGTTGGCACCATTTCCAACAGCATGTGTTTACTTTCTGTCTCTGTGTTACATTTTGAAAATTCTCACAATATTTCAAACTTTTTCCATAATGTTCTTGCACACTTAATAGGCTATAGTCTAGTGTAAACCAAAATTTATATGCATTAGGAAAGCAAACAATTCGTGTGACTCACTTTATTGTGATATTTGCCTTATTGCAGTGGTCTGGAACCAAACCACAGTATCTCCAAGGTATTCCTGTATTTTGGGCACATCATCAGGAAAGACCAGTTGCTGGAAAAGGGCTTCACGTTTGGTGAAGTAGAGGGTCAGTGGAACCAAAGGAAACCCTCAGTGAGAGTGATTGCTGTTGTTGTTGTTATGTGCCGTCGAGTCGGCCCCGACTCATAGTGACCCCTCCTTGGGTTTATGAGGCAGTATCACTACGGAAGTAGGATTGACCAACCTTCCTTCTGAGGAGTGGCTGGTGGGTTTGAACCACCAGCCTTCTGGTTAGCAGTCAAGTGCTTTAGCCACTATGCTACCAGAGCTCCTTGTTGTTAGTAGCCGTCAAGTCAGACCTGACTCACAGTGACCCCAGGTAAAACAGAACAGCACACTGCCTGTCCTGTGCATCCGCACAGTCGTTACTGTGTTTGAGCCCATTGTCACAGCCACTGTGCCAATTGCTCTCACTGAGAGTCTTCCTTTTTTCACTGACTCTCTCCTTTACCACTCATGACGTTCTTCTCCAGGGAATGGTCCCTCCTGACAACAAGTCCACAGCACAAGAGATGAAGTCTCGCCATTCTCACTTCTGAGGAGCATTCTGACTGTACAAGACAGATTTGTTTCTTCTGCTGGCAGTCCAGGGTATATTCAATATTCTTTGCCAACCCCATAACTCAGAAGCGTCAGTTCTTTTGTGGTCTTTCTTATTCACTGTCCAGCTTTCACATGCATATGACGCAATTGAAAATGCCATGGCTTGGGTCAGGTGGACCTTAAATCTTCAGAGACATCTTTGCTCTTTAACACTATAAAGTGGTCTTTTGTAGCAGATTTGCCCAATGCAGTATGTCATTTGGTTTCTCTACTGCTGCTTCTAGGTATTGATTGTGGATCCAAGTAAAATGAAATCCTTGACAACTTCAATCTTTTCTCCATTTGTCATGATGATTCTATTGGTCCAGTTGTGAGGATTTTTGTTTTCTTTTTATTGAGGTGCAATCCATATTAAAGGCTGTCATTTTTGATCTTCATCAGTAAATGCTTCAAGTCTTCTTCTCTTTCAGCAAGCAAAGCTGTGTCATCTTTATATCTCAAGTTGCTAATGAGTCTTTCTCCAATCCTGATTCTGCATTTCTTCTTCATGTAGTCCAGCTTCTCAGATGATTTACTCAGCATACAGATTGGCTAAGTATGGTGAAAGGATACAACCCTGATGCGCACCTTTCCTGATTTTAAACCATGTAGTTATAGTAGTCCCTTGCTCTGTTCGAACAACTGTACCTTGTTCTATGTACAGGTTCCTCATGAGCACAATTAAGTGTTCTGGAATTCCCATTCTTCACAATGTTACCCAGAATTTGTTATGATCCGCACAGTTGAATGCCTTTTCATAGTAAAACACAGGTAAGTACGTCAGTGAAACAAAGGAAACCCTCAAACACACCATGGTCATGAAGGTGGCACAGGGCCGGGCAATGTTTTCTTCTTTTATACACAAGGTTGCATGATTTGGTGCTGAATCGACAGCAAGTAACAACCACAACATATGAACTCTCTTTCCTGCTCCAGGCCTGTCTTCCCACAAAACCATCAATACCAGTGAAAACCAAAAAAAAAAAAAAACACACCAAACTCTGCTGTCGAGTCGGATTCGACTCATAGTGACCCCTCCTTGGGTTTCCGAGGCAGTATCAGTATGGAAGTGGATTGCTCCATCTTCCTTCCGAGGAGTGGCTGGTGGGTTTGAACCTCCAGCCTTCTAGTTAGCAGTCAAATGCCTTAGGAACATGTGTTGTTGTTGCTGTTGTTATGTGCTGTCGAGTTGGACCCAACTCATAGCCACCCCTCCTTGGGTTTCCGAGGCAGTATCACTACAGAAGTAGATTGCCCCATCTTCCTTCCG
>NW_006921601.1:9617613-9655253 GCF_000298275.1 Orycteropus afer afer | reverse complement strand
TAGATGGTGCCCAGCTACCACTGTCATCCACTTGGAAGGGGATCTATGTAGGAGATCCTGGATAGAGAGGGAGAACAATGTGGAACAAAACTCAACATCATTTGGAAAATAAAAGGGGGGCGGGACCAGCTTTCCTGGTCTGATAGAGCCTGATGGAACCACTGAGACTATGGCCCTAGCTGCCCTTCAGGTCTGGAATTGAACCCACACCTATGGCTTCCAGCCAAACAAAAGACAGGCATATGAGCTGAACATTAACCTGAGGTAGATGCACTCCTTGGAGAGAACAATCATGGGAGAAAGAAGGGCTGCTTATGCACAGGGAGACAGCTCAGGGGGCAGAAGGGCATGGAGGGACGGAACACAGGGAAGAGGTAACTACTGGGAGGAAGTGTGAGGGGAGCTGTTGCATTGTGGTAAATTGTGGTCAATATCATGAGACAAAGCGTATGTGAACTGCTGTATGGAAAGTGAATTTGCTCTGTAAATTTTCATCCAAATCACATACACACACAAAAAAAAAATTTGTCCTGGGGATTAAATGGCATCATGTATGTGAAAAGAAGGAGGAGCCCTGGTGGTACAAAGATTAAGCACTTGGTTGTTAACTGAAAGGTCTGTTGCTTGAATCAACCAGCAGATCCAGAGGAGAAAAGCCCTGGCAATATGTTCCCATAAAGATTACAGCCTAGCAAACCCCACGAGGCTGTTCTGCTCTGTCCTATTGGGTCACTGTGAGCTGGAATCTACTCGATGGCAGATGATAACATGTGAAAAGGCCTGGCCCACTACAGGTATTCAATAAAAGTGCCTTCATTATTATGCAGGTAAAATTTCAGAAGCCCCTGGGTGGTGCAAACTGTTAAGCTATTTGACTGTGAGCTCAAAGGTTAGCAGTTCGAACTCACCCAGAGGCACTATGAAAGACAGGCCTGGTGATCTACTTCCAAAAACTCACAGTCTCAAAAATTCTATGGAGCAGTACTAAGAGTAGTGGGTCACCATGAGTTGGAATCGACCCAATGACAACTAACAACAACAACAAAGTATGTATCAGTGTATCCCATGAACCCCAAGCACCTGGTCAGTGCCCCCTGAGCTGCCCGAGAGGCACAAGTGCCCAGGTGGCACCAGGAAGACCCCTCCTGTGCTGCTCAGGGTTGCAGATTCTCCCACAGCTAAGCCCCCCTCCCTTCTGTCAATGCAGTGGAATGCTGGGCCCCCAGGGGATGGACACAGGGGAGGCAGGAGGGAGTCTGCTCCAGGCACAGTGTCCTGGGAACTTCTTATCACTGCCTGCCTGTGACAGATACAGCCAGTCAGGTACCTCTTCAGTTGCCCCACTTGGGATTCCAAAGCTTCTCATGGAGAAGAATGCCAGGCCTATGTCCAGTCCCTTCACTTCTACCACATAGGCCCAAGGGTTCCAGCCCCCTACTTTTGAGCCTGAGGGGTAGACCTAGTATCACTTGGTTCTCCATGAAAACTGGCCTTGGGAGTTCCCCTTCCCATACCCCAGAATCCAGTCAACCTGTTCCCAATGAAGCCAGGCTTTCTGCTCACCATGCACCACTTTGGACTTCTCCGGGCACTGTGGAGAGACTGCCCCAGTCAGGGCCTCACTCCGGGAGATATGCTGGGTGAGGGGCTTTGGTAGGGGTGGGGGTTCCAGACACTGGGGTCTCCCCTCACAGGGCTCTGCATGGGAGGCCTCTTCATCACAGTCAGACTCTGTTTCAGAGCTAGAAGGAGAAAGGAGAGAGAGGAACCATGAGGAACCCTGGAATCCCCCTGCACACACACACACACACACAGATTAACCCATCACTGACTCTAGCAGACCCTGGGATGCTGGGATAAGGCAGTGGGTTTTTAATCTCTGTGCTCTAACCCTTGAATCTGAGCTGGCCTATGAGTTGCTTTGGCCAACTGAATACAAGCAATGGAAGTAATACTGTGCCAGTTCTAAGCCTAGGCCTCAAGAGGCTGCATGCTCCACTCTTTCTCCTAGAACCAAGTGAATCAGCCTGGGCTCCTGTAGGGAGATGAAGGACACCTGGCCCAAAAGCCTCCTCAAACATATGAGGGAGCCGGCTGAGACCAGAAGAACCGTCCAGCTAAGCCTTGTTCAAACTGCTGACCCACAGAATCAGGAGCATAACAAATGGGCATTGTTCTTACTAACTTTTGAGCTGATTTGTTACTCAGCATTAGTGTAGTAATGGATACAGGGGCCTCTCCTGGCCACCCAGTCTAAAGTAGCTGACCAGTTTCTATCATATACTTCTATTTCTCTATCTGGCATATAGGTGAGCTTTCTCTTTTAATTCTTTACTTGCTTAATGGGTGGCTACACTATTTGACCACCACCTGTCTATTGTTTGTCATACTGTGGTGGCTGTGATGTTGGAAGCTATGCCACCAGTATTTCAAATGCCAGCAGTGTCACTCAGGTGGACAGGTTTCACTGGAGTTTCCAAACCAAAAAAGACTAGGAGGAAAGACCTGGCAATCTACTTCCAAAAATTAGCCAATGAAAATCTTATGGATCGCAACAGAACATTGTGTAACTGGCTTGTTTTGGACATGCCATCAGGTGGAACCACTCCCCAGAAGAGGACATCATGTTTGGTGAAGATCTTCCTTCATGAGAATGACACAGGACTGGGTAATATTTTGATCTGTTGTACATTGTTGTTGTTGTTATGTGCCTTCGAGTCAGACCCGACTCATAAAAACCCCTCCTTGGGTTTCTGAGCGAGTATCACTATGGAAGTAGATTGCCCAACCTTCCTTCCGAGGAGTGGCTAGGGGGTTTGAACCGCCAGCCTTCTGGTTAGCAGTCAAGTGTCTTAGGCACTATGCTACGAGAGCTCCCTGTTGTACATTAGGTCACCATAAGTCAGAGTTAACACAATAACAGCTAGCCAGCTATCTATCTATCCATCCATCTGTGGTAGTTAAGGTTGTATGTCAACTTGGCTGGGCCTGGTTGAGTGGCTGGGCAAATAGAGGTAGCTATTCCTCATGGTGAGATTGGTAATTAACTCCATGGTGGAATCTATTGGAGCAGCTTTAGGGATGAGGACTGCTTCCAGTATATAAGAAGCGACTGTGAGGAAGGTCTCCAGTTGATGGCATGCTTGAACACTGCATGTGGCTGAGCTGTTCAGCAGCCTGCCATGTTGCCCTGCCGATCTTGGGACTTTTAATGGACATGAGTCAATGGCCTGCTCTATAGTTTGGTAATATTGGGACTGCGCCTTTTCACTTGTCGACCTTGGGTTTGTCAGCCTCAGAAGCCAGCAGCTGCCTGAGTTAAGAGAAGCCTCCAGCTGCAGTGGGCTAGGAGCAAGAGGCAGAACTGAAGCCCAAGGTTGAGGGGCTTTCACTCAGTCTCTAGAGCCTGGCACTTTGAACTCGGACTTCTAGCCTCTAAAACTATAAGAGAATAAACTCCTGTTTGTTAAAACCATCCCATTTGTGGTATATTCCTGTCAAAGCAGCACTAGGTAACCAAAACACCATCCTATTTGAATTAAAGTTCTGTGAGAACAAGGGCTTAGTCTGGTCTTGGCCACTGCTATATCCTCAAAGTCTGGCAAATAGTAAGCAATTGATACCTATTTGCTGACTGACCTCCTGAATGAATTCTATGTGTCTAGAGGAGGCTGAGAAGGAGCTCTGGTGGCACAGTGCCTAAGGTATTTGATTGCTAACTAGAAGGCTGGCGGTTCCAACCCACCAGCAGAAGGAAGATAGAGCAATCTACTTTCATAAAGATTTACTGCCTTGGAAACCCAGTGAGGGTTGCTATGAGTCGGAATTGACTCCATGGCAGGGGGTTATCTTTTTCTTGGTTTGGGCAAGGCCAAGAGTCTTCATTTCTAAAGACCACTTTAGGGATTCTGATGCAGACAGAGAGGGTAATACTGTGAGAACTACTGAACTAAGGCACCAGGGCTTCATGTCTTGTGTTGCTCTGCCAGCCAACCTTCCCATCACCATGCCTCATCATGTTACATTGGGAGGGCTCCACAGAACCCCTTCCCTGTGACAGGTGACACCTGTTATGCACGCCTTGTGTGGCTTGAATGTTAAATACCTTCAGGGAAGAAGACAGTGGGGCCAGAGCTTTTCCCTTCTCTGAGAGAACAGCTGCTCACATTTATATACCTAAAACCAAAAACCAAACTCACTGCCATGGAGTTGGATCTGACTCATAGCGACCCCTCCTTGGGTTTCCGAGGTGGTATTACTATGGACGTAGATTGCCCAACCTTCCTTCCGAGGAGTGGCTGATGAGTTTGAACCGTTATCTCATTATGCGACATTTCATATTTCCAATAATAGTAAAAAATCTACTATCCTACGATTTTGTGCATTAACGATGTATGTCTGGTAGTAATGAACACTGATGCACAAGGTAAGAGTAATGCTGGCTGTGATGATTAAGGTTGTGTGTCAACTTGGCTGGGCCATGATTCTCAGTGGTTTGGCAGTTATGGAATGATGTCATCCTCCATTATGTGATCCGATGTGGTCATCCTCCATTTCTGCATAACATTGATTTTCACAAAACATGTAAGTGAGGAGTGGGTGCAGTTCTTATTGTGTGCCAGAGATTGTTCTGCACACATTACATGCATTAATTATTTGATCCTTACAACTCCCTGTGAGGCAGAGACTACTACTGTCCCATTTTATAGGTAAAGAAATGGAAGCAGAGAAGTCACACTGCAAGGAAGTGAAGGCTGAATCCTGAATGCTATCCCATCCCTGCAACCCCTGTCCCTCCCCACCATTCCCTAGCAGCCTGAGCATACCTGCTGTTGTCACTGGTGACAAGGACACATACAGCCAGCACATCCTGCCCAACTGCGTCTTCAACAGGGCTGATCCTCACTGAGGTCCACTCGGAGGGCAGTGGAGAGGTGGGTCCACATTCCACATCACTGAGCTCTGGCTCAGGGATACTCTTTGGCTTCTTGGGGGAGGTTGGTTCATCTGTTGAGAGGAGAACAGATCTAGAGAGATGGGAATGAACAGCCCCAGAGGGCACCTGCTCCTCCTGGGGTTTGGACATGATGCTGGGGGTGAAGGAGGCAGATCTGAGGTCAACACAGACCTCCAGGCTTGACATTATAGTCCTCTGGGCCACTGCTGAAGCCCCACCACTCAGCCTAACAGACACCCCAGCATTTAGAACCCATTTCTCTCTCTTTTTTTTTTTTTTTAATTTTTATTATGATTTGGGTGAAAGTTTACAGAGCAAATTCATTTTCCATACAGCAGTTCACATACACTTTGTCTCATGACATTGACTGCAATTTCCCATAATGCAACAGCTTTCTTCCCACTTCCTCCCCATAGTTACCTCTTCCCTGTGTCCTTCTCTCCTATGCACTCCTGCCCCCTGTTCTGTATCCCTGTGCAGACACAGCCCTTCTATTCTCCCATGATTGATCTGTCCAAGGAGTGTATCTACATAATGTAAATGTAGAACACATCTCTTGTGTGCAGGGCACAATCACACATATCACACCATTTAATCTGCAAGAAGGTCTTAAAATGTTTAGAGGACCCACCCCAAGCCCACTGGGCCTGTTACTGTCAAAATTGCAATGACCAACAAGTTGCTAAATCCAGGGATAAATTCTCAGTTCTCATCTTCCTGTACACAACAGCAGAATCTGACGCAGCTGATCACTCCCTCATTCTAGAAACAGCTCTTCTCTTGGCTTCCAGGGCAACTCAGCCTCTTGGTTTCCTCCTTCTCACTGGCCATCTCCTTCTTTGTCTCCTCTGCTGGTTCCACATTTTCTCCCTGACCTTTAACACTGGGGGGCCCCAAGGCTGTCTTTGAACTTCTGATCTCTGTCTACACTCACGTCCTTGATGATCTTATCCACTCTCAAGGCTTTAAACATCCTCTAGATATCAATGAATCCAAAATTTACATCGATCCACCCCTGAGTATAGACTTATTGGCATCTCTACTTGGACATCGTATAGCTATATCAAGTTCAACATGTCCAGATTGAACTCGTCATCTCTCTCCAAACTTACTTCACCCACAGCCTTCCCTATGTCAGTAAATAGCAACTTTAGCCTTCTACTTGTTCATGTCAAAGTCCCTAGGGTCAGTCTTGACATCTCCCTTTCATACTTCACTCAAAGCCATTGACAAATCCTGTTGGGTCTACCTTCAAAAAATTGTCAGAATCCATTTACCTCTCAACACCTCTCTGCTATCACCTTGATCCTAGCCACCCACATCTCTTGCCTGGGTTATAGAAATAGCCTTCTACACGGCATCCCTGCTTTTCTCCTCCACCACCTTCACTTTAGTCTATTTTCAACACAGCTGCCAGAGTGACCCACTGAAATATATAAATCAGATCCTGCCACTCCTCTGCTCAAAACCCTCCATTGACTTCCTTTTACGCAGAGTTAAAGCTGAAGTCCTTACTGTGGTCTTCAAAGTTCTACACAATTTAGTTGCCTGTGACCCCTAGACCTTATTTCCTGGTACAGCCTCCCACTCTCTGCGTCAGCCTCATTACCCCATGGTGTTCCTCCAGCACTCTGGACATGCTTTCATCTCAGGACCCTTGCACTGGCACTTGTCTCTGCCTACAATAGGCTTTCCCCAGACATGTGCGTGCAGGGCTCTCTTGATCATTGCCTTCAAGTCTCTGATCAAGTGTTACCTTCTCAATAAGCTCTACTCTGATCACCTTATTCAAAACTGCCACACACAACCTGTGACACGGATGGCAGGCATTTGACAAGTAGCTTACTTTTATTGCGTGCTCTTCATTCCCCTTCCAACACATAGCACATAGTGCCTTCTGACGAACTATAAATTTGTCTTATGTATTTGGTGTATTATCTGTCTCCTACAACTAGCATGTAAGCAGTGATTTTTATCTGTTGGTAAAATTGTGCCAAGTAAAGAGATGCTCAGTAAACATCTGTTGACAAATAAATGAATGAATGAGCAAAACAAGCAGCCTGTGTCCCATCTCCATCTTGGCCACTACCTAGCTGGGTGACCCCTTTCTCTGGTCACAGTGAAGCTAGTGTCCTTCCTCCTTTATAAGGCACCTCAGCATGGCTTTCTTTTACCTTCTGGGCACCTCCCTCCCAATTAGGGTCATTCTTTCTCTCTTTCTTGGGTCCATAGCTCTTTTCTCTACAGGATATTTTCCATGAATATTTGAATATGCTGAAGCTTTCCTTGTCTTCAGAAAACTCTTTAACCCCAGTCTGACTCCTAGTCCTAAGCCAGCTCTCTTCATCCTTCCCAGCCCATCTTCTTGAAAGAGTTGCTACATTCACTTTCTCCCTTCTTCACCTCCCAATCATTTACTCATCACCCCCTACAATCCTACCTGTATGCTTCCACCACTCCCCCAAATTGCCCTCAACAAAGTCCTCAGTGGCCTCCTTGTTGCTAAATTCAATTTACAAGACTTTGGGGTCCTCCTGCAGCCATTGGTCCATTTGACCCTTCCCTGCTCCTGGGGATACTTTCTCTCCCCTGCCTTTCTGGCTGTTCCATCTTGGCCATCTAGTCCTCCAGCCAGCCCTGAAATGTTGAGGTTCTTCAAGGTTCTACCTGAGTCGTCCTGTCTTCTCACCCTACATTCTATCTGGGAGATACCATCTACTCCCCAAGTATCTGTCAGACAACTCACAAAGTTTCTCCAGATTTCTCACCTAAATTTAGATCCACACGCACAAGCTTCTGGAGGACGTCTTTCCTGGATGCCCTCAGGCACCTCAAACTTCATGTACCCCAATCAGAGTCCATCACCCTCTGAACACTCTGCTTCCCTCCCAGCACTTCTTACGTCAGTCACCACCACCACCCTCACCCATTCCCCTCTCAAGCCCAAAACTCTGAGGTCATCACCTCTAACTCCTCTTTCTCTCTTTCTACCTTCTTCCCCAAATGAATAGCTCCAATCCATTGTTGCCACTTAGGACTTGGGCTCAGTGTTGACAGATCCACTTATTTCAATAAATAATGTGAAATGTCTTAAGTTTTAAAATATTGTACAGATCAAGCAAAATATGTCTATGGGCAGATTTTGGCAGTGGGTTTCCAGTTTATAACCCCTGGAGTGTGTTAATACTTGTTGATGTGTTTGTGTGGCTACATGTTAATGTTGGTGTGATTGTGGATGAAAGGCATTTGAGAAGTAGAGCTTATAATTGGATACTTGGCTTCATGATCATTAGCATCATCATCACAGTAGCAGATTACTTGTATGGAATGCTACATAAACAGCAAGAAGTGTTTAAGCATTTTGCATATAATTAAGGCTAAGAAATCCAACACAACATTCTAAGTATTATTATTATTTCCATTTTTCTGCTGAGCAAATGGAAGCACAGAGAGGTTAAAACACCAGTATGGTTACATTTTGTCAGAGCATGGGGATCAGTTGTATGTCTGTGAGAACCACAGATGGATACCCAGTATGTGTGGCCTTTGCTCTGGGAAGACTGGAATCTGTCCCCAGTTTTTCACTAACTTCCTGTAACACATGTACAGAAAGTCCTGTGACTTTGCAGTCCCTACCACTAGAGTAGGCAGATATGTCCTTGCCCTAATGATGCACAGTTGGCCACAAGTCTTGTTTTGACCAGTGGAAAGTTAGTGAATGTGACGTGAATGGAGGCTTTAAATGTGCTTGCTGGTTTGGCTTGTCCGCTCATACACCTGCCAGTTTACCATCAGAAGAGCTTATCCCTGACGTCCGTGGCCTCTGCAGCCTGAATCCTTGATTGAGGGTGCATGGAACAGGTCCAGAGCCAACCTACAGCCTGGAGCCCAGCCTGACACCTCTTGTGTGAGCCCTACCCACTTTCAGATTTATAGTCTGAGGCAAAGCCACCCAAGCCAACCCACAGGCTCACGAGCAAGAAAAACAGATGTGATAAGCCGTGGACATTTGGGAGACTTGTATAAATTATGGTAGCAGACACTCAATGCTATACCTGGGCTATATCTGTGTCAGTAAGTTTATATCTATAAGTAAGTGGTTTATATGTGTGTGAAGTCCATGCCCAAGTATCTGTATATTCAACAGGTGCTACTGGCTCCCTCCTCTGATCCAAGGATCCTGGATTATGGCTGCATCTAGCCATCTGCAACCATCTCCAGGTGAGCGCCAGGGCTCACTCTGTGCTGTGTGCTCATGCCTTCCCCCAAGCCCCACCACACACACACGCTGTCTCCCCCAGGCTCTTTTGCCCTCTGCCTTAGACTTTGCCCGAAGTTATCTGTCGGTGGGGAGAATCCAGGATCATGGTGGGGGCTGTGGGAGACCAGGGGAAGAAGTTTGTAGGGGTAGAGGGTGAGGAGGAAGATCTACTACCTCCCACTGTAACTGCCACCAATGTCCTATTGGAACACAGGTCTGCTCAGAACAGAGTGCCTCACCCCCTTCTCAGCACTCTGACCAGACCCCTGTGCCCTGGGAAGGATGAGGCTCCAGAAATTCTCAGGCTGGGGCTGGGCCTGTCTGCAAGCTTGGCAGAGCCAGGCAGTGCCAGGGAATATCTGTCCTCACCTCACACACCACCTGAGCAGCTAAGTCAGGAGGTCCTTTCTAGTGAGGCTGTGCTGCAGTGTCAGGTGAAGACCTTTGTACCAGTCCTGCTGGTGACATTGTCTCTGCTCTCTACCCAAGTCATCCTCAGATCTCAGAGGCGATATCAATGCAACACATCCGCCTGTGCATTGTTATTAACCCCATTTTACAGATAAGAAAACTGAGGCTCAGAGAAGTTCTCTCACTTGTTCAAGGTCACACAGCTCCTAATTGCCAGAATCAGTTTTGGCTCTGGGCTTGGAAAGCTCCCCTTGCTGTCTTTCCCACTGTTCTCTCTGGAGAAGAAAACATATATAAAGCAAGCAGATAAACTGAGTGTATCTGTCAGGAAAACAGACTCAAGCTGAGGAGTTCAGCAGAGGAAAGTTAATATTGGCTAGAGTTCTGGTGGAATAGTGCCTAAGGCATGGGGCTGCTAACCAGAAGGCTGGCGGTTCAAACCCATCAGCCACTCCTTGGAAGGAAGGTTGGGCAATCTACTTCCATAGAGATAACAGCCTCGGAAACCCAAGGAGAGGTCACTATGAGTCAGATTCGATTCAACAGCAGTGAGTTTGTTTTTTTCATAGGCATATATAGGAGCTCTGGTGGTGTGGTGCCTAAGGCATTTGACTGCTAACCAGAAGGCTGGCAGTTCAAATCCACCAGCCATTCCTCGGAAGGAAGACTGGGTAATCTGTAGAGATATCACCTTGGAAGCCCAAGGCGTAGCAATGAGTTGAACCGACACGATGGCCGTGAGTTTTTCAGAGTTTACAGGTGTATATTACTTAATGTCCATTGAACCGGCCACATATAGTCCAGGTGTCCAAGTGACAGAATTCCAGACCCTCATCCTGCAGTCAGAGCCCCACTTCTGCTTGACTGCTGCGTGCAGCCTGGAAGCCAGCCAGCGTGTGGCCATGGAGGCCCAGGCCCAAACTCCCAATCCCAGTGTTCCTTGGCTCCTGCAGCTCTGTGAGTCTAGTCCCTGTGTTTTGCAGGCTGTGGCACAATAGGGTGTCAATGGAAAGGTGTGCACCATGGCTGGGGCCCCCTTGGCCCACACTGACCCCACCTCAGGTAGGTTCTCATGGGTGAGCTAACAGCAGGGCAAGACCCGTCCAAGTGTTTACCTAAGGCATCTGCAGTGGGAGCTATCCAGGCTGAAGGCAGCACACCAACCTCTGGGCCAATGCACCTGGGAGCCCCATACTCCATGGACACAGATGTCCACACAACATCCAAATCACATAATGTCCTATTCTATAGACTGAATCACGCACGCTATACCAAACCAAACCAAACTCACTGCTGTCAAGTCATATCCGACTCATAGCAACCCCTCCTTGGGTTTCCAAGGCAGGATCTCTCTGGAAGTAGATTGCCCAACCTTCCTTTTCAGGAGTGGCTGGGGGGTTTGAACCACTAGCCTTCTGGTTAGCAGTCAAATGCCTTAGGCACTAGGCCACCAGAGCTCCCATGGACGGTATGGCATACCTATAATTACAGTGGTGTTGGAAAGCTAAACAGGGATTGGGAGGCAACCCTGAGATGAGCAACAGCAGGAGGTGGCTGGCTAGAGTAACAAAGAAAACAGCCGGTATTACCAGAACTCAGACCAGGTACCACAGAGGGGCTGCCCAGTGTGATTTAGGATCACAGGCTGCGCTACACCTTGGAGGAGATGCAGCCACTGCCTGTGGTGCAGACAGACAAGGAGGAATACCCTAGCTTCTCCCTTTACCCCCCTCCGATCCCTGACCAGTGTTTCACAATGGTCACACCTAGCAGGAAGCGGGTTGCAAGGGAATCTCGGAATGTAGTTTCCAGGAGTCGTACTTCTCTAACACAGAGCTGAGCAGGGGAAGGGTGGGGAATGTATCTGGGAGCAAATTGGCAAGTGCCCGGGACGCTGAGTATAAAGCGTTTTCTTCACCCTCTTGTAAGGTGGTCTGTGATGGGAGAAGTGATGCCAAATGCTTTCCAGTGGGAAGGCGCCTGTGGCAGGAGGTCCTTCTACTCACTGTCAGGAGGTATCACAACTGGTCGTGGTGGGGGATAATCTGTCTATATCTGTCCCAAGGTCCTTTGCAGTGCGTGCCTGGCCCTTCAAAATATAAAGGCACTGGTGCCCAAAACAGAGCCACTGCCAACCCAGGAGTTTCTAAGAGTGACTCCTCAGGATATACTAATGCGGATGAAGTTTCCAACAGTCTTCAGGGCACAAATAAATTGATGGGTAGCCCTGGGCCTCTGGGCCCACACTCACTCTGGGGTGTGTTTGCTCTGCTGCACTTTGACCCGCTGAGCCACTGAAAACCCTGTGGAGCCATTTTACTAATGGGGTTGCAACTAGTTAGAGGCATCCTCGTCCCCAGTTCACAGAAGGGGCTTCCCAACGCCACCAGTCTGAGTACAAAGTGTTGGGAATCAATGCCTGGACTCTGCACACAGTTCCAGGCCCTTACCACACTCCAAGGCTCTCCTTGGAACAGGCACCCAACCCCTTGCCAGGGCCCAGGCTGAACCTCTGCTGCTTTACAATGGGACATGCTGCTCTGGACTCCCTCTCTCACATCCCTGAACTTGTTAAATATCAGTATAACGAGAAGGTAATGTGACATTGCATGTAAAGGGCTTGGTCCATGTGCCTGGCACAGAAAAACAAGCTAAATAACAGCTGGCTCTGGGGCTTTGTGAAACAGTGGCTTCTTTTACTTATTTAAGGAATTAAAAAGGGAAAGCTGTAAAAGTGAATGGGTTAACAGAAATCAAGAACAGCCCACCCATCTGGGTGATCCATTTACTCTACTTACTATTCAAGTTCCAGAGATTGATTTCTTCCCCTGGATTATTTCCTGGGGATAAATTCCCTCACGTAGGATGACTGAGTCAAGAGGTCAGAACCCTTTTACGGATCTCACTTAACAATCATTGGCACCTTGCTTTCCAAAAAAGAGATTGTTTGAATTTATGTTTTGCTCAATTCTGATGACAGAGTTAATTTCTTTTACTTACAATCTAGGTCAATTTTTTCTTTACCAATTCATAGGTACAGCATAATTTCCGTTCCTTTGAAAATGGAGTAAGAACATTTTTAACTACTGACTTTTTTTTTTTTTTTTTTTAATGGTAAAATATATGTAACATAAAATTTATTTTGTAGCCCTTTTTAAGTTCACAATTCAATGGCTTTAAGTACATTCACAATGTTGTTGGGATCACCACCACTATTTCCAGAACTTTTACACACCCCACACAGAAACTCTGTTGCCATTAGTAATCACTCTTCATTCCTCCCTTCCCCCAGCCCAACAGCCTCTCATCACACTCTTGTTGTTGTTGTTGTTGTTACGTGCTGTTGAGTCGGCCCCGACTCTTAGCGACCCCACCTTGGGTTTCCGAGACAGTATCACTACAGAAGTAGATTGCCCCATCTTCCTTCCGAGGAGTCTATCATTAGGAATTCACCTATTCCAGGTATTTCATACAGTATCTGTCCTTTTGTGTCTGGCTTATTTCAATTAGCATGTTCAAGGTTAATCCATGCTGTGGCACATAACAGAACTTTATACCTTTTTAGGGATGAATAATATTTAATTGTATATACCACAATTTGTGCACCCATTCATCCGTCAATGGACATCTGGGGTTGTTTCCATCTTTTGGCTATTGTGAACACAGCTACTATAAACACTGGCATACAAGTATCTGTTTCAAGTCCCTGTTTTCATCCTTTTGGGTATACATCTAGTAGTGGAATTGCTGGGTTATATGGTAATTCTCTGCTTAATTTTTTGAGGAACTGCCAAACTGTTTTCCATGGCAGCTGCTCCGTTTTACATCAGACCGACAATGCACAAGAGGTCCACTGTCTCCAAATCCTGCCAACACTTGTTGGGTTGTTCGTCGTTTTGTTGTAAGAATTCATTCTATGTTCTGGAAATTAAACTCAGATACATAATTTGTAGGAGCTCTGGTGGTAGTGCCTAAGGCACTTGACCGCTAACTAGAAGGCTAGCAGTTCAAACCCACTAGCCACCCCTCAGAAGGAAGGTTGGGCAATCTAATTCCGTAGTGATATTGCCTCAGAAATCCAGGAAGGGGTTGCTATGAGTTGGATATAATTTGTAAATATTTTCTCCCATTCTGCAGATTGTCTTTTCAATCTCTTAATACTGTCTGATGCATGGAACGTTTGCATTTTGATGAATGCAAGTTATCTATTATTTTTTTTTTTGGTAACCTATGTTGTTGTAATATTTGATCATGTAGATTTGCCACTGTGTTTTGTTCTAAGAGTTTTCTAGTTTTTGCTATTAAACTTAAGTCTTTAACACATTTTGAGGTAATTTTTTGTATATGGTTTAGGAATCCAACTTCATCCAGCACCATTTATTGAAGAAACTGTTCCTTCCCCATTAAATGGTCTTGGCAAACGTGTAAAAAAAATCAATTAATAATGTACATGTGGGTTTCTTTCTAGGATCTCTATTCTACTTCATTGGTCCATATGTCTCTTATGCCAGTACCTCACCATTTTCATTATCTGCAGTAAGTTTTGAAATCAGCAAGAGTCCTCCCACTTTGGTCTTTTTCAAAAGTGTTTTGGCTCTTCAAGGTCCTTTTAAATTCCATATGAAGTTTAGAATTTCTATTTCTGCAGAAATACATTGTTGGGATTGCTTTGGTTAGTATTGTTCTAGTGAAGCCATCTGGTCCAGGGCTTTTCTTTGTTGGAAGGTCTTTGATTACTGATTCCATATCCTTACTTGTTATAGATCTGTTCAGATTTTTTATTTTTTTCTTGAGTCACTTTGGTAGTTTGTGTGTGTCTAGGAATTTGTCCATTTCATCTTGGTTATCCAATTTGGCATACAGTTTTATAGTCCTCTCATAATTTTTATTTCTGTAAATCAATAGTAATGTCCTTACTTTCATTTCTGATTTCAGTAATTTGTGTTTTTTTTTCTTAGTCAATCTAGCTAAAAAATTATCAAATTTTTTTATCTTTTCAAAATCAATTTTTAGTTTTGTTGATTTTCTACTGTCTTTCTATTCTTTATTGCAGTTCTTGCCACTGTAATTTTTATTATTTCCTTCCATCTGCTAACTATGGGTTTAGTTTGCCCTTCTTTTTCTAGTTCTTCAAGGTATAAAATTAGGTTATTAATTTGAGATATTTCTTATTTTATAATGTCGGCATTTACAGCTACACATTTTCCCCATAGCACTACTTTCACTGTAAATCTGTACTGTAAGTTTGGGTATGTTGCCATGTTGTGTTTTCATTTTCATTTGTCTCATGGTGTTTTCTAATTCTCTTGTGATTTCTTCTCCGACCTACTGGTTGTTTAAGAGTATATACATTTCTATATATTTTTGAATTTTCCAATATTCCTTGCTATTAATTTCTGGTTTCATTTTATCATGGTCAGAAAAGATATTTTGTATGATTTCAATCTTTTTAAACTTACTGAGACTTGTTTTGTGGCCTAATATAGGGTCTATTCTGGATAATATTTCCTGTGCACCTGAGAAAAGTATGTATACTAATGTTGTATGGAGTGTTCTGTATATGTCTATTAGGGCTCATTGATTTATAGTATTGCTCAAATCCTCTATTTGTTTATTTTTCTTTTGTCTGCTTGTTCTAGCCATTATTGAAAGTGGTGTATGGAAGTCTTCAACTTCTATTGTAGTACTATTTATCCCTTCAATTCTGTATTTGTTTCATGCATTTTGAGGCTCTATTGTTAGGTGTTTGGTGTATATATTTATAACTGTTAATCTTCTTGAAGTATTGAATCTCTTATCAATATATAATGGTCTTCTTTGTCTCTTGTAACTTTTTATTTATTATTATTTTTCTGATAACATAGCCACCGAACTCTTGTGGTTATTATCTGCATGAATTATCTTTTTCTACAGTTACACTTTCAACCTCTTTTTGGTTTTATATCTAATGTGAGTCTCTTGAAGATAGCATATATAGATACTTTTTTGGTTTTATATCTAATGTGAGTCTCTTGAAGATAGCATATATAGATACTTTTTAATTCATTCTGCCAATCTCTTTTCTAAATGGAGAGTTAAATCCATTTACATTTAAAGTATTTACTGCCATTTAACTACTTGTTTTCTGTATGGGTTATATGTTTTATGCTCTTCAATTTCTCCATTATTGCCTTATTATTATTATTTTCATTTAGTTGATTTTTTTAGTGTATAATTTTCATTTCCTTATTTTCTGTATATTTTTAAGTTATATTCTTGGTAGTTATATGGGGATTACATCTAACATTTTAAACTTACAACAGTCTAGTTTGAATAACACCATTTTCGTTTCAAGTATAGTATACAAACACTCTGCTCCTATACATCTTTGTAGGAGCTGTGGTGGCATAGTGCCTAAGGCACTTGACTACTAACCAGAAGGCTGGCGGTTCAAACCCACCAGCCACTCCTTGGAAGGAAGGTTGGGCAATCTACTTCCATAGTGATACTGCCTCGGAAACCCAAGGAGGGGTCGCTATGAGTCGGGTCTGACTCGATGGCACACAACAACAACATACATCTTTGTCCCTCTCTCTTTATATTGTTATCATCACAAATTACATCTTTATACATTACGTTCCCAGTAACAGAGTTATTATTTTCTGCATTTATCTTTTAAGTCATATAGAATAAAAAGAGGAAATACAAGTAAAAAGTACAATAATACTTTTATATTGGTTTTTATATGACTTATGTAATTACATTTATGGTGTTATTTACTTCTTCATATGGCTTTGAGTTACTGTGGAGTATCCTTTCCTTTTAGCCTGAAAGACTCCATTTAACATTTCTTGTAGGGCAGGTCTGCTAACAACAAACTCAGCTATTGCTGAGCTGGAAATGTCTTAATTTCTTCTTAATTACTGAAGAACAGTTTTGCTGGATACAGAATTCTTGGCTGACAGTTTTTGTTTTTTCCTTTGAGGACTTTAAATATGTCATCCTCTGTCTTCTGGCCTCCACTGTTTCTGACGAGAAAGCATCTGTTAATCTTACTGAAGATATTTTGTATGTGACAAGGCATTTCTCTTTTGATGCTTTTAATATTCTAGGTCTATGACCTTTGATAATTTGACTATAATGTGTGTTGGTATAGATTTCTGAGTTTATCCTGCTCAAGGTTTGTCAAGATTCTTGAATACATGTACTTATACCTTTCATCAAATTTGGGATGTTTTGGCCATTATTTTTTAAAATATTTTTTCTGCCTCTTTTTATTTCTCTTCTCCTTCAGGAGTTCCATGATATGTATGTTGGTATGCTTGATGATCTCCAAAAATTCTCTTAAGCTATGTTCATGTTCCTTCCTGTTCCTCAAACTGTATCATTTCTAGTACATTATCTTCAAGTTTCATGATTCTTTCTTCTGCCTACTTCTGCCACTGAACCTCTCTAGTGATTTTTTTTTATTATTATTATTTTAGCTTTTGTGCTTTTCATCCTCAGAACTTCTATTTGGTTACATTTTGTAATTGTTCTTTGTTGACATCTTTGTTCATACATTGTTCTCCTGATTTCCTTTAGTTCTTTTTCTATGACTTCCTTTAGCTCAGTAAGCACATTTAAGGCATTAATTTAATGACGTTGGATAGTAATTTCAATGTCTGGGCTTCCTCAGGGGTACTTTCTGTCAAATTCATTTTTTCCTGTGAATGGGCTATATGTTTCTGTTTCTTTGAATACTTTGCAATATTTTGTTGAGAACTTGACATTTTGATTACTATGTTGTGGTAACTCTGCAAATCAGATTCTTCCCTTCATTAGGAACTGTTGAGATTTGGTTGATTGGTGACTTTACAGATTCTTTTTTGTAGTCTGTACCTTTTGTTATATGTGATCACTGAAGTTCATGCTTTGTTGTCTCTGCAGACAGCTAGTGACTGGACAGAGTAACTTAAATGTCTGGATAAAAAAAAAAAAAGAAAAAGAAAAAGAAAAAGTGCCTGTCTCTTAAACCTTCCAGTAGCTGCTGCAATGGAAAGCCAGTGTAGCCCAAGATGCCAAAACAAAGTAAAGATCTGTGCTGGTCCCCCTAAGGGGATCAACCAAAACATACATCTCCAACTTTTTTAGGGCAAGATTCTTGTTGCCCTTCCTGGTACCAGCCAGATGCTTCAGGAAAGTGGGTCATAATCCTCAAGGTCAGAGAGAGGGGAATGGGAGAGAGGGGAATGGTGGATGGCAGCTAGGTCAGGCATGCTGCTCTCTGAGTTTCAGCAGCTTCTCCCTTTCATCAGGCACTCCCCTGGTTGCTGTGTCTGATCAGGTTTCAGAGTTCTGAAATAAGTGATTCTGATTTCTTTTTTCCTCCCCAATTTCATAGTTGTTTTGATAGAGGGACTGACCCCTGAAGCTTCCTAACATCACTATTTTCTGTAGTGTCATTTCCAGTGTCAACTTTTTAAGTTTGCTTGAGTGCAAACTGTCTATAGATCTTATCTATTTATCATTGGGTTTTTAATCAACAAATATTAACTCATCACCTACATTGTGCCAGATGCTTGAGGACACTTGATTTGAATAAACTTTTAAAATATCATAGCAAGAAACTTCTTTGTTATTACATTTAATGCAGATTTTCCCTCAGTCTGATTGCCTATTTTCATTTTTTTTATTATACATGATAAAATATGTATAATAACAAATAGTCAGATTTGTGTCATGTTTTTCTATGTAATTTTTTTTCTGTTATAGGTCTTAAAAATGTATTGTCCCATTATCGAATAAAGATTCAAATCTATTATTTTACTTTTTTAAATTTTAAGTCTTTAATCCAGTGTTTTTGGAAAAAAAGATTATTCTACCAAACACTGTTTATGTAGAGTGCAATATGGGAAAAGAAAGATCCAAATTCAAATAGGTAGGGGAAAATTGAATAGAGTTAATTAAGCTTCTTTATCAGAAAACTCCTCAGAGGCTTTGACACACTAATGGATCTTGTTTATCTACTCCAAGGTTTGAGAGGCACTGGCAAGATTAGTACATAACATTTCTCAAATGTTGTGACTATGGAACCCTTTATTCATGTTGTTATTCAGGAAGCACCTCTTGAGGCATATTTCCATTGGCATACCTTGGAAAACGTTGCTTTAATCCAATTTCAAATAAAAAATCAAAACCAAAATGTAAGCTCCATGAGGTGGGGTACTTGTCTGTTTTGTTTCCTGCTATAGACCCAGCTCAGAGTAGACATTCAGTCAATACTAGTTGAATGAAGAAATGAATGCATGCATAAATGGACAAAAAACCCAAATTAGGTGTAGCACAGCAACAATGAGATAGGCACTCTTCAAGATACAAGGAGGAGGAGGGAGTCTGCTGAATAAATGACTGAATAATTCACTTTTGACTTCTAATCCCTAATACTCATTCTTGTTGCGAAGGGACATGTACACTTGGGAAAGCATATAGCCCTTCGTCATGACCTGAGGCAGTTCTGAAGGTAGATCTAGGTGCCAGCAGATGGGCTTAGGGCCCCAGAAATGCCTCTTTGGAAGTCCAACCCTCTGATGAAATTCACAGGTGACTTGTCATACTAGTGTCAGAAGCCCAGCTATGTGCAGTCTTACAATGGCAGGCATTTTGCTGTAGGGAGGTTGAGGACCAGTGCAGGAAAAAGTCGATTCTTTGTCCCATCCCAGGCTAATCAAGTGAGACCCCAAATCCTTTCCTTAAACACATCCTGGAGTTGGGCCAGAGTCTTCCAGGTGCTGTAGTCGGAGTGGCCCTGTAGGCAGGCCTCACAGCATAAGACACTGAATGACCTAAAACTTTCAGGCAGGGTCTCTTAGGATCTCAAACGGCTCTCCATCTGGAAGAGCACACGTGCCAGGTTCATGGATAACCTGAAATAAATGTACAGTCTCTTTCCTTTACCTTTCACCCATCACTCAGATGGTGCAGCATAAAATTTCCAAGAGCAACCTCTGCTACCTAAGAACCTCAGGGTAAGGTTCATAAGTAAAGCTCTCCTATAGGTCCATGGCTTGGGATGCATAAGTTCCTAAAGCTGAAGTGACACTGATCCTCACCCAGCTATGACCAGCATCTAGAACAGAAAAGTACAATGCGTTTTCAAGAGAGAGAACCCAAAGCCAGGCCCAGGAACATTGGTGATATTTTCCAAATATTACGCCTGGGTAATATTTTTTTCCAAAGTGCCCAAGCATAGCCCCAGAGAGCCCCGTGTCACCATAAGTGCAAGTCCTGCCAGCAGTTTAGGGAAGACGGATCCCCTAAACCAATGCCTGTATTTGAGGTTTTAGAAGCTTCCATGGCAAAGAAGAAAGGAAACAATGAGCTTTATAAAGAACATATTTATTTTCATTTACAGCATCAAATACCATAAATAAAGCTACACATTGTTTGCTGTGTGCAAAATACAGGGTTCCATGTGGCACTGTAAATGATAACCAAAGGTCACACACATGCGTTGCAATGAGATGGGGGAGGCTAGTTAAAGAAGAGGCTGAGAGGGAAGGAGGACACTCTTTGGTTGACATTCTATAAAGGGAAGGAGATTCTGCAAGAGAAGATAAGACAAGAACAATGACTTCTAACTGGCCAGGAGCTACACAAACGCAGCAAGGGATGAAGCATGCAGGGCTGTGCAGCCAGGCCAAGAGGCCAGCATAGCTTGGGCTACATGCAGGGCAGATACCAACTGCAGCCTGTGTCCACAAGGCCTGGCCTCTGACAGCTCCATTGTACTTGGGGTGTTGTTTCTCTTTAACAGCACTTTGGGGGTTCCGCTGCTCCAGGTAAAGGAGTCAGCAGGAAAAAGTGTTTTGAGCAGAGCTACTGGGGCATTTAAATTGGTCACTCCAGGCCTGGGGCTGAACTGTCTCAGTTCTCAAAGACATGCCTTGCCTGTGAGGATGACTGCTCCAATTGAAGCTTCTCCATCATATGGAGCTTTAGGAAGCAAGGATGATGAAGGGAACCATAGCAAAACCCTTGGATCTATAGTATAGTCTGCAGCAGAGAAAGGATTTGCTACAATAATTGTATGTGTTCAAAATACAGAGCACGGGTCCAGCTTGGGATAAAGCCTTGTAATACTTTTTTTTTTCTTTCTCCTTTTTCCTAAATCCCTTCCAAAAGAAGGGAAGTTTGATAAGTAATCTTTACATTAGATTTAAGAAGATGCTGGTATGAGTGTACCTTTTCGGATGTCTCTAGACTGAAGTGTACCTTTAAAAGTGACAGAATTCTCTCTTTGGAACTGTCTCACAGTCAGGCAGAGTTAACCCCCCCAAGAAGGCAAGTGGCTTCAAAATGCGACGGGGAAGCATGCAGGCAGCCCGGAACAACAGAGAAGGGGCGGCCATGCACTTGGGGGTGTAGTTGGGGAATACTGGCCCAGAGGGAGATGGAATCAGAAACAGCTTTCAAGCAGAACACCACCCATGTTGTTAAATGACCATGCCACCAAATGAGTCCATTAGTATGCAAGACACTCACAGTTAGCACAACAGTACCACCGGCGGCGGGTGCGGAAAGCGGGCCAGGGGTTAATAACACTTTGTGAAAATTGGCAAGAAAACCAGTCACCTCGGAGCAGAAGTGTGTCAGCCAAAAAGTGGGTGTAGAACTGGAAGGCTGAAATGAACTGATGGCCACAGCGTAAAGTTGGAAAGAGAGAGAAAGACAGAAGAGAGAACTTAGGCTGGGAGAAAAAAGAGAAATAGTTGACAACATGAGAAGGCACAGGAGTTGAAAAGAAAGTAACCATTAAGAAAAGGGAAATGTTCCCAAACAAGTCACTGATTGCTTAGGAGAGACGAACCTTTCTGGTAGTGACAGCTACTTATTTTCAACAGTGGACACATGTAGCTTCCACTCAGCTCCACTCAGAGCTGTGAGCACCTTCAGAACCCCCTGTACCTGACAGCCTCTCTGCCCCATTCACCCCAGTGTCCCATATTCATTCTTGAATATGTTATGGAGGCACAGAGAGGTTCGCCCACTGGGACCCACCCTTGTGTTTTGGTACTACCCACCAGGAAGGTTCGAGATCTTGGAGCATATAAACATATCAGGCTTCTGACAGGAGTACCCTTCTCACAATAATAATGTAAACCAGTCTCTTTTTGGACATAAATGCAATTCTGAGAGATTCTAACTCTGACTTCATAGAACATTCCACAAATCATCTTAGCCTGTCATGAGCTAAGATAGTAACAATAATCATGATGAGCAGTCCGTGTGTAACCATCATGACCTCAACAATTTACATTCTATAATCAAACATAAAACAAGGCCAGGGATCTCCCTCCACACTGAACATGGGAATCCCAGAAAGACTGGGCAAAAACACAATGCGAATCTCAGACCAAGAGCAGTTCCAATGAGGCCACAGGCACCAGTTGGCACCAACTTGGCCACAGCCAGCCCCAGGTTTTTCTCAAGGACTTCAGCAAAGTGAAGAAATGCCCCCTCCTTTTCCCCACCCTACAGAAACTCACCCTCTGAAAGGTCTCAAGAGCAGTGGCTCCAAACACACACCAGGCTCCGTTCTCACTGAAGCCAAAGAAAACCTCTAGCGTCAACAATTGCATGCAGCTACATTGGGCCCAGCAACTCTGGATACGCTGAGGGCCCTAGAGGTCTGTCTTATCAACCTCTGGATGATTCAGCCAGACTCTGCAGCTGAGCTTACCCAGGCAGAGTGGAATGGAGAGCTGGGAACTTTCCTACATACTCAGAGGGAAGAATGCTGGTAGGCCCAACACCCATTTTTGCCCTTAATATGGCATACTTCCTTTGAATCAGTTAACAGCTTTAAATCCCAGCCTCCCCTGTAGGTTAAAACACAGTGAAGCTGCCCCCTGGAGGTCAGACATATGCCTGTTGTAGGGCAGGGTGAAAATGGTTTCGGACTGTTTTGAACAAATATTCATGGCAGCCAAGAAGCTCAGCAGCCAAGATGTTTGTAGCAATGCTAACTGGGCAGGCCACATTTCCTAGTAATACCCTGAAGTGCTAACAAATATCCCTAGTCACAGAGGACGTGCTGGGAAAAGGCAGAGCCTCCTGCTCAGCCTGACCACTATGGACCCTGAGTGGCCTTGGCTCAGCCTGCAGCCAGGGCTGGGGACCTGGCAGGGAGCCCCAGGGGCTAACATGCCACCAGGTGACAGAGCGCCTGGTCAGCATTGCTGAAGTATGATGGGGGTCCTGGTGATCAAGTGCCCATGAGCTTTCACTGCAATGCTCTTAGTGGGAAGGAAAAATGTATGTTTAGCATTCTGGTTCAAACTCTGTGGCTCTATGTCATTTGGCTGTGATTTGGTATTAAAAAAAGAACCCTTTAAGCTTCTATTTCACATCAAGATAAGGGAGCAAACTACTCCTCCTTCTGGGAGGACAGATGACAGCATGTTCTGTCGTGGGTTTAATTCTATTCTGCCCTTCTACTCTCTTCTTCTAACATAATTAGGCTTTCTTGTTGCAAAATTTGCTCCCTGTTGACAAGTGACACCAGGTACATACGTATAAAGGCACTTGTCAGAGACAGTACATTCACTTTTTTTTTTTTTTAATATATAAAACCCCAGGAGCTCTGGTAGCATAGTGCCTAAGGCTGCTAACCAGAAGGCTGGCGGTTCAAATCCACCAGCCACTCCTCAGAAGGAAGGTTGGGCAATCTACTTCCATAGTGATAACCCCTCAGAAACCCAAGGAGGGGTCGCTATGAGTTGGGTCTGACTCCACGGCAAATAACAACAACATATAAAACCCCACAGCATTAACTGCACACAGTAAGTATTACAATTCATGGCCACATTGAAAAGGTATGTACTACCAGCTGTAAATTTCAAACCCGTGTTTAGAAAAATTGATACTCATAGGAAAAAAAAATGCTTTTTCATGGCTTATAAAAGTTAAAAATTGAAATGTAAACCCGAAATATGGCTCGTTTTGGTATAAAAAAGTACAAAGTTATATATATATATATTAAAAAAACATCCTTCATGTTGGCCCTGGTCCTAGCCCTGTGAGCAGATGCTCACCCTGACAAGGACAGGCAGAGGTGACAACGTGAATATCTTTGGCTCTGCGCTAACTGGCTACAAAATGGTAGGTTTCCAGGCCAGAGCCTTAAAAAACTACCCACACATAGCCACCTCCCCCCTGGAAATGTTAAGGCATCTGGGGCAGGCCCGGCGCTTCAGTGGAGTTTGACTGGGAAGCACCTGAGCAGGCAGTGGCGGATGCTCTCAAGGGAAGCCTCGGCCTCCTGGAACATGGTGGCCAGGACCTCGGAGAACGCCCAGAGGAGTGGCAGCCCGAGGCTGAGGAGCTCGTACGTGTAGCAGTAGTTGTAAGCATTGTCCCTGATATGGATGCCGGCGTGGTGCAGGAGCCCCCGCATCCAGTTAAAGAGCCTTGAGGGAATGTCAAGCAGGTCCCTGGGCACCCTGAGAGGATGGCTTAGCACACTCCTAAAGAAGGAAGTGGTGATACCTGGGGGGCTGCCTTCGGGGGTGCCAATGGCTACAGCTGCACAAGAACTTTCGGTGGCAGTTTCTCGAAGAGGGGCTTCCTGTTCTTTCCACATCTCCTCCTCCTGAGAATGAGACCAAAATGACGGCACTTAGTCCATGATTGTCACGGAGAACTCCTCAAAAAAAGCTGTCTTAAGACGGACAATAAAAATTGAACTTGGTAGACCCCACATCTCGCAGCCAGCTCCCCAGCTAGTCTCAGTGACCCATTCGCTGTTGAAGGAGGAGCTGAATAAAGGCACAACCTTTATGGGTAGCAAACTGAGCAGAGGGTTCATGGGCCTTCAAACTATGCATGCCCTTTGACACAGTAATCCCACCCCTTATGAAATATCCTAAGTAAATGATTTGAAAGATAGGTAAAGCCATGAATATAAAGATGGTGAGGAAACACTTAAAATGTTTAACATAAATGTCTAACAATAGAGGAATAGTTAAATAAATTATCAACCATTCTTAAAATGAATCTTTTAGAGGCATTAAAAAGTATGCTCCAGTACAATTTTTTAAGTCCTTGGAAGCTCCTCTTGATAAACCGTTAGTTAAAATAAAAAGCATATAAGACTGTGGATATAGGAGGATTCAAACTAGGTTGAAATATATTCACACAGGAAAAAGTCTGGGAGGAAGTGTTGTGAAATATTAATTATGGATTTCCCAGGACAGAGTGATTATGGGTGATTTAACTTCCCTTCTTTATATATTTTCATCTGTTTTCCCATTTTTCTACATTGAGCCTATATTACAGAATAATCAAAAAAACGTTTTAAATTTCAGCAGGCAGTGGATGATCAATCAAGTAGCAGAAAGAACATTTGCTAAGAAGTGCTAGAGGGGGTGCTATCACAAGTCATCAACAAATTCAGTGAGATGGTCATTTTACTGACACCCAAAACTCCGGGGAAAGCAATAGCGCGCCATAACAGGCATCCCTGTGGTCAGGCAGGTCCTAGCCACAGAGGTGCCACAGGCCTTTCATGTGGCCGAGGATATCACTCTGTCCCTGGTGCATGGGAAGGTTCTCCCCAGCTTCTCATGAGAAACTTGCACAACCACTCACCTGGGAACTGGCTCTGGAATGGGACAAACACCAGAGGTCAGCTGAACAGACGAAGGTAAAGGGACCATCCACACTAGGAAGTAGGGGCTCTCTTTATCAAAGTCTTAGTCCCTCCAAGGCCAAAAAAAAGGCCTAAATTCTTGAGGGACCCTTGAGAAACTTAGTCTCTTTCCTGATCCACCAGCACTTTGGAGACAAAACATACCTCTCTTTGTTGCTTCAATTCTGCCCGTCTCTTTCGTTGTTTATTATTGGTTTTACAGAGAATGAAATGAGGTTTGCAGTAAAATTTGTCTGTAAAAAGAGAAAGACAAACACATGTGAAAGGTTTCTCTCCTGTAAACCAGAGGCACAGCAGACAAAACCCAAGTGACAACCATAGTCTGGATCAGAAAAGGCCAAGGATGGGAAATTTTAAAGCTCAGGACAGTTTTAAACTTGGGAAGTGGTTTCTGTCACCTGCCTTAAAGAAGCGGTACCGAGATGAGGCAGCAGGATAAGGGGGTTCCTGAGGATGGGGCTGACATCCTCAGATAATCCCCAGACCAAATCGAGGACCCGCTTCTTCAGAGGAACGGTGCCAGGAAGCCAAATGAATAGCCCTGAGAAGCAACACCTTCCCTTTCTGGGATCCCTGGGGCTGGGGAAGGCTGAGAACAGATGGTAGTAGTGATAGGGAGGAAAGGCCCAGGGGGACACACACTGGGTACCTGGCTACTTTCCAGCACCACTGGGTACCTCCAGAAAAGCCTCCCTTGCTCATGGTTACAGTATCAACTATCACGATGGTAATAATGATGTCAATGGCAACAACTTACAAGGACCTACTACACACCAGACGCTATTCTAAACACTTCGCGTGAATTGACTCATCAATCCGCCCAACCACCTTACAAGCTAAGTACTACTATAAGCCTCATTTTACAGATGAGGAAACTTAGGGACTAAGAGGTTAAGTAACATACCCAAAGCTATGTGGTCAATAGCTACAGATTTGAACCCAGGCAGTTTAGTTTGAGAGTATGTGATTGTCACCATTAGGCTGCACTACTTCTCGTTATGTATTAAAATGAAACTTAGAAAACCATCATTCATTTCAATGGGACACTTCCTTCATCAATGACCTCTAATAAGCCACATATCAGAGGGAAGCTACTATTATGGTTATAGTATATATTTTGTAAGGAGCCCTGGTAGCATAGTGCCTAAGGCACTTGACTGCTAACCAGAAGGCTGGCAGTTCAAACCCACCAGCCACTCCTCGGAAGGAAGGTTGGGCAATCCTACTTCCTTAGTGATACTGCCTCGGAAACCCAAGGAGGGGTCGCTATGAGTCGGGGCTGACTCGATGGCAAACAACAACAACAACAACAACATATATTTTGTAAATGGGAGCTCTGATGGCATAGTGCCTAAGGCATTTGACTGCTAACCAGAAGGCTGGCAATTCAAACCCATCAGCCATTCCTCACAAGGAAGGTTGGGCAATCTATTTCCATAGTGATACTGCCTCAGAAACCTAAGGAAGGGTCCCTATGAGTCGGGGATCTGACTCGACGGCAGTGAGTTTGTTTTTTTTAATTTTATTTTGTAAATAATAATAATAACATACCACCATTTATTACATTGTTTTTACATGCCTCCTGAGGCACTGAGCCCATTCCATAGGTTATCAGGTGTGGTTTTCTCAGCCACCCAGGGGGCAATGAGAAGTGGTAAGGCTACATAAGAAAATGTACATATAAAGCGCTCAGCACATAGTAGGTGCTCACCAGTGCCTGGTCTGCCACAGGCACTGACAGCTTCCCTTCCCCTCAGGAGCCTGCCTGCACAGGCAGCCCCTCTCCCTAGGAGGCGCTCCCAATTTCCCTCAGCAGCTCCCGACAACATCATACTCCCTGGGAAGGGCTGGTCATTCCGGGGCCTAAGGAGAAACAAGAATCCAGGCCAAGGCCGTGTCAGAGGCCAAGGCCGAGATCAGCAGCGAGTGCTACTCTGGCCCCTGGGATTACCTTCATCACAGTCGAAGGCATAGGCGGCCAGACGCAAGGTGGTGGCACAGACGCTGCAGCGGAAGCACTCGCGGTGGAAGAAGTGGCCTTCTGCACTCAGGCGCTCCATCACATACACACGCTTCTTACAGAAGTAGCAGGTGTCGCTGCCGCCCAGGGTCAGGGGGCACACCTTTCGTATACAATCCTGATGGGTAGAGGGAGAGAAGAGCAGTATGTTAGGGCTTATACTCCCTTCTCCAAATTCTTGGCCTAGGCTTTTAGAAATTCCAAGCTGAACCATGTGGACCTTGTGGACCATTTTGCTGTTTGCTGCAGCAGGGATTGAGGGCTGGAGGATATGCTGCCAATATGCATGCATCCCTGCAGAGGCTGCTGTTATCTGGACTCCCAGACAGACAGTCTGGCAGCAAGGCGGACCAGCGAGGGCTCTCCCCACAGGCCAGCTGCTCTGGTTTTGCATGGGAAGTGACATCTAGTCTAACTAAAGAGTCATTTCCAAACACATCTGCCCAGGGACAATCTCTCCAGGAACTGGTCCCAGCAGAGTGAAGTCTCTGAAACTGGCCCTGCTGAGAATGTCTTACACATGCTGGCACCCCTGAAGTGACAGGCTGGGCAAGGGAAGCTAGTGGTGTCAAAAGTATTCAGGAGAACTGCAAAAACAGAAGAGGTATCCTAAAGTCCACCGGTATTGTCAGTCTGCCAGTCAGACTCCCAAATGGAAGTGGGAGGGTGAGGCTGGGGCAGGGGTTCACATGGCTAATTATAGGGAAGGTGACCAAAGAAAATTGTAATCCAATTCTCTGGTGATGGCAGTAAGTGTGGCCTAGGTTGGAGAAGAGGAGAATTCAAAGAAAAGAGATTATTTTTCTGTTATTTAATTCTCAGTCATGAAGACAAAGAATGTCTGATGATGTAGACAGCTTCACCTAGGCCTTTGTGCTAAGCCTTTCTCCAGAGCCCTGGGCTTCAGAAAAGACACTCTGCCCAGTGCAATGGGCCCATATGGATCTAACACCAAGGGACCTGAATGAAGTTTGTCTTAAGGAAACTCAGCCTCCCTCTAATCTCCGCTCTCCTCCAGCCCATCCTTGGGCTCCTCTGCCCTGTCTTAAGAGAGAGAGGGGGAGCCTCTGAGGGTGGGCATCCTCTCCACATGCCTGCATACCCTCTCTGGGTGGCCAGAGGCAGTATCTGTGGGTGAGGTTGAAGAGTGCATGAGTGCATGTCCTTACCAGGTCTGGAGAGGCGGCCTGGGTCTTAGGTCTGTGATCATTCATGTACAGATTGACCAGGACTTCAGCTGCAGCCCCTATTCCACTGGACACCTTCCCTACTGTCAGCTAACCAAGGGCGGAGGCAGAGAGACAGACACAAAGGTAGAAGCCATTAGCACTGAGAAGGAAAACACAGACAGGGTGGGTGTGAGAGAGGGCTCCACACCACATGCAAACAGCACCCAAAGCCCTCGCAGAGGCTGCAGAAGCCAGGGGCAGGTGATGGGCATAAGTGAGATGGAGAAGAAGGAATGGAATCCTGTGGCCTGGGTGAACCAAGTAACTTGCCAAACTCCCACTGAGGCACTCATTTTACAGGTGGGGTAAATAAATCCCAGAGAGAGGAAGGGATCTACCCAGGATCACTTAGCAAAGAAATGTAAGATTCAGGACTATACATAGGTCTTGTGAACCCCAGCCAGGGTGTCTGCACACTGCCTCTCTCATCCAGGCCTGGGCTGGTATGTGCTGCTAAGGCTAATACCTACCATAAAGGCCTGTACTGCACACTGTGTAACCACAGTCCTCCAAAAACCTGAGAGGCAGAGAAGTCAAGCGAAGGAGAGAAAGCAGGGAGGACCCACGAGCTCAGGGACAGGAAGATAATTAGCTGCTGCCCTCCTGCACAGGGAGTCTCTGGGTGATGCAACGATCAATGAGATTGGTTGCTAACTAAAAGGGTGGAGGTTCAAGTCTTCCCAAAGGTGTCTTGGAGAAAGGCCTGGCGAGTTATTTCTGAAAAATGAGCCGTTGAAAACCCTATGAAGCACAGTTCTACTCTGACACGCATAGGGTTGCCATGGGTTGGAATCCACTCAATGGTAACTGGTTTCTTCAGTGACCCATCCTCCTTAGAGAGTGGCATGCTGCTTAATGAGCAGTGTGGGGAAGCATAAGACGCAGCTTGATCACGTCCTAGCTCTGTGACCTGGCCCAAAGTCTCTAACTACTGAGCTTGGGTTCCTCACAGATCTGTGGTAAGGCCAGGGTGAGGTAACTTGTGTGCACATGCCTGGCATTTGGCTGGGGCTGGGTCAAGATGAAGGTGACTCTCCCTTCCCCTTCTCTCCTGAATTCAGCATGCCCCACCTGCTCTGCAGCTTCTGTGTCCCTATGGAGTGACGTCTGGGTCCACCTCCAGTCCAGGCCCACAGACCACCTTACAAATAAGAGCAGTGCCTGGAATGGGAGCGAGTGGCTGGTCCACACTGGGCAAGCAAAGGGAGGAGGAGGGTGCTCCACAAAGGTGCCCAGGGCTGGTGCAGGGTCAGGCTGGCTCATGGTGAAGGAGGCAGCTCTCCTACATGGGCCTAGGGAATGCTGCCTAATGGGTGGTGGGTGCTAGCAGCTTGTGCTACCAAAGGCATGGTGATGCCCACCTTCAAATGCCTGGATCCTCAAGGTGAAACCCAAATGGCACATAGTCCAATCCCATCTATACTCCGCAGAGCAAATTCCAGCTTTCTCCCGTTTCCTCTACCAGCTCTGAAAGGCCACCTAGACAATACTGTAGTCTGCCCTTGGGGAACCAGACCTGTATGGTATGAGATTCTGTAAACAATCCCCCTGCTCCTTCTTCCCACCCTCCAAATCCAGCCTCTGGGAGATGTGGCCAGAGAAAGCAGTAATTGAGGCTAAAGGGCCTCTGGGCAAAGGTTGATAGTGATCATGAAAACAAATAACAGCAACCTGTATGTGGACAAAATGACACCCTCAATCTAAACTCAACACTGTTCTGGGGAGGTCACATGTAAGCTGATCACAGCAAGCCTCAAATGGACAGCAGCAAGGTCAGGGATCAGCAAGGTGAATGGCAAGCAGCAGGCCTGCCAGAGCTCCCTCCTGAATACCCTAGGCCAACTCGTCAGATTCCTGCAAAGCTCAGGCACTAAAGAGGGATGAGCAGGAAAAGGGATGCCAAGGGGGCTGGTGAGAATGACAAGACTCAGAAGGCATCACTCTGTGTATCCCCAAGGAAACCTCAACATGAAAAACAACTTAGGGTCAGCTGCTCCAGACCATGTGTGGGGCTCTAGAGAATCATAGGAAATGGAGGCTGCTGGCAAGGGTCTGCCCACACCTCATCAGACTTCCCAAAGCCTGCCACTATCCTGAGAAGCCAGACCAGGCACTCCCTTCCACTCCTGCCCCCAAACTGGCCCAGCCTGGGACAGATTAGGATTCTGCCTCCAAGCACAGGCTTTGCAATTTTCAGGATCACTATCAGTTGAAACTGACTTGACAACAACACCACCACCACAAATTTCAAGAAACTTGGCTTCTGTCTCCAAGAAATGTTCAGGTACATTGGCTCTGGACAATGTGCCATTGTTTGCTTAATGTTTCATCCTCTAGTGAGGCCTCCAACACTAACTCCTCAGACATGGCCATGAGAATATAGTCTTTCCTGGGTTTACTTGAAAATAAAAAAAAAAGAGAGAAGGAAGATGAGCCCAGGTTTACCCTTGGTACTGCCAGCTGGCTTCTTCCTGCCCATCCCGCTCCTCAGATGGCTGTTTCCATTGGGCCAGGGTGTGAACTGTCTCCACGGAGCTCTCCCAGAAAGGCACGGTGGGGCCATGATATCCACGGCACAATTACTGCCTCCCCTGAGTGAGCAGAGGTTGAGACTGTACTCTCTGGGGCTGTAAATACATGTCCCTAATGAGACCTTATTAACCACTTAGCTAATAAGCACTTTGTGCCACCAAGCTTCTGAGCAGTCCTGACTTAGACAGCAATTCTTAAAACAGGCAGAGGGCTGTGAGGTTGCTGACAGTGTTGCCAAAACATGTCTGTGCAGTTACTGCCTTTTCTACCAGCACAGGACACCGTCCAGGTCATCTGGCCAGGAGAGCCAGGGTGAAGACTCTTGGTCCTCTCTTTCATTATGGGCCAAAGAGCTCCTATCTCCCATTACGACTGGTCCTGAGACAGTGACTTTATTCCAAGAAATGAAATTAATGTACCATTAAGAAAATCTCCCACATGTCCTTTCCAGTCTAACGGAAACCATCCCGGAATCACCACTGGACAATACCAGGAGGTAGACAGGGATTTTTCTGAGAGATCACAAGGAAACTAGGCAATGGAGAACTTGTCTCAAGGGATGACAGGGGTCTTTGAAGCCCACTGCAAAGACCAGTATGAAGGCCAAAGTTGTCCTGGGGATTCCTGACAGCAGGACCACCTCATTGGCATGAGCAGCTGGACTTCTGTGAGCTCTGTAGACCTCAAACTCTGCAATGAATGACCAGGTTTCTTTTTCTTTCTTTCTTTCTTTTTTTATTGTGATAAATATATATATAACATAAAATTTGCCATTTTAACCATGGTAACTGTATGACTCAGTAGCATTAATTATATTCACAATGTGTGCAAACATCACCATTATCTATTTCCAAACTGTTTCATCAACCTAAATAGAAACTCTATATCCATTAACAATAACTCCCATTCCTGTTCTCACCAGCATCATCTCCTAAAGCACTCATCTACTTTATGTCTATGCATTTGCCTATTCTGGGTATCTCATTATCAGTGGAATTACACAGTATTTGTTCTTTTGTGTCTGACTTATTTCACTCAGCATAGTGTTTTCAAGGTTCATCCATGAGCAGCATATCAGAGTTTCATTTCTCCTTATAGATGAATACTTCGGTCATGTTGTCAGAAGGGATCATTCCCTGGAGAAGGACATCATGCTTAGTAAAGTGGAGGGGCAATGAAAGAAGGGAAGGCCCTCAACGAGATAGGTTGACACCGTGGCTGCATTGATGGGCTCAGGTATAGCAAGTATTGTGAGCCTTGTACAGGACTGGGCAGTGTTTTGTTCTGTTACATAGGGTGGCTATGAGTCAGAGATGACTCGATGGCACCTAACAACAATAAATGGATAAACCACATATTCATCAGCCATTCATCTGTTGATGGGGAGTCGGGCTGTTACCTTTAGGCTATTGTGAGTAATGCTGTAATGAACACTAGTGTGCAAGTATCTGAGCTCCTGATCTCAACTATTTGGGTACATAACTAGGAGTGGAATTGTGGGGTCACATGATAACTCTGTGTTTAACCTTTTGAGGAATTGCCAAATCAAAGGACCAGGTTTTATTTTATCTTTTAAAATCTCTCATCCATATGGCCTGATACTTCTGGATACAATAAAAATTAGTTAATAGAAATATGATCACCTACATTTAAACATAGTGACATCACTCTTGTCACAAGCAGTGATGCCAGAGGCTGCAGAAGATAACTGGACATCCACAAGGAAAGTTACCCCAAGTCAATCCTGTCACTCCCAGCTCAACAGACTTCAAAGGTCCCTGTCTGTGTGTTGGAGCATTTCTGACACTATACTGAGCTGGCCCATCTCTCCTATAGCTTGTGTTCCATGATGTGAGTGACCCTGTTGTACTCCACTCTACATTCCTGACACAGCAAATGCTGAGAATGGAGGAGGAGGTAGGCTACTGGGCCTGTTTGTGTCCAAACAATGGTAACTTCCTCCATGGGCCTGAAACTCAGCCAGAAGACCAGGTGTCCAGGCTGTACTGTTTCACAGAGCTGGGCCACCTGTGGCCCTCTGAGGTTGCACTATTCTTAAGTGGCTAGAATGAATAAATGAAGGTAACTTCTTTACGTTTAGAAAGGGAGGAATCAACATGCACTTTAGGTAAGTGAGCTTTCTTCTGGAATTCTCCGTCACTGGGGCAGGAGAACATTTACTGGATATTTCAGGCATTTTTCATATTTTGTTGTTGTCCTCTCCATTTTATGGGTTAGAAAACTAAGGCTCTGAGAGGTCCGTTAACTTGTCCTAGGGTACCAGTGAATAACTGGTATTCTGAACTTAAATCTGACTCCAAGCCCGTATCTTTCTCCCTACAGTACTCTGCCTTACTAAGACACACAAAAAAAACCACTCACTGCCATTGAGTTGATTCCGACTCATAGCGACCCCTATTGGGTTTCCAAGGTGGCAAATCTTTATGGAAGTAGATTGCTCAGTCTTCCTTCTGTGAGACACACCAGCACTCTATGCTGTCTACTTCTATCCCCAGGGCAGAGAGAAGGACAATCGGGGGGAAGCAGTCTTGAGATCTATGCTATAGACTCTTGAAGGAACAAAAGCAGATCTTCCAGCCAAGCCTCTCCCAGTATTTACCTATAATATGCAAATCTCTAGCACAAACCCTGCAAATCCAGTTTTAAAACAAACAACCCCAAGGGTAGAGAAAGCTCCATTTGCAATGCACATTGTTCTGATCCAAGAAGACTAAACCAAGTGAGGCAGTTACTCCATTGCTCAGCTGTGCAAACACTCAGTTGTCATCTTGTCCTCACAAGAGCTTACCACCCTTGCAAATGGCTAGCAGCCATGCCATAGGCCAAATCAGCAGCCATCTCCCTTCTTGGAGAAAGAAAGTAATGAATAGTTAATAGAAGGTTGGTATCACTACAGGTTTGATGGAATGGATGAGTCAAATGGGTGGGTTAGGGGCATAAGACAAGGCAAGGATCCCAAAGCCTTGAATGACCCACTCTGGGAAGAGTCTGGGACCTAAACGTCAGGGCACTAAGACTTTCTGTAACTGATCAGGCCAAAAAATTCAACAGGTCTACTCTAAACTTGACCAGGAGGCTGTCGTTCGAACAGAACAAGGGGACACTACATGGTTTAAAATCAAGAAGGGAGTGCGTCAGGGTTGTATTCTTTCTCCACACTTAGTCAATCTATATGCTGAGCAAATAATCCGAGAAGCTGGACTATATGAAGAAAAACGTGGTATCAGGATTGGAGGAAGAATCATTAACAACCTGAGATATGCAGACGATACAACTTTGCTTGCTGAAAGTGAGGATGACTTAAGGCACCTACTGATGAAGGTTGAAGAATACAGTCTGCAGTATGGATTACATCTCAACATAAAGAAAACCAAAATCCTCACAACTGGACCAATGAGCAGCATCACAATCAATGGAGAGAAGATTGAGGTTGTCAAGGAATTCACATTGCTTGGTTCTACAATCGATGCCAACGGAAGCAGCAGTCAGGACATTAGACGACGTGTAGCATTGGGAAAGTCAACTGCGAAGGAACTGTTTCAAGTGCTGAGGAGCAAGGATATCTCCTTGAGGACTAAGGTGCGCCTGACACAAGCCATGATATTTCCAATCACCTTGTATGCATGTGAGAGCTGGACAATGAATAGGGAAGACCGAAGAAGAGTTGATGCTTTTGAGTTGTGGTGCTGGCGAAGAATGCTGAAAGTACCGTGGACTGCTAAAAGAACTAACAGATCTGTCCTGGAGGAAGTGCAGCCAGAATGCTCCTTGGAAGCAAGAATGGCCAGACTTCATCTCACCTATTTTGGTCATGTTGTAAGAAGCGACCATACCCTGGAGAAGGATGTCATGCTTGGTAGGGTGGAGGGTCGACGAAAGAGGGGGAGGCCTTCAACGAGATGGATTGATACGGTGGCTGCGATGATGGGCTCGAGTATAGCAGGGATTGTGGGGCTGGTGCGGGATCGGGCAGTGTTTCGTTCTGCTGTGCATGGGGTCACTATGAGTCGGAAACGACTCGACGGCACTTAACAACAACAACTCTAAACTACAAGGCAAAAGGACAAATCTGACCTTCCCTTAAAGGGCAGACAAGTGTAGACTAAAGGCAGAGTCCCAGCTTCATCACCTGGAGGCGGTGACTCAAGTTTGCATCCCTGAGAGCAATCCATGCTTCTCATGGTAAGTCTGGCCGTGTTTGTTTCCAGAGGAGGTGTTTACCCCTGGATCCTCAGAGGTGGGGTATAGGGCTCTAGGGCAGGATCAGACACAATGCCTGTCAGAAGGTTGTGGAGGACAGAACATCCATTTCCACGTGTAGTTTTCTTCCTTCAGTTCCCTCTGTTAGGTAAATTTGGGTCACTGGATAGTCAGAAATGCCCATAACCTTTTGAGAAGAAGCACTAAGGCCCCAGGCTTTCTCCAGGGGAGAGTCTCTCCCTGCTCTACAAGGACTGAATAAAATTGTTACCATGTTATCACCTATTTCAAGGGGCCCCAGCTCTCCCCTCCCAGGAGGCCATCATTCTATCAGACTGTGTTTGTGAAAAGCCAGTGTTGAGTTGACAGAGAATATCCATGATGGCGGCGGTGGTGACTGCTGGTGGGGGAAGCTTTCAAAGACTATTTGAAACCAGAAACTCATCTCAACTGCCCACAAGTTACTCACAGACAGACCTGGTGGAGTCTATGACCACAGTCCAACCTAGGTCCTTTTTACAAATGAGGAAACTAAGGCCCAGGAACTAAGGGGCTTGCCCAGTGTCCCAGCGTGGTCCTTTCTAATAGATCCCTGCTCGTTCCCAGCCTCACTAGAGAAAGCACATCAGCCTTCACTGATAAGTAGGAGCCTGTTGAAATAGCTCAATCACACCATCATCTGATGGCCAAGGCTGGCTTGGGGATTGGGATGAGAATAAACAGGGAGTGACAGTTCTCAGGGAGTGACAGTTCTCAGGGAGTGACGGTTCTACCACCACCTGGGAGAAACAAGGCACAAAGCTGTAGAGTTGGGCCAGAGGACCCAAGGTCTGCCACCAAACCTGCCCCATTAGCCCTCCTTGCCCCTGGGTGTGGGGCTTATGTGGACACAACTTCTGGGTTGCCTCAAATACACAAATGCACTAGGCCTTTGTTGTACAGGAAGAGAACAATGGATTAGGAGTCAGGAACCCTGGGTTCTAGTCTCTGCCCAGACCTTGGTCTCCTTATTTGTGGCTATGTTCCTGCTTGACTCTCATTTTCTCAGGAAGGCCCACCCTGCCACCCCTTCCAAAATTGCCACCCCACCCCTTCCCTCCAGATTCCTGACAATGGCTCTATTTTTTCCCACAAGAACATTGTCTTCTAAAATACCGTTTTATCATATTTATCTCATTCATCATATTTCTTGTTGATTATCTATTCCTATTAGAATTCAAGGAATTTCAGGGTAGTGCAAATGGTCAATGCACTCAGCTGCTAACCAAAAGGTTGGTGGGTTTGTATCCACCCAGAAGTGCCTCTGAAGAAAGGCCTGGCAATCTACTGAAAAATCAGCCATTGAAAACCCTACAGAGCACAGTTCTACTCTGACACACATAGGTCACCATGAGTCAGAGTCGACTTGATGGTAACTGGTGGTTTTATTTTTTAACTGGAATATAAATCCCATCAGGGCAGGGATTTAACTTATATTCATTGAGGCATACCCCAAGAGCCTAGAACATTCAATAAATACTTGTTGAATAAATGAATGTTCATTCATTGGTTCAATGGGTGACAATTAAAGCTGCTTGAAGAGCCCAGTGGAGAAGTGCCCGTGGGTCTTAGTAGAGTGTGCTGCATGATGGTACAGGGCAATATGCTCACTGGCAAGTGTCTTTGCCAAGCCCCAGCAGGCTCCACACTCCCTGGGCAGCCTGCCTCCTGCCTTTGCCCATGCCTGGGATTTATAGAGAAATTAACATTTTCTGGAAACCAAGCTGGGGAAGTTAGGAAGTATGCTAGCTTTTCTCACCCCATCTCTGATCTCAACTCTGACAGGGAAGGGACCAAGCCAGGCCTTCCTGAGAGTGGGCAGGGAACAAGAGCAGAGGGCCAGGGAGCCTTCACTGCTCCACCCAAAGGGCCTAGCTAGCTGGAGAGGGATGGGGCCAGACAGGAGCAAGGTGCAGGCCCAGGTGACCAGCCCCGGAACACAAGCTACAGCCTAACATGTGCCCAGGTGTCCCCACCTCTTTCATCAAGTATCTCTTCACAACCATCAAGTGTTCCAAGGAACTTTTCCCATAGCAGGAAGTATCCCCTGGGGTAAGCCTTCTCACCCTAGCTGGGCAAACACATAACCCTGAAACTTTGGTGACAGTGATTGTAAAAATGCCTGTCTCTAGTCCAAGAGTTCACTAAAACATGAGCCAGGAACCACTCTTTTCATCTCACTGATGAGAGAATAGAGGCTCAGAAAGGTCAGGAGACTTAAGGTTAAACAGCTGGCCAATGGTTGAGCTGGAATGAGAGATACTTGGTATCTCAACCATGGCTATTTTCAGTGATCTTTT
>NW_006921601.1:9460421-9617433 GCF_000298275.1 Orycteropus afer afer | reverse complement strand
TTCCATCCCTCCATGCACTCCTGCCCCCTGAGCTGTCTCCCTGTGCATAAACAGCCCTTTCTCCCATGATTGTTCTCTCCAAGAAGTGTATCTACCCCAGATAAATGTTCAACTCATATGCCTATTTTCAGTGGTCTTGAAGACTGGGAGTGTTTGTACTTTTGCATGTCACCTCCTGCTGTTCTTCCAAGGATGCTCTCACCCACGCTGGGGACCTTGGAAGGGGCAAGACTAATAAGATTCCTTGCTCCTTTCTTGGGTATTGTACCTGCATGTTTCTCGCTATAGAGGTGAGGGTCAGTGGGGATGGGACCCTCAGTTACACATCAAGTGGCAGCTCCTAATTTTTCACTAAATGCAACAGCAGGGAGGTAGTACGTGCATCAGCTTAACAGCACGGAGGCAAATCCTGCGGTAACTCAGATGTGTTGACATTTGCCATTGTACCTCGAGCCTAAATGGGAACTAGACAGGTGGTGGAGCGTGTTCACAGAAGCATGGTCTGGGTAGGGAAGAGAGGCCAAACCTATTCCCACGAGCAACCACTAATGAAGTCAGTTCCTTATCCATTTTTAGGCTCATCCATTCCAGAGACCAAGTTTCTCCAGAGACTATCTCTAGCCTGCTATTGTTCTCAGCATATTAGGTAACAGGGGTACAAGTGGAAAAAATAAAAAGTGCCCAGATCCCCATGGGGCTGCTCAGTGTTTTAACAATTATTCGTGGTATATTTCATTAGCTGCTTAACCACAGTTAACACCCCACCCCGTATCCCCTTCCAAGGGAGCCTCTGCACTGCTACCTGAGCCACTCTTCTTCAACATAGAGTGTTTCCTGTGGTGGCTCCTATAACCCAGAGGAAAAAATGAAACTCAAAGAGGGGTTTACTCTCACTCTCATTGTCCATATCCTCATACTTTTATCCCCAAATTCAACTCACACCAGACATTCTCTTTCTATTTCATGTAAGTCACGCTTGCCTTCCTTTGCATATGCCCGCCCTTGTTACAACACCCTTTCTTACCCATCAAAATCCTCCAGTACAACCTTCAACACTTGGCTCCTGTATTACTGCCTCTGTGAATCCTTCTCAGGCTTCTCCTCTTTGTGTTCCTGCAGTCTTTCCCTTTATACCTCTAAACTCACTGACATCGAGTCGGATCTGACTCACAGTGACCCCTCCTTGGGCTTCCAAGATGGTATCACTACGGAAATAAATTGCCCCATCTTCCTCTAGCAGATATTAATGCATGCTATCGTATTTGGTTTACCATATGAAACTATCGTTTTGTTAGGTCAAAACACATCAAATATCAGCCATTTGATATTATAAAAACATTGCTTAGATCTACGTTAACATGCTGTTTCCCACCTAGACTGTGAGTAGAGGAGCTGCCACCTATCTCTTTGTTTCCTCAGCTCCTGGCAAGGAAGGACTGCTGAAAGAATAAGCACCATGGGGCAAGTTTCTGTATGCTCCCTGCTCTGCTATGCTGCCTGATCTAATGCAAAACCAAAACTGAATGCAGGACTGTTGTAAAATAAATCGCAAACTTTCATCCCTGCCAAGCCATACTTCAGATGTAGAGCCTGAAAGCGCCTCAGATAGGCAAAAGGTCACAGTGAAAATTATTTAGAACAACTACCTTTCTGGCAGGAGAAGCAGAGTCAATAGTTGATGGAGAGGAAGTAGCAGCTGGATCAGGAGATGGAAGGCAAGAGGGAGGAGACGGAGGATGAGTAGGAGACAGGCCTTTAGAGAGTAGTTTACTCTGCACAGAACAGAAATAGAAGAAAGTATTACTATCCCAGGGGACACTCACAGTGATGCAGGCCTTGATGACGCAGCTGCATGCCCACACATCAGAGGGGAAAAGACATCTAGGGCCGGCGGCTCGGGACAAAACAGAAGCCTCTGTCTTTGAACCATGCAGCACTATCTGGCTCCTGGTTGCACTGCATTCTGCTACAGCTCTTCTAGCTCCCTTTTCACACCAAACTAGCTAAAGAGATCCATTCGGTTCCTGCTTACATCTGCCCCAGACACCAGCATTTGCTACTGAAACCCTCATTCTGAGCTTGTTACACAGTAGCAGCTGCAAAGCTTAGGAAAGAAGAATCCGGGCTACTTTGGGGCAGATGGCCACAGCAGGAGCTTCTGCAGCCCCAGATGTCTGTGCAAGCCTCTGGCAGCCACATGGAACTCTAAAAATGTACTCAGTATAAAGCATCCTTCCATGTCCATGAGGACGCAGGTCTGGAGGAGACTGAGTGGAATCAGCAGAGAAGGCTCGCTGCCAAGTGAGGCAGTGTCTTACACATGCACCTCAATAGAAACTTTTTCATCTCCTTGTGAGCCCCCTCTCTTCTTTTCAGCAAGTTTTCAATAAGCAACTGGTTTGGAGAAGGCTATATTTTCTACTCTAAGGCAAAGACACTCAGCTGGATATTGCCTGTTGGGGAAGCAGAGCCCAGGTTACAGCATGTGGTTGACCATGTCATTCTGTGTCTCCTTGATGAGGACCCCAGGGAGATTACTGAAGACACTGTGTCCAAGAACATCATGGGCAACTGGTTGCTTACACCTTATAACCAAAAAACCCCAAACTCACTGCTGTCGAGTCGAACCCAACTCATAGCAACCCCTTTTTGGGTTTCCGAGGCAGTATCTCTATGGGAGTAGATTGCTCAGTCTTCCTTCCAAGGAGTGGCTGGTGGGTTTGAACTGCCAGCCTTCTGGTTAGCGGGCAAATGCCTTAGGCACTATGCCACCAGAGCTCCCTTATACCTTATAGGTGCCATGATTCTTCCAAGTGGCCAGCTTTCCTTCTTGGCACCAAGAAAGCTTAGGAAGCTCACAGCCTACCTAGAAACTGTTTAGGCTCTCATAGTTTCTGTATGTATTCCTGTGACCTGAGCTTACTTTTCTGGCTTGGCTTTCCCTTTGTTCTTATGTTGAATCTTCACATTGGGTCATTTTTAGATGCACTTAAATTCTTTAGTAGCTTGAAAAACTACTAACTCCTCATGCTATAAAAGGAGGAGGAAGGAATAAATCAAACTCCTGAGATTGTCAGGGTCACCTGGCTAGATGGCCAACATCTGGGTTCCTGGGGGACTCTGAAACCCCTGTGTTTACCTGCGGGAAGTCCCCTTGTCCAAACATGGAAGCAAGTTGAGCCGCCTTCTCCTTAATATTCTTTTGATGAAATTCCCTGTTGGCCAAGTTCTGAGCCCTCTTCTGCTATCAAGGTGAGAAAGGAGAAAGAAAAGAAAGCAAGAGACTGTGATGAAGCGGTCAGGGGGCTTGCCTCATTCACCCCACATGGCAAGATGGGAGACAGGGAGTGACTAGTAAGAGAAGGAACCCACCGTGGGCAGAGGAGGGAGAGGGAGGAAGGGAAGTCAGCCCAGACACAGACAGAGGGTGGGCAAAGAGGGAGACTTTCACCTGGAGAATCTTCTCCTCCACTTCTTGCAGGCGCCGCAGCACCCCGGAGAGGGCCAGCGCTCCCTGACAGGTAGGAGGGCAGACAGCTGGACTTTCGGGCCCACCCAGCTGCAGGTCCGACTTGGCCCTGGCTCTCCAGGGCCTGCTTGAGCACTCGCCACCAGCAGACATTTGCTTTAGCTCTCTGTGCATGTGCCCAGGCATAGCCACCGATGGAAGCTGGGAAAGAGGGGAAACCAAGCTTCCTTCCCTACTGCAGCCCTTTCACAGACCCCCATGGTGAGGATTCCCCACGAGGACCGTAGACAAAGGGCACACCAGGTGCCACCCTGAGCAAAATTTCAAACTAGTCTAAAACCAAAAAACCAAATTCACTGCCAGTCAGTCAATTCTGACTCATAGCAAGCCCCTTTGGGTTTTGAGGCAGTAAATCTTGACAGAAGTAGATTGCCCAGTCTGCCTTCCACAGAGTGGCTGGTGGGTTTGAACCCCCAACCTCTGGTTAGTAGTCAAATGCCTTAGGCACTATGCCACCAGAGCTCCTTAAACTAGCCTCAGGGGTTGACTTTCATCCACCTGTATAAGAACACCTGCCATCCCCATTAAGAACATATATTCTTGGGCCTTGTCCAAAAAGATCCAGACCCACTGAGTCAAAGCCTATAGAATGACGGTTCTCAGTTCTGGCTGTACACTGAAATCATCTAGGGCACTTGAAAAAAAAATACCCAAGACTGGGTCCAACCTCCTGAAATTCTGATTGGCCTGGTGTAGGCATCAGACAGTACCTGAGTGGCACAAATGCTTGACTACTAAAAAAAAGGGTTGCAGTTTGAACTCACCTAAAGGAACCACAGAAGAAATGTCTCGCAATCTGCTTCTGTGAAGATTATAGCCTAGAAAACCCTGTGGAGCTCAGCTCTGCTCTGTAACACACGGGGTCCCCATGCGTTGGAATCAGCTCGATGGAGCACAGGCACCAGACACTGGTATCTTTAAAAAGCTCCCCAGGTGATTCTTATGCACAGTCATAATAATCCCTGCACTGTGTTCACACTGGCACTCAATTTCCACCCGTTGGAAGCAACACAAAATTTCTAATGCTGACCAGACATCTTTGAATACAATGGCCACTAACAGTGATTCTGTTAAAATTCCAAATCCAGACTCACTGGCTGGGAAAAATCAGAGTCCAGAGCTACTGGCCGCCCCCCTGCCCACCTATGCAGTTGTCCTCTGGTGCTAAGGAGAAGGCTCCACCCCATTCCAGTTTTGCCCCTTCAAGGAGATGCAGCCAATTAGCCACCTGGGCTGGTTCCACCATCATTGCCATTTTCTTCTTCAGAGTTTAAAAATCAGCCCATTCAAGGGATCTTCAAATAAAGCTAAGTGGCATATGGGACATCACACAAAATGTCCCACGTGGCATGGTTTGTTTTTCTACAAGAAACTATAGCACCAAGAACATTGTAGTTGGTCAGTCAATACCTCTGACTGGTGAGAGATCAATAGCATACATGGTTATTCTTACCTATCAGAGTTGTGACCTCAAGTTGTGTGGCTTGACCAGAGAATCTATAATCAGCCCTTTTTGGAGGGTGGGGAGAGCCAGTAAGCCCCACCCCTCTAGGACAAAGTCCCCTCTGACTTCAGCAAAAGCGCATCCACTGGAAGAAGCCCTACCTGCCTTTTCAGAGGAAGTGATGGGCTGGGTGTGGGGTCCTTCGGCTTGGGGCAGCGAGGGTTAACAGGAGAGGCAGAGGAAGAGCACAGGGCAGGCTTACCTATCCCTGAGATACTGCGTTCCTGGGAGGAGAGAGGCGAATCCAAGAAAGCAGTCGCAGGAAATATGAAGGAAAAGGTCAATCAGATTGAGAGACACTTGGAGGGAGGAGAGAGAGAAAAGCAGGGAAAGAGTTTACAAGTGCAGAGCCGGCACTAGCTGAGCACCTGTGACTGGGCCCAGCTGGGAAACCTGAGCCCCTGGTCTCCGTCCATGTGGACATCCAGTCCTGGAGTCCCCTCCTCATGACAAGGTGTGAATGTCAAGGAGGCTTTGCTTTTGGCTCAGACACAGGAATGGAGCAAGCACTGATAGCCTATACTAGCCAAGATGGCAAGCCAGTCCTCCTAGAAAGGGGGACACTTGAGGGTAGAGATGCTACAGTCCATCTGGTGGTATAGGGCCTTCATCAACACTTAGGGACTGAAAGGGGCCAAGTCTCCAGAAGGGGCACTCACGAAATATTGTAGACAATTAAAAATCTCAGAGACATGGCCCCCCTTATAACACAATCACTTGAATCCTGGGGGAGGTCAGTTAGCCCAAGCAGGGACATGGTCCACAGCAAGATCAAGACGATATTACATAGTCCTCTAAACCTCATTCACCAAGAATCTGCTTTCCTCCTGAAGAGCCTAAGTCTGTCATACGTTCTCCAAAGGAAAAGAAAATCTTATCAAAAGCTTTTGTAAAGTGACAGCAGCATTCTAAAGGAAATGCAGGGGAGAAACTGACCTATGTGCACCTCCAAGCCAGAGCCAGTGAGAAGTCAGGCTCAGTCTGCAGCCTGACCCACAGCATTCAGCCTCCTGCAATCTAGGCTCACCTCTGTCAGACACAACAGCCCTCCAGACTGACCTGAGGATACAGGGAGAGATGGAGGTGCCTGGGAACACTTGGGAGGGTGCCCAATTCCTATGCCCCACATGGAACTAAGACTGTGACTTGGTTTTCTCACTATGGGCTTAGATGGTACTCTCTGGACAGCCAGCACCTGAAAAGCTCCCTCAAGCTGTGCCATCTCAATGGTGGCTGCAAACCAAGTCATAGTTGCAAAACCAAATTAGGAATGGATTTCTCTACTACTCTAGAAACAGGCACTGGTAAAATATGGCCTATAGGCCAAATCTGGCCTGCTGCCTGTTTTTGCAAATAAAGTTTTATTGCAACACAGCTATGCTCATTAGTTTATGTATTGTCATGCTACAACAGCAGAGCTGATCTAGAAGTAGGCTGAGTCTCTCTTTAACCAAGGCCTGCCAACCATACCAGAAGTTCATTACTAGCCTGAACATTTCTGCTGGCTTCCCAGAAGGTCTGGTCACCAGGAAAGCAGGTCCATTCATTATTGACATGACTGACCTGCTTCAGGAGTGAAGGATTCAGAGTGCTCTCCTCAAACTTGGCCAGTAGCTGATTTGCAATGGATTTAACTTTGTTCTGATTTCCACCTTCTTTAATGCTGCCACACACTTGATTGGAGCCCAGGCTTCGGCTGGAAAAATTTGACGGCTGCAAAAGTCAAAACAGTGCATTGGCTGTTGGATAATGGAGCCCAGATAACAAGGAGGGAGCCTGGGGACTCAAGACACGGGACTACTTTCTTGAAGAGGGACTCCCTTTGTGGTCTGAGGAAGAGAAGCAGCAGCAGTAGGTGCAACTCAATAGAGACAATGGTCACAACAAAGAGAAGCATCTTTCCAGAGCAGGGGTATACCCAGGCTTGGGAGCCAGACAATTAGGGTTTGGATCCTGCCTCTTTCACTTCTCTGAAGTTTCCTCATCTATAAAATGGGAGCAGTAACCCCTTTATAAACAAAACCAAAAAACCAAACACAACTGCCGTCGAGTTGGATCCGACTCATAGTGACCCCTCCTTGGGTTTCTGAGGCAGTATCACTATAGAAGTAGATTGCCCAACCTTCCTTCCAAGGAGTTGATAAGACGTTGGAAGAATTAAAGATGATAATGAAGTGAAGCGATGAGTAAAATAGTTTCAGAAAACATTGCTTGGCTGCCATGAGGTCAAGAGTGAGTGGGATGAAAGAGTGTCAGTCAGTGACCGGGTGAGGCACAGTCTCTAGGGTTCCTTCTTCTCTCTTCTCTGCATCCCACCTGCAACTTCAACCTAGACTGTTCTTTCTTAGCTTTTTAAAACCTTGTTATTTTGCAATAATTTGAGATTTACAGAAAAGTTGCAAAGCTATTACAGGTACTTCCTGTATACTCTTCACCCAACAGCTCGTAATGTTGGCATCTGCAATAATTGTGGTACCTTCATTGAAAATAAGAAATGAACACTGGTACAATACCATTAACTAAACTACAGACTTTATTCAGATTTCAGAAGTTTTTCCACAAATGCTGTTTTTCTGCTCCAGGATTCAATCCAGAATCCCCATGCTGCATTTAGTTATCTTGTCTCCAGCCTCCTCCAATCTGTGGCAGTGTCTCAGTCTTTCTTTGTCTTTCATGACCTTGATACTTTAGAAGGGTACTGTCAGCTATTTTTAAGTGCTGTTGGTACAGTGGTTAAGCACTCACCTGCCAACCAAAAGGTCAGCAGTACGAACTTACCCGCCACTCTGTGGGAGAAAGATGAGACAGTCTGCTTCTGCAAAGATTTACAGCCTTGGAAACCCTATGGGGCAGTTCTACTTTGTCCTACAGGATCACTATGAGTCAGAATCAACTCAATAAAAACTGGGTTTTATTATTATTATTATTAGTTACTTTGTAGAAAGTCCCTCAATTTGTCTGATGTTTTCTCATGATTAGAATAGGGTGATGGATTCTGGAGAAGGAGATCACAGAGGTGAAGTGCCCTCCTCACTGCATCATTTCAGGAGTATATGATATGAATGTGACTTATGACGGGTGATGTTGACCTTGATTGCTTGGTTATGCTGCTTTGTAAAATGGAGTCCTGTGTAAGATTTGTTTAGCTCATCTGCTAAAAACAAACATTTCAATTTGTCAGAACTCAGGACTACACAATACAGAGTTAACACTAATGTAAACTATGGAATTTAATTAGTGATAATTTATGAACAATGGTTCATCAGTTGTAACAAATACACTGCAGTAATGCAAGATGTTACTACGAGGAGAAACAGTGTGCAGAAGGAAGTAGGGCATGTGGGAACCCTGTATTTCTGGCGTAATTTTTCCGTAACTTAAAACTGCTCTAAAAAATGAAATCCATTGAAAAATAAGTAAAAATTTTAAAATTACTGATGTTCAATACATGTCTGTCCTTCCTTACCATAGGTTTGGTCCCTCGGGCCTCAGAAGTATACATGGTATTATGTCAAGTGAGCAGTATATGTGCCCAAGGAGACAAATTTTTTCATGGAAAAGATACTATCAAGACAACAAAGATGTGTTCATCTAGAAGGAATTCACCAGAGGAGGCTGGCTAATGTCAATTGATTTTTCAAAGGGTCCCTAGGAGTAGCAGCTCCATGGGAAACTTTGTATGTACAGCCTCTCTGGGAGTGTTGGCAAACACACGCAAAGGGTCACCCCCTACTACAAAGTGTGAAATGTAACTCTATATATCAATACAGGCTTGAGCAAGAAAGGGATGTGGTCTCTCTGTATATCACCCAAGTCAGGCAGGAAGTGGGTCATCCAGACCCTGCTGCTCAAACATCCACGTGCACACGAACCGCCTGGGGAGCCTGTGCAAAGCAGACCCTGGTTCAGTGGGTCTGGGTGGACTCTGCCAGTCTGCATTTCTAACATGCTCCCCGGTGGCACTGATGCTGCTGGTTTATGGACTACGCTTCCAGTAGCAAGGCTCTAGAAAGAATTACTGTTTTGTTAAAGCTGACTTTAAGTAAAACAGTTGCCCCAGAAAACAGTCAAGAGTCATCTCAGAAGAGGCCAGATGTAAACCAGATTTCTTCCCATATCCAAATCCTGTGCTGCCACCAACAGAAATACCACAAACACCACCTTAGACAAGCTGCAGTGAGACAGGACTAGAATAAACCAAGGATGAAGAGCAGAAGACGACTTCTGCCCGAGACAAACTGTACCTAAAGGAAGCTTCTTGGCAAGAGGCAGAAGAAAATCACAGGCTTGAAGGCACAAAGCCAACAAACACCCTGCAACCTGGGAAATGGGACGTTTCTCCAGCCCTACTGGCCTCTGCTTCCTCCTTGAAGTCACCTCCCTGCTGGCTGGCTTTCCCTTCCCACCACAGCCAGAGTCAAGAGAAGTGGAAGAAAGGGCTCTTGAGGGATCACCCGAAGAAGCTTTAGAAAACATTCCAACAAGGGTAATTTGCACTCACTGAATAAAATGAGTTTGTTCACATTTTGAGTGGTGAACTAAACTACGGGTTCCATTTATCAGTGCTTCTCTTTGGCCATCCTAGAAATGGAGTATGTATGAGGCAGCTGCACCCTCCCCAAGGTGGGCCTCATGGCTCTATGCTAATAAGTTTACTGGTTGTTGTGAGATGGAGTATCCTAACCCCTGACCCACATCAAACAGATCAGAGAGGTGAATAACATAGTAACATTGTACAGAAATAAAGTGCCTTTAACCATATAAGATAGAAAAATGCTTCTCTAAGTTCTGTGAGTCAGGTATCAATGTATTATACAAATTAAACCAAGTGTCTCTAGGTCATAATGTTGACATAAGCCAGTGGACTAGCTAAGGCTGATTTACAATGAACTTGACTGGCAATAGTTACACTTGCCTTTGTGGAATTAGAATGGCCTTTTTGAATAAAGTACATATCTTAGGTCTCTTTAAAAGAGACCTGGGGAAGCATGAAGTGGTATTTTCTTTTTTCTCTGATCAAATCTTTGGTAGTGTAGTGCCTAAGGCACTTGACTGCTAACCAGAAGGCTGGCGGTTCAAATCCACTAGCCACTCCTTGGAAGGAAGGTTGGGCAATCTACTTCCATAGTGATACCACCTCGGAAACCCAAGGAGGGGTCGCTATGAGTTGGGTCCAACACCATAGCATATGACAAGAATTTTTCAGAAGCAGGAGACAAAGTAGCCTGTAATTTTTTTCTTTCACCAGGAGGTGGCACTTGTGGGTACTGAACCTTTGCCTTAAAGATTAAAAAGCAGAGAAAATACAAAAGGGTACTGCGGTGTAGTAAAGTACTTAGTGTGGCTTTTCTACCTATAAGTCTTTGTAAACTCCAAGGTGGGATTTTCTATGAGCAACTGAGGAGCTCCTGATTGCTAAAGTTATCCACCTGAGTATTTCTGTTGGGAGTGGCACAAAACAATGTTCTAGGAGGTGCCCACTCTCTCTCAGGTGCTTAGAGTTCTGATGCTATGATTGGCTAGTTTGACCACGCTGCTGGGCTCAAAAGGAGGCCTCCTAGAGGCAGAACTCTCTCTGACTGCTGGTTGAGGAAGACGTGCTGCCGAAAGAGACACGCACCCCTGAAAGAGACACGTGCTGCTGGGAAAGAGACGCAAGAGACACGCATCGCTGAGTGAGACACCAAGGGACCAGCACTGCTGGGAAAGAGACTGTGAGAGACTGTTGGCTGAGGGACGGTGGGCTGGGAGAGAGACTGAGCATTCTTTCTGAACTTGAGTTGTAGCCTGGTGCTTCCCTAATAAACCCCGTAATCCGTGAGTTCTGTGTGGCCACTGCAGTGAATTATCGAACCCAGAGGAGAGGTGGTGGGTGCTTTGGGAGGAACGGTTGGAGAAAGGGCTGGAAGGGGGAGGCAGCAAGTCTGGCCTGGCAGGAATAGGCCTTGGGTTACTGCTGGTAATCCTGTCTTCCTCTTGTAGGGTTAGAGGAGGTTGGAACATGTGGCCTCCTTGCCGTTTTAGCAGGTACAGACGGACAATGACAGTTAAGAAAAGTGGGATGCCGGCACCTCTTTACCACTACTATTAATAGTAACTGCATATTGATTAACATATAATTGCTAGTATGTGTGGTATGATACATACATCATCGCGTTTAATCTTTAAAAATCCTGCAAAGTTAGTATTATCCTCATCTCATAAACACGAAACACTCACAGAAGTTATATTTCTCAAGGTGACACAGCTAGCAAGTGTTGGAATGAGGACCATCACTCAAGAAGGTCTCTCCACTAGGCCATGCTGGTGCACATGTACCCAGTGCGAATAGCAAAGGAAGGACAGAAAGACCAGGAATGCTGCCTTGATCAGGGAAGCTTGTGACAGCTAGTCGTGAGGAAACAGGCCTTTGTTTAAATTGACATGGTGCACACTAACCTCATCCAGATTGTTGAAGCCTTTCCGCCTCCGTTTGTTCATGTCATTCTCTTCAGTTTGGCCATCCACCTGCAATGGTGCAGAAAGCAGGGTGAGCCCATGGCCATCACTCACTCTAGTTCTACTAGCACTCTGAGTTAGCTAATGGGGTGTCTTCCCTCCTGTAGGCTGGTAGCTTAGGAATTAGATACAGAAATAAATTGCCCTCTACTGTTATCAGAGTCATGGTCAGGCACAATGGCCTTATCCACTCCAGGAGCTAAGGGCTCTGAGAGAATGGGTAGGAATCACATCCTAAGAGATCATGATAAAACTTCCCAAAGCAAAGAGTCCTTGCAAAGTAGGCCATTGGCGATGTGACCTTGGGCTAAGAGCAGTTAAATGGCTTGCCCAAGCTCACAGTCAGGCCTGAGGATGGCAAACAGTGTGCTGCCTTCTGAGAACACCACACTGCCCTGCCCTTGGTAGCTTTTCTCCTTCAAGGAGGTGGCACTGGTTTAGCTTGAAGGGATTCTCAGAACTCAAATTAGCTGTCTGGAGATTTGATGGAAAATTAAGTCTACAATGCAATTGCCATCATAGTTTCAAGTAAACTACATTTTATTAGGTTCAAGTAAGCATTAGATGTAGCCCAGAAGGTCGGGTGATCAGACATCCCAGGACAGTTGTGATCTACTGCCTTTTTTGGCCTTGGTGTAATTAACCGTGCCCCCTTTCACTTTCAAAAATGCCCTAGTCAGGCAATAAATTGCATAGTTGCCCTACTGATAATCCTTTATGATCTGTTGTCTGCTACCTGGATCTAGACATTTAAACCCAGAAAACCCAGCTCTATCCAAGCCCATCACATTATGGGACTGCAAGGGTCCTCAAAGGGCACACCCACCATCAGGCTTGTCTCCCACAGGGAAAGCAGGACTGCACACGTTAAGCTGACACTGTGGGCTAGGGTGGAGGTAGTGGGCTAAATTTAGTACTCTGTTCCCTGCTGTGTAAGCCTACCCTTGACTCAGGCTAGGGTCTACCCAAGACCTACCTGTACCCTTCTGCAGTTAGACCAACTCTCCCACCAGCCTGTGGCTGAGGCCTACTCTAAATGGCTAGCGGCCTCAGGAGCATGGTATCAACTCCCACCTACTGTGCATCCTTTCTCTGGGAGACTCCTATTCTCTCAGAGGGACTCTCCATAGCAGGCCCAGATTAAATCCCAGCTGTTGTACCACTTTGGATGAAGTAGGAAGGGTTGTGGGCCACCCTTTCCCCTCTAGCCAAGGTATACAGCCCAGTCAGCCTCATAAACACTAATCCTATCCAATCAGAGTAGAATTACTTTTTCTCCTAGTGGTTCTTAAACAGCAGTAACTACAGAAGCCCCTTGGCACACAGTCTACTAAGTGTCCACTTGCTTCCAATAAAAGGCTTGCTCTCCACCACTCATCTGTCAATCTGTCATACTGTGGTGGCTTGCATGTTGCTGTGATTCTGAAAGCTATTTCAAATAACAGCAGGGTCATCTATAATTGGACAGGTTTCAGCATAGCGTCCAGACTATGACAGACAAGGAAGAAAGGCCTGTGATCTATCTCTGAAAATAAGCCAGTTACAACTTCACGGATCACTACAGAATGTTATCAGATGCAGTACTAGAAGAGGAATCCCCTGGGGTGGAAGGCACTGAAAACCCACAGTGAGCACAATGATGGACTCAAACAAGCCAAGAATCATGAAGATGGGCCTGGACCAGGCAACATCTTGTTCTGTCGTCCGTGAGTCGGCACCGACTTGACAGCAACTAACAACAACAATTCTTCTTTCACATCCTTACTATTCTCTTTCCCCACTCTGTGTTTACCACCATCTTTTATTTTTTAAGACAAGATCAACCACAGTTTAATCATTGATATTTGTTAAAAAAATTTGACCCTTCCCTTGCCCAGGCAGCACAAAACATTAGATCAAAGGGCCTTCCCTTCCCTTCCACATTTTTTCAGCTTCTAATAAATCATTATGCTGTGAATGGAAATGGTTCCAGCCCAAATGCTTGGGCAAACACCAAGAGAAACAGATGACCTTATTTGCAACAATGTTGGGTCTTAGAGGCATAGGCTGTCTAAGCCTCACGCCACAGCCTGTGAATGGCGCATTGGCCCTGAGACTGAAGGCGGTCAAAGTACAGAGCGTCCTACCCGACAAGAACATTTTCACGCATAATCTTAGAGTTTTCTGTTGTTTTTCTGTTTCCATCTTAAGCGAGGGCTTGGCTTCTCCCCCAAAGAGCAACACATCTTACTCTCTTTTACACTCAACAGCCCAGGGTTTGACTGTTCAAATAATCAGAGACAATATAGATCCAAACCCAGCCAGCCACAGGCTCACAAAGGCATTCCTGGGAGAAAGTACCCAGCCAGCAGCTCCTAAGAAGACCCCAGATTCCTCAAAGGGAATAAAGGAAGTGGGTAAGAGTAACCACAGCTCCTCTGATCCACTCTGACCCAAGGTAAAATGGAATCTATATGAAAAGGAAGGAGCTCTGGTGGAGTAGTGGTCAAAGCATTTGGCTGCTAACCAAAAAGATTTGAATCCACCAGCCACTGTGTGGGAGAAAGATGAGGCAGTTTGTTTCCGTAAAGATTTACAGCCTTGGAAACCCTCAGTGGCAGTTCCACTCTGTCCTATAGGGTCACCATGAGCTGAATCAACCTGATGGCAGTAGGTCTGGTTGGATATATGTAAAGGTTAGCAACATGTATCATTTGTTCTACAGATAATCAAGGAACAAGGAGGAAGAAAATACTCATAATTCCTAGTTAGAGGCAGCATGATAAAAACAAATAATTTTCTCTTCCTGTCAGGGTTTTCCAGCCCTTTCACTCTCAGAACACTTTATCATGATTTTCACCAAAGGGCATTTATTGAACTAATTGGTTTCCCCCATAGCTATCTGCTAATCTGCTCATTTGATCTGCACAAGATAGCCAAGTTCCCACATAGCCTGAATTAATGTGATTTTTAGCTCAAAGAAAAGAAACTTGATATTTAGTTAGCTGGTATAAACTAATCCTGAAGAAATTTGATCTGGTCATAAGAGAGATTGGCCACTACAGGCCAAGGCCTGGGTGAATAGGGGGACAGCTATAAGAAAAAGGGTAACACTGACAGGGCAGCTCGTCTATTCTTCAATGGCGGAGCAGCAAAGGGTCATGGGTTTGAGTTCTCACACTAAGAACTTCCTAGCTGTGTGACCTAAGGAAAAGCACTTAACTTCTCTGACTTTACTTTCCTCACTTAAAAATGAAATCATGCATATAAAGTACTGCTTAAGTACTACACAATAGTTAGACCGCAGTAGCATGGTTAATATTTGTAACAGAATTAGAAAACGTGAAGAGTAGCTCTGGTTTTGACATTTGCCAGCTATGTGACTTATGGCAACTTAATTTTCATAAGTTTGAGTTTCCCCATCTACAAAACTAGGATGAAAATAGGTTCCCTGCCTTCCTCGAAAGGTTACATCAGAACAAATGAGATAAATATTGAAGTACGTTGTATGCTTATGGCTGCACTCACTATGCGACCAAGTATTCAATTCAAATAATTTTTACTCATCTTCTCAGAAATCAAGGAGCTCTGGTGGTATAAAGGCTAAAGCATTTGGTGGCAAGCCAAAAGGTTGGCAGTTTGAACCCAACAGCCGCTTCATGGGAGAAAGATAAGGCAGTCTACTTCTGTAAAGATTAACAGCCTTGGAAACTCTCTGAGGCAGTTCTACTCTGTCCTGTAGGGTCCCTGTAAGTCGGAACCGACTAGAGGGCAGCAGGTTTGGGGTTTGGTTTTAGAAATCTATAATTCTCATTTCACTGGTATTCCTAAAGGAAGGGCCCTATCATTTCCTGAGCCCCTTCTATGTGCCACGCAGAGTGCTCAGACCTTCAGCACATTTTGCTCATGTCACCTTCCCAACAATGCCATGAGATATATGTTATTATTTTCATTTTGTAGGCAAGCAAAGGAACTTTCTGAGAGGTTCAAACATTTGCCAGACCCCCAGCAAACCCAAATACATGTCTGGCTACCTGACTTCAAATTCCACCCTCAACCTGTAAATCAACTCAGAATCATAGCAGAGAGGAAAGGAGAGACAGCAGCCTTGACAAGTACCTGCAAACCGCCAGTGCCTGGGGGTGGGGGTAGGGGTGGGTGCTGATCTGGGCCCTGCGCTTTCGGAGCTTAGAAGGCTGGCAGCTTCGCAGATGAGCACTCTTCATCTTAAATGGTCTTCAGATCTCTGAATTAAAAAGTACCAGAAATCTAGTGGAGAGCTCTGGCTGCTTTGAAAGTTGGGGAAGGGGAGTTTTAGAAACTAAGTCCCACTAGACTTGTAAGCTCTGTAAGCAGATCCTTGCTTGTCTTGTAAAGATTAAGTGCTCTACCTCCAGCACCTGGAAGAGAACTCAGCATCAAATAGGTACTCAATAAATGTCTGTTGAATGAATGGATGGTTGGAGGAGGCACTTTCTTAAAGGAGGTCTCCTGGCTCTTTGGAAAGTGTTTGTGCAGGAGGGCCAGGGAGAGGAGGACAGAGGAGGACTGGACCGGACCAGACACTGAGCCAGCCATGCTTTGTGAACTCCACACTGCCAGAGGATTCATGAGGAAGGAAGAGAAAGACCTGGATCAGAAACAGTCACTGGGCAGAAGAAATGCTGGGGTCATCTGCCCGGCTCTGGGTACACTTTCCAGGAACTATCACAACCTTTGTGTTGGGACCCAAGGAGTGGGCTCAGAATGGGACAAACATCAGATATCCAATGTATGCAATGACTGTAATTGCCATAGATACAAGTATCACCCAGGTGTGGAAAGTCTAGGAGAGTACAGACAAGGACATGTGTGTGTGTATGTGTGTACCTGTGTGTGTGCGTGCCCGCGCAGGAGTAATGGGGGCAAAGTATATGCTCAGGTGTCACCTGCATTCATGGTAAAAAGAGCCCTGGAATTCCCAGGAACTGCCCCGTGCCATGGGATGCTTAGATGCTATTGTCCAGGATCAACTGCAGACCTACAAAGGCAGACTCCTTCCTATGGGGAGAATATAATGCCCCCAGTCTTCTCCTTTCCCCAGGCATGGGCCATCCAGCTTTCATAGCTAATCAATCCAATCAGTTACCACTCACCAGAGACCTCTTAGCTGTGAGATGATAAAGTTACTCTCTCTAAAAGGAAACAAGGTCCTTTGTGGAGGAAAAGTTTTCTATTTTTCCAGAAGTTGATAAATCTCATTGCAATTTGGATGGAATCAGGAAGACAAAATTAGGGAGGAAAGAAGACTTTAAGACCAATAGTGAAAAACAGGAGGGAGAGAGATTCTTAGAACTGGCTCAGCAGAAAACAATGAATCCTTTTCAGATGAAGAAGTTACATTGTAAAAGAATGTGCAATATCGGGTCCCTGATAAAGACATTGCTCTGGAAGTTGGGGGTGGTGGGGAGAGAGTAGTGAGGGTTACTGAGGGATGGAGAAAGGGAGCGAGGTCAAATGGAGATGCACCTATATGTACAGACACTGTGTGTGTGCATGTGCACTACGGTGTAGGATCACATAAGCACGGCTGAACCTTTGTCTCTATTCCAGAAGGTGCATGAGCTAGGACATCAAGGGTTGCGTGTCTAACTGCACTGATGTTTTCTGCAGTGCAATATGGTGGAGCCTCTGTGTCTGCAGTTTTCTAGAGTCTGGGTGCAGACATCTATGGTGTCTCTCTGCAGGAGCAGATGAGAGTGGACTTAGTGCTCTTTGTAGACAGTGTCAAGACCAATGAACATTGCAAATTAATTCTCCAAGCCAAAAGCGTATCCAGATTTACCATGAAGACCCACAGTAGAATAAGGAGAAGGTACTCTGTGTGTGGTCCTGATGACTGGATTGCTGGGATGGTGTGGTGGACAAGATTTGGAGGTATTTCAATAATGTCTAAGGCATAGTGTGACCCCAATGGCCCTACTGACTCACCTATCCACCCAGAGGAAGTGCTCAATGTGTTTGAGGAGAAATAGAAGAACAAATACTGCCTATGCCACGAGCACTTACTTCAATGACCAAATCTCTCTACATATCCTAAGAGCAAGGCAAATTGTAAACATTAAATGGGGCTGTGGGAGAGGTCAGATTTGTGGGTTTTGACCCTCTTATAAGATGCACACACTGGGGAAGACCGAACATGGGTCAAAGCAGGCCAGGGCTCAGTAGGGCAGACCCCACGAGCTTCCACTGCGTCTCTAAGCAGAACCAGTGGGGAGTGGAGGAGGGCGAAGCAGCCCCAGGAAGGAGAGCCTGCTGCCTTGCTGACTACCAATCGTCAACCACTCCATCTTCTGAGCCAGAGTTGGCCACATTACCTCAATGCAGTCATTCTGTAAACAGAGGAGTGGTGAGTGAAAGGTTTACACAGTCATCTTCAGTTCTTTCTGTCATTTCCAGTTATAGGCTAAGTACTGGGAAAAACAGGGGTAAATGGAGAAAGCAGCATATGTTTGGCTCAGAGAGCTTCCAGAAAGACTGCCTGCTTGGGTCAGAGTAGCCCAAAGCAGGGGTCTTTGGGCTTCAATGAAAAAACAGTTGAGCTACAGTGGCACCAACCAGAGACTGGTCTCCAGGAGACAGTGTTCTCTCAATGGGACATATGGTGGAGAAGCCTGCCCTTACCTGGAGCCTCTAAACTGGGGCAGTTCAGGAAGCAGAGGGGGCAAAAGGAGCTAGGTGTAGCTCATTAGTTTAGCTGCTCCGATTAAAATCCTAACAGATCGACACACCTTCCTTCCCACCCCAACCTCGCTAGCCCATTCCTTCCTACAGACAGGGTGTGGCAGAAGTTTTAAGTATCCTGCTCCTGGAGTTAGCAAAACAACTGTTGCAACATTCCAGGGAGAACAGACCTCAGTGGAAAAAGTGACCACTGCTCACCAGCTGAGGGAAAGAAAGGAGGCCTCGGGGAGGTGGCAGCCCCACCCTGGGCGGAGGGGCTGAAGGACAAGGTGTGACTGGCCAATGACTGAAGAGACTGTTGGCAATTTAGAGAGATTCAAAAACACGCAGAAACCTGCAGCCCCTTTGCAATGTCAGTGGAGGACTTGAAGTTCTGGAAAGGGAAGGAAACTCTGTGCAGGTATTTAAAATGGCCCTCTCGAGCGTCCTCTGCTCCAGCCAGTGGTTTTGCCTCTGATCCTTATCCTGGACCGCTCTCTCCTCTGCTCCCACTGTCCACTGCCCCAGGGCTCTCCATTCATTTGGCTTCTTTAAGTGATATGACTGAGGTTCTTCTTCCTTGTCACTCATCCCTGAAGCCTTTCTAGTTCCTGTTCGTCCCCTTGATCCCAATATATGGCTGTCTCATCCCCCCTCCCAAGGCTCCAGAGGACTATACATTCGGTCTTTACCAGTTATCATTGAAGTGATTCTGACTCTTGGTGGGCCTATGTGTGTCAGAGTAAAACTGTGCTCCGTATGGTTTTCAATGGCAGATTTTTCAGAAGTAGATCACTCGGCCTCTCTTCTAAGGTGCCTGTGGGTGGGCTTGATCTACCAACCCTTTGGTTGGCAGCTAAGTGCCATGTATACCACCCAGGGATACCCCATTCAGTCCTATTCCTCTGAAATTTTCCTTTTGTCCCCAACACCTCCAAATCCCACAGCCTTTCTTCAGTCCTCATCAGATTTGGTTTCTCTGTTACTTAACATAATCTCTTGAACTCATCATTTGGAACTCTCGCCCTGCTAGGTTTTCTGATTTCCTTCCTTTTTGACAGTTCCTTCTTCATCCTCTTTCCTGGATGCTCTACCTGCCAGTCCCTTAAATTCTGTTGTCCCTCAAGGTCTGACCGTCAGTTTTCAGTCTTCTCACCACCTTTCTGGCCTCGTATCTTTCCAGCTAGACTGTAAGGTCAAATCTCACATCACTTCTGCTTGTCCTAACACTAGATATTTTATAAATACCTTTTAACAAACTAATTACTTAGTGGCAAAAGAAATGTGGTATAGGAGGCAAAGTAATGAACTACCCACTAAATAGTATAAACTTTAGGCAACGCATCCAACTTCTCTGGACCTCCATTGTTTATCTGCAAAATGAATATATTAAGGAAGACAACATCTATTCTACCTTCCACTGAGATGCTATCATTCAAATAAAATTATAACTTCCTATTGGGCCCATAGGAGCTCTGGTAGCATAAGGCACTTGCTCTAAGGTATTTGACTGCTAACCAGAAGGCTGGTGGTTCAAACCCACCAGCCACTCCTCGGGAGGAAGGTTGGGCAATCCTACCTCTGTAGTGATACAGCCTCGGAAACTCAAGGAGGGGTCGCTATGAGTCGGGGCCGACTCGACGGCACGTAAGAACAAGAACATTGGGCCCATGGTTCCTAAACTTTGCACCCAAGCACCCCATGGCACCACAATGAACTCACAGAGGAACCACAGTACATTTTAAATTTTTGAAAGGAAATATAGTGACCATCTGTCAGATACATTATAAACTACTTCAATTAAGTTATTTGGGCTTAACCACTTAGTAAACAGAACTGTTAGGTACTTCTTTTGATCTGCTGGCACAATGGAGACTTGACTTAGACACTAAGGGCACTGTAAATCAAGAAAGTTTATCTGGTTCTGAGCTTCTCAAAGGCAAGGGTCATATATTATTTATCTCTCTGTGTCTGTTCTCCTCATGAATAACAACAACAACAAAAAAAAAGTGGTGGCATAGTGCCTAAGGCACTTGACTGCTAACCAAAAGGCTGGTGGTTCAAACCTACCAGCCACTTCTCAGAAGGAAGGTTGGGCAATCTACTTCTGTAGAGATACGGCCTCAGAAACCCAAAGAGGGGTCACTATGAGTTGGATCCAACTCCATGCCAGTGAGTTTGGTTTGGTTTTTTGAAGTGGATCATGTGGAATTTGCTCTTCATTCTGTTAAAGTGGTGTATTACATTGATTGGTTTTCTTATGTTAAACTACCATTCCTGGGATCAATCCCACTTGATCATGGTGAATAATCCTTTTAATATGCTGTTGAATTCTCTCCCCTAGTATTTCATCAAGATTTTTACATTGATATTCATAAAGGATATTGGTCTGTAATTTTCTTTCTTGTGACGCCTTTATCTGACTTCATCCACTGCTATCGAGTTGATTCCGACTCATGGAACCCCCACTGGGTTTCCAAGGCAGTAAATCTTTAGGGAAGTAGACTGCCCCATTTTCCTTCTGTGGAGCAGCTGGTGGGTTTGAACCATCAACCTTCTGGTTAGCAGTCAAATGCCTTAGGCATATCTGACATTAGTATCAGAGTAATGCTGGTGTCATAGAATGAGTTAAGAAGTAGTCCCTCTTCTTTCATTATTAGGAAGAGTTTCAGGATTGCTATTACTCCTATTTAAATGTTTTGTAGAATTCAGCAGTGAAACCATCTAGTCCTGTACCTTTCTTTGTTGGGAAGTTTGTCATTACTGACTCATTATCTTCACTTGATAAAGGGTGATTTACTTTTTAAAATACTCACAAGCATATCCTTGCAGCCCTCTATCATGCCCTTTCTATCACCACTTTTAAGTCACTGAAACTTGCTACACAGTGAAAAGGACAACTTCTAACACTGAATTTTACTCCCATCTTCCTGAGTCTTGGTCTATGTAATTTATTAGCATAAATAGACTGAGAACACAAAATTCTCCCTTCTCTTTTCCCCCATCCACTTGCAATGAGAAATAAAACGAAAACCAGGCTGCATCTTACTCGTGGAGTCCTCTTCCTTGGCAACGTGAGATTGAGATAATTATTAGAAATGGATGATTTGGCCAAGCTGAGGTCAGTATTTTCTCCATAGTATTTGCCCCAAGAATCTGTCAAGAAATAAGAGTACAACTGAGATTTGGGATCCTGACACTGCTACCTCAGGGCCCAAGGGGTATCACTGTGACAAGACAAGGTTCTTCCAGAATGAATCTCTCACCTCAAACTAAAACGTAAATGGCCCAGGTAGGGGGGCTATTGCAGCTCTACTGGTGACCTACCAGTGAAAGGAGCAGATGGTTGGTCCCATGTGGCATCTACCATACAGACCTACTTACACTCCCAGGGTCTAGGTGAGTAGGGTTTGCTAGGTTTGGCTTCAAAGTCAGGGGGAAGGCATCAGTCATTCCAGGACAGAGGACCCCAGTGTTAAGAGTAACCAGACTCTGGCACAAGGGCAGAGATGGCTCAAAAGGCTGAGCAGAGCCTCTACCAAGGTCCTTACCCACAGTCCTCAGCGGGGTGCCCCGGAAGAGCTCGTAGAACTTGGAGAGGTACATGACTATGCTGAGCTTGTCAGGCTCCTGACCTGACGCCATCTCTTTGCCAGTGGTCACGGGGGGGATCCCAAATTCACGCTCAGCCACATCGAATGCCAGCTGGTTGTTCCTTACAGCATCATCTTCATTCAAAGAGTCAAAGTTGCTAGAGAGTCAAAACAAAGTGGAGAAGTTCAGGGAGAGGAGGCAGAGGTGTGAAGAGCTGAGCATATTTAGCCTGTAAGGAGTACTGCTGGGAGGCACTGTGCCGGGTGGGGGCAGGGCAAAGGAGCAAAGGAGTGACCCCAGGCCCAGTCCCTAGTCCAGCCCCTCAGAGGCAGCTTAGCCAGGAGAAGATGCTAACCCTGCCTTCATTCAGATCAGGGCCCAATTAGACTTGGGCCATGATGCTACCATTGCTGCCTGGGCTGAAACGATCAGAAAGCGATTGAATCCTCTTTGGAAAATTTATGAGCTACTTTATCTTTAAATACTTCCCCTGTTGTTTTTAATTGCAAAAGTAACATGGGCTTCTCATAAAAACAAAAAACAGCAATCAACCTATGTAGCATATAAAATAAAAAGTGAGAGTTCCATTCCCTCATGAAGGTAAGCTCAGTTCACCACAGTACTGACTGATAACCCCTGGGTGGTTTTCTCCCAGCCTTTTTTGATGAATTTATAAAATGTGATGCTATACTGCTATTGATTTAAATAGAACATCAATTGATGTATCACGCTTTGGACATCATAAAGTATTTCTACAAATGTAATCCAATCTTCCAAAACATCCAATTTACAGATGAAGAAACTAAAACTTACCAAAGATAGGTGCTTGTCCAATGGCACATAGCCAATGGATCTGAGTCCCAAATCTAACTCTTCTCTGACTGTAAAAACCTTCAAACCAGTTCCAAGAAGTAGGTCTTGCCCATAGTTCCTCTCTCAAGGGTGTGAATGCTCAAATTTCCTGTGTGGCAATGAGGTTGGGGATGGGATAGGAACAATCACTGAGCCTAAGCTACTTCCACTCCTCATAAATTAGGCACACCGATTAAACATCTTGTTGACAGAGCAATCAGTGCAATGGGAAAAGTATAAATTTAGGAAAAAGCTCAAACTATGCAAAGAGAAATATTGCATAAAGTCCTGAAGATTCTGAATCTAGCCCTGGTACCGTTGTCTCCAGGGTCTCCTGGGGCTATGAGGGGTGTGATAGATCCAGCTAGGGTCCCAGACTCACATAAGCTCAGGCCGGAAGCGGTGGATGATGGCACAAAGGGCCAGGCCGCTGCGCCAGGATGTGGTCAGGTCAGTGATGTTGACGTGCTGGTAGCCCTCAGTCTGCTGCTGGCACCAGGTTAAGAGCTTGCTGGGCCGGATGTCTGACTCTGCAGCAGGGTAGTACAGAGAGTAGTGAAGTGCTCTGGTGGGATTTCTAATAGCTCACCCCGGGGACCCTTTCTGATGGGCATGATGGATGGGGACTAGGAGAAATGGCACCCAGGCAAGGGGGCCAGTGTCAGGGGGCATCCAGCATGTATGCATTCCACTGAGGACAGCTCCCTGGGTGCCCTGTCATGAATATGGCAGGACAGCAGGATACTGGGACAGGAAGTATGGTCTCCTCTAGCAAAGAGTCCCTAAGACCCACTCTGGCCAGATGATGTGACCTCTGCCAACATCACACTCCTCTAGTGGGAATGGCAGACACAGAGGCAGTTGACCATGATGGAGCGCAATGCGTGCTGCGTTAGAGGAAGAAACAGAAGCTCTGGGAGTCCATGATCAAGTTTGGACTGAGCAGGCCAGGGGAGGATAATTAGCCAAAGAAAACATTACAGAAGAAGTATACTGGTGCTGGCTCTTGCAGAGTAGGAATTCATCAGACAGAAGAAGGCATCCAGAAAAACAAAACAGAGTATGCAGTGGCAAAGAATCTAGCCTGCCATGTTTGTGTAGCAGTAAAACAGTCAATAATTACAGTGGCCGCAACGGAGCATGCGGTGTGTGTGGAGGGGAGGGAGAAGTGCATGGGAAAGCTGACGGTGACTGATGGAAGAGGATGGGAGGTCTGGGTAGGCAACAGGAAGCCAGACTGGTCTTTAAGCAGGAGGTGACCTGGCCAAAGCTGGATGTTAGGGAGTTTTTCATTTAATCCTTCCTTCATTTTTCCATTGAGCCTTGTACCCAGCCCTGTGCTAGGCCTAGGAAGATCGAGAAAAGAGTAAAATATATGGAGCTCATCATCTAGTAGGGAAGACAAAACCCCCCTCCCCCATAAAGAGAATGGAAAACAGAAACAAGTTCTAGTGAGATACAGTTGATCCTCACTATTTGTGGATTCCATATTTGTGAATTTGCCTACTTGCTAACACGTATTCATCAGATCAAGACTCACAATGTTTTTGCAGACATGTGCAGAGCAGTGAAAGATTTGAGTTGCCCTACATGCACAGTCCCAGCTGAACATGAACAAGGCTATCCTCTGCCATCTTATTTCAGCTCTCATACTGTAAACAGGTGTCCTTTTCATGGTATACTTTATGCCTCATTTTTCACCTTTTCCTCTTTTTATTGGTGATTTCACTGTTTAAAACAACCAACAAGCACAGTGTTGGAGTGTTGTCTAGTGTTCTTAAATGCAAGAAGGCTGTAATATACCTTATGGAGAAAATACATGTGTTAGATAAGCTTCCTTCAGGCATGATTTACAGTGCTATAGCCCTATGAGTATGAGTTCAATGTTAATGAGTCAACAATATATGCTAAAGAATGTGTCTTTAAACAGAAACACACATAAAACAAGGTTACATACTGATCAAACCAAAACTAAACCCACTTCCACCAGGTCTATTGTGACTCATAGCAACCTTAAAGAACAGAACAGAACTGTCCCATAGAGTTTCCAAGCTGTAAATCTTTATGGAAGTAGATTGCTGCATCTTTCTTCCACAGAGCAGCTGGTGAGTGTGAACCACAGACCTTTCGGTTAGAAGCTGAGAACTGTAAGCACTGTGCCTCCAGGTTTGCTATCAGTAGTGATCAGTTGATGAAAATTTTGTGATTAGAGGCTCACAGGAACCTAGCCCTGTATTTTCTCCAGGAGCAATGGTCTAGTACCTGCTAATACAGTGCTCATGGTGATTTCTAGACCATAACTACCACAAATAATGGAAATCAACTGTAATTCAATAGTTCACATCTACCGTGCTAAGTGCTTGACACATACTAACTCCTTTAATCTCTACAATGATTCCTCCAGTAGGTGTTGTCCTTATGCTCACTTGGTAGAGGAGGAAACTGAAGGACGAAGAGGAGAAGGGCCGACCCAAGGTCACATGGGTAATAGAGGCAGAGCCAGGCTTCAAAACCTCCACCACCACTGCCACTGAGCAGGCCTCCTCCCCACACAGCCCCTCCTAGGGACCCAGCCAAGCTCAGCAGAACTCTTCCCTGGACCAGGATGCCAGGAGGGCTGCTTACCCCGTCTGGAGAGGTTAACGGATCTTCTCACTGAGCCCAGCCTTTCAAGAGGGTAGCAGAGCTCCTTAGTGATGTACAAGTGCTTCACCTGCAAACAAGAGAGACCTCACACAGCTGCCCACCAGAAACAAGTCCCAGTGAAATACAGGTGATCCTCATTATTTATGGATTCCATATTTGTCTCCCCAAAGCATAGCTCAGGGTGGCTAGACTGCCCACCCCTACTCACACTGCCACCCTGGATAGAATGGCTTTCACAAGGCAACCCAGGCAATCTGAGACACAAAGCCATAGATCTTAACTATCTACCCAAATGCAGGGGAACTATTAACAAGTAAGTTCTAACTAAGGTGTGAATAGATGTAACAGGTGAATTTTAAACACCCACACCATTTTCTGTTCTGTTGATTGAAAAGACTGGGGGTTGTGTAGCTCTGAGACAAAGGGAGGAAGCAACAAACTCTGAGACTAGGTAGTAAAGAGGGAAGATTCTCGGTCAGGTGGATTTTTTGAGATAGATCTGTTGAGCAACACATATATGCAGTGATGAATAAACATGTGTAAATGCACATACATATATGTATATATACCCATATGCGCCATATGTCTTTACCATGGCTAGAAAGAATGCTGACTCTATTGGAGACCTGGGACTCTCTTGGAGAGAGGAATTGGCCCCACATTTGGACCAAGAGGCGTTGCTCGCATCAGTTCCAAGAACGTGCTCAGATTATATGTGACTCTTCCTTCCCATCACTCAGTTGAAGATAACCCAGACAGGGCTGCAGGGAGGGACTCACCTGATGGGGCCTGACACAGTGTGAGTTGAGGTTTGGGTACCGCGTCCCTGGGTCCAACGTGTACTGTTCAAAGTTCTTGTTGATGTTCTCCGGGGTGGTTTGAGGTAACAGCCGGTAAAGACTTTCTCTGGCGGGAGGCAGAGCTGAGAGGTCAGGGGTTTGCTCTTGCCACCTTAGGCCTTTGGCTCCTCCCCCTCCCCTCTTTCTGTGTGTTCAAGGGCTTCTTGCATGTGTTTGTATAAACTCTGCTCCTGCAGTGCCTGGCAATCAGGGTTTTTGAGATCTGCGAAGCGGGATGAGGGTCAAAGGGGCCAGAAAGAAGTGGGTGTCCAGTGGCAGTGATGCTGGTCCCCTCCTCTGAGCAAAGGGCGGGGACACAGACCTGGCAGCATGGTGACCTGGGGTTTTGCTGTAACCACCACTCAGCCATGCTACCTCCTTTGGCCTGTGCCCTATGACCACAGGCCTCCACACCCAAGACCATCAGAGGCCTGGATCCACCCTCTAGCCGCTGACTTCTCCCAAGTCCACCAGCTGCCAAAGCCACATGGTCAACAACAGGGGTCTGGGAATAAGTCCAGGATTCTCAGCAGTGGAAGCATCCAGGGAAATCACAGAACCCAACCTCAACCAGGGCAGACATTCAGCACTATCCTAAAGGACTCCCTCATATAAACCTTTGCTGGCCTTTGTGGAACCAAGCAGTGCTGGGGAGCTCTAGCTTTGGGGCCATGCCCAGATGCAAATTTCTCTCTGAAATTCAGTGTATAAGTTCCTGACCATCTCTGGGTAGTGCAAATGGTTAATGCACTTGGCTACTGACCAAAAGGGTGAAGGTTCAAGCCTACCCAGAAGTGCTTAAGAAGAAAAGGCCTGGTAATCTACTTCTGAAAAGTCATCCATTGAAGGTCCTACAGAGCACAGCTCTACTGTCACACACGGGGTAACCATGAGTCAGAGTCAACTCAATTGCAACTATTTTTTATTTTTATTTTTTAAAAAGTCATGTTCGCCAAAGAAAGTCACTGAAGAAGGGGGATCATGATGGAGTAAGTTTCCTTTGAAACCTTGAAAAAGAAATCAGGCCATGTGTGAGAAGGCAGACCAGAGAAGGTTGAAGGCTCCAGGTAGCCACAGAAGTCACCTAGAGCTGGTTTTGATCCCTCTCCTGCCTGAGCTTTTGGCTTGGCCCTGCCCCCAGCTGGGAACTGAAATACTAATACTCACCTTTCAGCCAGCAGCTCCAGGGGAGGAGTTCCCTGGTCCCAGCTCTTCACCATCCATGCCGTGTCAAAGGCTGCCAGGAAGCCACGAGCACAGCCTGTGCCCATGGGCCAAAAGGGCTGCAAAAGGACACATGCACGATTCCAGTTGATTACCATGACGCCCAGCTTGCTAGATCCCATTTTATCCAGCACTCACTGATTGCCAGCCTTGTGCCAAGCAGTGAAGGGATAAAGAGGTGACAGGGCAGGGCCCCTGCTGCTCACAAGAGCCACCAAACACAAATAGCTGTAGCACAAAGTCAAATGTAAAGGGTGCAATGACTCAGGTACAGCAAAACTGCTTTAGGGCTCAGAAAAGGTAGAGAGAAATTCCCACGTTGGAGGAGAGAGATGGAAGTCAGGAATGCTTCATAAAAAAGTTGCATTTTTATGATTTTAAAGAATGGACAGGATTCACACAGGTCTCTCAAGCCATTCAGGAATAACATGGTAAAGGCCTTGTAGCTGGGAAATTATGAAGCCTGATGGAAGAACAGTTGTTCTAGTTTAGGTGTCACGCAGAGTACCTATGTACTGAGAGATAAATCTGGTAAGGGGAGATTGGGGCAGAAGCAGGATGGGTATTGCGTGTTTAGCTAGAGAGCTTGGGTTAGAGTATGGACTCAATGGTAAGTAAGGACTAATTCTAACAAGTAAGTTCTAACTAAGTTTCTGGGTGATGCAAAAAGTTAATACACTTGGCTTCTAACTGAAAGGTTAGAGGTTAAAGTCCACCCAGAGGTGCCTTGGAAGAAATGCTTGGTGATCTACTTCCAAAAACCCAGCCACTGAAAGCCCTATGGAGCACAGGTCTACTTTGACACATACGGGGTCGTCATGAGTCAGAACCAACACAATGGCAACTGTATTGGTTAAGTTCTAACTAACCTGTTCCATGAGAGCCCAAAGCATGGTTTGGAATTTGACTCTTAACTTGGGATACATACACATTTTTTGGTGGGACCTTACATTAAAGATCAAAATGTATCCCTTCTAAAAACATTCACTTTAATCTAAGAATCTTGCACATGCAGATTTTCTGGGGAGAATTTGAACAAAGATGCCATGGATGGAAACTAGGCTTTGAGGTCCACACACTGTTCTTGCATCCCCTCTGTTCTCTACATTGAATGGCCGCCCCCATAAGGAAGAGAGTCTTGGTCTTGCTGAGGTTCTACATACTTTCAGAAGGATGGCCCATGTGGTCCAGACCAAGGCTGCCTCGATTTTGTACTTCAACAAAGAGGTCCACTGAGAAGAACCCAGAGATGGAAGAGAAAGCTCTCTTGCCTATAGACATGCAGATCTGGCTCCTCTGAATTTAATGAAAGGTCAGGCTCCAACACCAGGACAGGTATCCTGTCAACTGGCTGACAGCCTCTGAGCTTGTCCTTCCCCCCACTTCATGACATCAGATACTGCCAGCTAGGACATAAATATAGGGATCTGCCTTACAGCAAGAGTTTAGGGGCTCCAAATGTAGGTGGTACCTCTAGTAAGCTGTCGCCCACAAGGGCCACAAGAAGCTGATGTGCCTGCCGCTCGCGCACCAGGGCTGCATTCTCTGAGGCATACATGGAGGTGAAGTCAAACATGGCCACATCAGGCTGCCCGTAGTGGTTCATGGCAAAGTCTAAAGATGGCAGCTGGTAATTGGTGGCAAAGTCTGCAGCTTCTCGGGCATAGGCGAGCAGGTTATCCTGGTTCACATTCTCCGTACACAGTAGCATCTCAGTGTCAATGTAGTCCTGGGGAAGAGCAAGGACACACTGAAACAAGGACTAGAAGCCACACATCCCTTGCCCCTCCAAAGGATAAGTATTTGTTATGGATTGAGTCCTCCCAAAAGATATGTGATTTTGACCTTGTTTGGAAATAGGGTCTTTGAAGATGTTATCAGTTGTGTTAACATGAGGTCAGTCTGAAGTAGAGTGGGTCCTAATCCAAGACAAGTGGTGTCCTTGTAAAAGGGAAGACACATAGACACACAGGGAAGACAGCCATGTGATGACAAGGCAGAGATTGGAGTGATGGGTCTACAAGTCAAGGAATGCCAAGGATTGCTGTTCATCACTAGAAGCTAAGAGGGAGGCATGGAATGGTTTCTCCCTCAGAGATCTCAGAGGATTAAACATGGCTGACAACCTGATTTTTACTCCTAGCCTCCTGTAAGACATTAATGTCTGTTCTTATAAGCCATCCAGTTTGTGCTACTTTGTTCCAGCAGTCCTGGGAAATTAATTCCATATTCATACTCGCTTCTCTGCAAAGGGATTTGATACGGGTTTTCATGAAGGGCATTTACACAGTGAGGCTAATGAACACAGAAATAGAATATCAGGACGAAGGGAATAAAGATGAAATATATCTGTTAGTCATGAGGTTAACACAGTTGTGATTAAGCATCAGATTTGGCTTTCACCTTCTTGGCATCCAAGGCAAAAGGGAAATGTAATATGTTACAGGGCTCTCCTTTATCAGAAAGAAGGAAGCATAGAAATTCCTCAGGGGATGCAATTTTTCCTGGCACTAAATTCTAAAAGGACTGCATCACGTAGGAATGTCTATAGAGAACATTAAATATAATGAACATTGTACGTGATAATGGTCTTGTAGCAAACACAGAAGCACATTTTATATCAATAGTTTCCATAATAACTTTCAGTAAAACTAAAAGATAAAAGAGCAAGTCAGTAAGTGTGATTTTATAATAAATTGAGCTAAGCTAATACAGTCCAGGAGCTCTGGTAGCACAGTGGCTAAAGCACTTGACTGCTAACCAGAAGGCTGGCGGTTCAAACCCACCAGCCACTCCTCGGAAGGAAGGTTGGGCAATCCTACTTCCGTAGTGATACTGCCTCGGAAACCCAAGGAGGGGTCGCTATGAGTCGGGGCCGACTCGACAGCACATAACAACAACAACAACAATATAGTCCAAGTATGTTGTGCTTAGAAAATGGGTTCACGGCATAAACTGTGAAGTTTCTCTCCAAAACCAGTTACCTTTTCTCTCAATGGGTTAAGGATGGCTCAGCACTTGGCTTTGCTCTTAGAGTGTTAATTGTTATACTTTCCTGCTGGCGATTATGAACCCTGAATTTAAAGGACTATGCTATACATTCTGGAGCACACTAGCAATGAACCGCTGGATGTTAGGGCTTGAGAAAGCAAGACAGTTTAGAGTATTCCCAGAATCTATCTGCTCATCCTGAGGCAAACAAAACCATATACGTCAAAAGATCATCTTTCCCGGAATCAGTGCAGGAGATCCTGGATAGAGTGGGAGAACAATGTGAAACAAAACTCAAATTCATTTAAAAAAAAAAAAAGACTAGGTTTACTGGTCTGATAGAAGCTGGTGAGACCGCTGAGACTATGGCTCCTAGTTACCCTTCAGGTCTGGGATTGAACTCACTCCCCCGGCTTCCAGCCAAACAACAGACAGACACATAGAGTGAACATTAACATCAGGTAGGTATACTCCTTACAACAATCAATTATGGGAGAACAGAAGGACAGTATTTGCACAGGGAGAGAGCTCTGGGGCAGGAATGCATAGGAAAGGAGGACATGGGAAGAGGTAACCACAGGGAGTAAGTGGGAAAAGAGCTATTACACTGTGGGGAATTGCAATCAATGTCATGAAACAAAATCCGTATGAACCACTGTATGGAAAATGAATTTGCTCTGTAAACTTTCACCCAAATCACAGTAAAAATAAAAAAAAAAAAAATCATCTTTCCCATAGGTGACACACACACACAAAAATATATATATATACATATACATATACATACATACATACATACATACATACATACATACACACACTAGGAGGGGACTGGGGAGTATACTGTGTAAGGTGAACACGGACTTTGGGGTCAGCAAAAGCAAGAGGTCAAATTACACCTCTGTTGTTTATTAGCTGGGTACATTTCGGTAAGTTATGTAACTTTTCCAAGCTTCTGTTTTCTCATTTCTAAATGAGAATAACAAAATCTGGTTCACAGAGTTGTGAGGATCTAATTTCCAGCCCTGTGCCGGGCACGTTGGGTGCTGTGCAGTCAATCCTGACTCACAGCAGCCCCATGTGACAGAGTACAATGTCCCATAGGGTTTTCTTGGCTGTAACCTTATGGTAGTAGATCACTAGATCTTTCTGTGGTGGAGCCACTGGGTGGGTTAGAACCATTACATTTTCGGTTAGAAGTTGAGTGATTAGCATCTGACCGTTATACCACCAAAAACCCAAACTCACTGCCACTGAGTTGATTCTGACTCATTGTGACCCTCTTTAGGTTCCCGAGGCACAAGCAGATTGCCCAGTCTTCCTTCTGTGGAATGGCTGGTGGGTTTGAACCATCAATCTTCTGGTTAGCAGTCAAATGCCTTAGGCACTGAGCCACCAGAGCTCCTTATTATACCACCAGGGCTCCTCTATTCCTGGTACATGGCAGACACTTAATGAATGGAAATTCCTGTTCCCTAGAATTTGTGATGACACAAAATGTGGCACAGGGTGAAAAACATCCTGGTGCAAGAGCGTGCATAAAGGTCTGAGAAGGCACAGCTTCATCGATAACCAGACTGGCCTTATGACTCAATTTTCTAAACAGCCATACCATCAAATACCTTGTCCCAGAAATTCTATCATTTCCATGTCCAAACCACATCACCCAAACTGCACCCAGTACTGGCTCAAGAGTCCTTTGTCAGGTCACTGTATCGAGGTTGGCGTTCCTGTTACTTATCATCTTTTCTCACATTTGTTCCTATAGTCACACGATCACTTCTCCCATTTGGAAATGTGAAGATGAGATGGGAAAAAATGAATAGAAAGCAAATTATCCCCACCCACCTGTGTCCCAGCAGAGCACCTGACACAAGCGTGTAGAAGGCCTTTGACAACTGCTGAGGGAAATGAGTTAACATAGCAGGACTAAAATTTCTTATCCTTGAAAAGAACCACTTGCAAGAACGGCCCTTGGATATGGGAAGAAATTTTGTCGGTTACCAGGGGTGGGAGGGGAGGGGAGGAAACACTGCAAAAATAATTTTAAAAATTAAAAAAAAAAACCAAAAACCTTTGCAACACTTGCCCAAGCAAGGCAGGGGTCCAGACCAAGAGTATGGCAACAGCAGCTGCGAAGAAGCTGCCCTAATTGAAGAACTATATCCTGAGTTGTTCTTGTTACCTCCAAGTTGATCCTGATCCTGAATTGTAAACTGTTAAGCTTCCTAATAAACTCCATTGTGTGTGTGTGTGTATGTGGGAGGGATGGCCCTTGGATGGTGTCTGGGAACTTGGATATCAAAAGGGTTCCCACCAGTAACTTATAAGAGTGGCTCACTGTGCCCTAACGGTTTGTACAAGCAATGTGGATTATGCTGAACACCTATTTTCCTTTTAGAAGTCTGGGGTTTTGGTATGTGCTAGGTAGAGGGTGTCTACATGATTAGCCTCCAATAAAAACCTTGAACATTGAATCTTTAATGAGCTTGCTCCTCTGGTAGACAACATTTCACATGTATTATCTCAACTCCTTTCTGGGGGAATTAAGCATGTCCTATATGATTCCACTGGGACAAAATGCTTGGAAGTTTGTGTCTTGTTTCCCCAGACTTTGCCCCATGCACCTTTTCCCTGTGATGATTGAGCTTGGCATCCTTTCACTGTACTAAGTCATAGCCATGAATACAACTATATGCTGTATCCTGTTAAGTCCTATTAGTGAATCACAGAACCTGAGGTTGGTCTTGGGGACTTACTGACATACAATGGGATCAAGTCACCATGAGCAGCATGTTGTTCCCTGGCATGCCCCCAAGGGAATCTTAGTGTCCTAGGAGGCCAAAGTAATTATCAAGTTAAACATGCAGGGAACTTCTGCAGAAATACAAGTCAAACTTCATCTGACTCCCCTGGAATGGCTAACCAAAGCCTTCCCAACCCCTCCTCTGCAAAGGTGCCCACTGCACCTGCACTCCCAAGCCAGAGTGGTTCTTCACTATCTGACACTGGTATCCCTAGACTGAGGAGCAACTTTGGGAGGAGCGCCTATGGAGCAGACAGACAAAGAGCATGCCGCCTCCTGCAAATGACCAGGTCAGTCGGGGGGGGGGGGCTCCAGATGTTGAAGCTCATCGCCCACACATCTGCTGGCTGTCCTCCAGCCCGTGTGCAACTCCCCACAGAGTACCTCAGGCTCTTAGCAAAGACCTGAGCAATGTGGAGGAGACCCAGGGGAAGGCTAGGTTACTAATGCCGCCCAGCCGGCTGCCAGCACAAGCTGGCGAGAGGACAGACACATTCTTCTCTGACAAGCAGCAATGAATGGTCACCGTGCTGCCCAGGCTACAGGCTGATACCCAGAGATTAGCTGACCTCAGACTGTGCACGATCCTTATCTAGAGGCAGCAGCAGCAGGAGTGGCAGGAATGAGGACTCTGGAAAGGCTGAAAACCCGACCAAAGGAGCTCCCAGCCCAGGAACCACTGCTCCACGTGCTGCTTCTGCCAACCCTGTTCTCCGGTTAAGCACGCAGATGCAGAGGCATGAAGCACAGGCACTGGAGCCCCGGAAGGCAGAGGACAAACAAGCAGGTGGCCACACAAGGCAGAGAAGCTGAAGTCAATCTGTAAACATGCCCTGTGCCAGGCACTGAAACAGGTGCTCTGCATACATCTTTCAAAAATTATTTACTCTTCCCAACCACTCTTAGACAGAAACTACTATTTCTATTTTGCTGAGGAGACTGAGGTTCAGAAAAGTTTAGTGGCTTACCCATGGTCCTGAGTTAGCATGTGGCAGAGCCAAGATTCAACTTGAGTCTTTTTGACTGCAAGATTAGTGAGCTTGGCACCATATTGTGACAAGGGACCCACAGACAGAAAGCATCTCTATGTCCCACTATGATAAAAAGATCCCATTTATCTCCAAATGATGGGTCAATTCTCAGAAAACAGGGCAGGGCTGAATGAGATTGGGGAAGTAGAAAATTCAGCCAATCTTTTGGGTTGGGGTATACACAAATACCTGGGTAAAGGTCTCACACTCCCTGACAGCTCTCGGTGGAAATAGTTCTTTGTGTGTTAGTGCACGTAACTTTATCCAAGCACTACTGCAATGGTGGTGCAAAAAGTTAACATGTTTGACTTCTAAGCAAAAGGGTGGAGGATCGAGTCCACCTCAGAAGAAAAGTCTGGTGATCAACTTCCACAAAACAACCCTTGAAAACTCTGCTGCACACAATTCTACTCTGGTACACATGCGGTCTCCCTGAGTCAGGGGGAACGCAACAGGAACTGGTATCGTACTGGTGCTGCAACGGCAAGGGAAAGAAGGTGTTGAGCAGGTGGTCCCTTCTCCCCTCTTCTCCTTGCTCAGTATCTGACAGGACAATGACTGCCTCCACACTTGCTGATGCTGCTTGCCCAAGTCACAAAGGGGAAGATGTTTAGGAAGTTGCAGCCAAAGAGATACGTACATTAATGATGACGCCCTTGTCAAGCAGGCTCTGCTTCTTAGCTGTCATGACAAAATAGTGGGTGCAGTCCTTGTAGTAAACAATGTTCTCAAGATCAATCCCTGAAAAGAGAACAGTAATAGACTCATTATTATTTTTGAGCACCAACTTGTGCTGGGATCTGTGCTTTGCCTTGTTACAGGTCTCACTGTGTACTGTAGCATATTCATATTAGACAGGCCTTTAAGACACACAGGGCTGGAATAGATAAAATAGAGGGCCAGAATTTACCCAAGTCACCACAGCTGGCTTTTACAGTCCTGCAAAGACATTATTTCCTTTAAAACTCACAAAGTCCTTAGAGAGAGAGTATTTCCAAATTAGAGTTAAGTGCCACCAAAAGGAAAAGTGCCATGATCTATGGTTACAGCAGCCAGGAAATAACAGAGCTAGGACATAAACACAAGTCTGTCTGACTTCAAGTCCAGTCCACAGTGTTGCCATAGCTGACCAGTGCTGTGTGAATTCGCTAAGACTACGCTACAGATTAGGAGCTCCAGTAGCATAGTGTCTAAGGCACTTGACTGCTAACCAGAAGGCTGGTGGTTCAAACCTACCAGCCACTCCTTGGAAGGAAGGTTGGGCAATCTACTTCTGGAGTGATACTGCCTCGGAAACCCAAAGAGGGGTCGCTATGAGTCAGGGCCGACTCAAAGGCACATAACAACAACAACAACATGCTACAGATTAGATGGATTGACACAGTGGCTACAACGATGGGTTGAGGCATAGCGTTTCATTCTGTTGTACACAGAATTGCTGTGACTCAGAGCAGACTCCTCACCTGGCACCTAACAACAACAAATGCTACAGATGTTTCTATTTTCCTGCTTGTGCAAAAACCCAGGTGCAGTGGTAAGAACAACTTTGGCTACAGGACCGGGTTGTATCTTTTTGCACTTTGTACCAATCACAGAATGCTGGGTTTCTGCATTTGAAACGATGCTGTGAGACGACTGCTTAGCTCAGTGGTTCTCCATTTGCTCCAAGCATGTGGAGTAGCTCGGTGGCTCTCAAAGTGTGATCCCTGGCAAGCAGCATCAGCATCACCAGGGAACTTACTAGAAATGCAAATGATCAGGAACTATGGGGGTAGGGCCAGCAATCTGTTTTAACAAAACCTGCAGATGACTCTCAATCCCTGCTCTCTCTCTCTCTCTCTCTCCTTTGAAGGGCGAGAAAGGAACAGAAGGGAGAGAAAGAAGCAACCTATCAGCAGTCAACACAGAGGCTTGCTGGGTAACCATAGGAACCCCTTTATTACCACTAAATAGGAAACGGCCATCAATGCATAGCCCCCCCCCCCAAGAGAATAAGAGCACATTCATCACTGTCACTGTGTAAGGAACACTGTTGTGAAACAGCGCCGATGGTGACAACCACAGCAAAGTTTAACGGAAGTTCATTGAAACAACTGGAAAAACACAGTCAATCTTCTGTTGTAATTTATTCATTTGGTGGTTTATTTAAATATTTATTTTCTTGGTGTTTGAAGGGGAGGAAGGGTTGGAGAATTCTTAAATCATTCCAAAGGAAATAATACGATGGAAGGAAGTATTAAAACTTTTTATAAGATAATGCAACTGGGATGAAACTCAAGAGATCCCAACATAGACACCACCCTTAAGAGAATAAGATATTTATGCCCAGCAAGAGAGAGGCACAGAGCCAGTCTTAGAAAAATATCTTAAAGAATAATTCAGCAGAAGTAGTTTTATCTATAATAGCACATAACTGGCAGGATTAAATCAGGAATCAACAAACTTTTTTTCTGTAAAGGGTCAGAGAGCAAATATTTCTGTCTTCGTGAATCACATGGTCCCTGTTGCAGCTACCACTGTCAGTGGAAGCAGTCTCAGACAATATGTAAACAAACGAGAGTGGCTGTGTTCCAATAAAACTTTATTTATGGACATTGAAAAGTGAATTTCATATAATTTTCATGTGTACAAAATATTATTCTTTTTTCTTCAGCCACTAGACAATATAATATCCTTTGCCTGAAGGCAAAAAAAAATATGAAGCCAGCTTTAGTTTGCCAACCCCTACTTTACATGCTGAGGCAATAATAGTACATTTAGCTATTGAGATATTCTGCAGCCCCCCAAAACGATTATCAGGAAGACTATGCTCCAACATGGACAATATTTTAAATGAGATGACTGAGAAAAGCAGAATAACAATGGTAAATGGCACTGTGACTAGAGCCATGTATAAGGTAAGGATGTAGGTAGAAAACTCCTGAAAAGACATATATGAAAGGGAAAACTATTTCTACACTAGGCGATCAGAGAGTAGAGCATTTCTTTTTAATGTAATGATTTTATGTTACACTGCCTTTTCAAGGAGAAATATATGTATTTTAAATCAGGTTCAAAAGAAAGAGAAAAATATCTGGAATTTATTTCATGGATCAGGTAAACAGGCCTCCCATAACTCTCTTAACTCCTCACCTTGCTTTACTTTTCTCTAACCATCCTTAGCATCACTTGACTTGTTATGATTTACTTATTTATTGACTATCCCCTCTCAGAGAATATAAACTCCAAGAGAAAGGGATTTTGTTTATTTTGTTTACTGCTTTATCTTAGGATCTCAAATAGTATCTGGCACATAGTAGTCATTCAATAAATAGTTGTTAAGTAAATGAATGAACACTTTATTTCCTCTTTGTCCATGGCTGGTGACAACTAACGCCATTGAGTTTCATGCTCCCTGGGCATCCCCCATAAGAAGGGCAGATGATACACTGTACAAAAGCACCTAGGCATCTTTAAGCACCACCCACAGGTTACTGGCTGCTCCTCAGAGCACTTCCTGCATCTCATGCTGATCTCTGCATAGCACAGCCCCTCTGCGTTAGAATGGTTTGCGTGGCTAACCCTCACTGAACTCCACCTCAAGAGTGTACTGTGTCAACTATGACTTTATTTCCCATGATAGCGAGTCCTGGCACAGAGTGGGCACTCAGTAAATGTCCACTGAGTAAACTAATGTTTATTTATCTTCACGTACAACATCCAGAACTTTCCCTCAAGAATCTCTCTTGCCCCTGAAAAGACTCTGCCCGTTTATTATTCTAAGGAGAAATCTCTGCCACTTTGTCAGATTGAGTCTCTCTAGTCCCAGACCTCAGAAAGCCAGCATGTTCCTCTGTCCACTTTAGGAACTGCAAACAATGGCCTGGTTTGAGAAAGGTGAAGGTCCCACCTGTTTCTTCTTTGAGGTCCTGAAAGAATTTCTGATTGAAGATGAAAGCCACACCGCTAATCTCTTCCACCTTGGCCTCAGCTGTGCTGTTTCTGTTTATGAAGTTGGCAGTGATTGCAATAGCCAGCTTCCCACGGAATTCTTTTCTTCTGAACCCTGCAGGAAGTGAAAGGAAAAAGTGGGTCTTTCTTCTGGATTTGGTGTGGAAACTGCAAAAGATGACGGTGCATGCTCTTCCCAAGTGCCCCCCATACCAGCGAAGTCAGAATTCTGCATCTGTGGGGAACCAGGGCAGGCAGAGACACCAAGGTTTGTGTCCAAGGAAGAACGTGGCATTGAAGTCTATTCTGAAGTCAAAAGGACTTTGTCTTTTCTAAAATTTTCAGGACCAATAACTTGGTTAGATTCAACAAACAAAAGGCTAATGCTATCTTCTCCAACAGGCAATAAGAGAGCTTGTCCTTTTAAAGACCTGTTAGGTATTGTTATTAAATATACTCATGAAGGGTCCACACACACTTTGAACTTACATAATTAAAATGACTTGATTTTGCATTTTTCACAGATTTTTTTTTTCTTTAGAAAAGTAAGATTATTACTTCTTATACTAATTATTGTTGCTGCAGGACAGGGATTTTAACAAATTTTCTTTGTCTCTCCAATTCTCAATGATCAGCACTTTGTACACACCTAATAAACCCACAATGAATAACGTGCAATTAATTAATTTAGTACTTTCGTGTCTACGGGTTCACACAGCTTTCAACAGCTTACATTAAACCTTTTTAAATGGTGGTCACACAGAGAATCACAAACAAGTGATCACATTTCAGGGGAGCTCTTTTCCTCCTCCTGCCTTATCTTTATAATACCTGACTATTCCTGTATTCCTAAATTTCCTCTCTGTCCCAGATACTGCTGTTCACTTTGCATAGCTCTGGCATTCATCATAAGCACAGACATAACATTTTTCTTCAGCCATCTTTGGGAATTCCCCTCACCATGTACTCAAGCCTCATGCTGATTCCCAGGCTTCTTTGTCAAAAATTTCTTTGACTGAAAACCCTGGGCTTCTATTCAATTACCAATCCTTTAAGTCATCATTCATTAGATCTTTTTACAAAATGGCCAGAAATGGCCATGATTATCTAGCCCAGTGATTCTCAACTGAGTGTGATTTTGTCTCCCAGGGGACATTTGGCAACATATGGAGACAATTTTGGTTGTCACAACTGGGAAATAGGGTGCTTCTGGTGGGTAGAGGTCAGAGATACTACTAAACATCCTATAATGCACAGGACAGCCCCCATGACAAAGAATTAATCTAGCCCCCAATGTCAATAGTGCCAAGGTAGAAAAACCCTGGTCTAGTCTACCAACTTTGTCCCAAGGAGCTCAAATGACTCTTCTCCTTCATACCCTTTCTTCTTTCCATGCTCATATATACAGAACCACACTCCAGCTGACTGTGGATTCTAGATTTTCAAATATTTGAACTTACAGTCCTACCAAATCACGAAAATGTACCATAAATTCTAAGAGTACAATACCCAGGTTGGTAGCTTAAACATTCTTTGCTAGAAATTGGTTACTTATTGGGGGCATGATGTGGAAGTGAAGAGAGAGGAAAGGAAGTAGGAAAACAGCACTGGCTACATGGCAGATAAGGGTCTCAGCTAGGCAGAGAACTTTCTAAGACAGGCTTCATTTCAGGAACTATGTTCTGTCCTCAGAAGAGGTGCCCTCCCGGCCAGACACTTGAGCAGAGCAAACTCAAACAGCAGAACTGTCCCTAGTCTAAGAGATGCTTGTTGAGGCCACTATATCCACAGTCACTGATCTCAAATTAGTACAGGCACAACCTGTGCAAAAATTAATCTCAGGGCTGGAGTAGAGGTGATTAAAGCTATTTCCTGGTAGAGGGATTTCTTCTCAACCTAATTGGATTTTACCCCAAGAAAGGATATTCTGCCTCAAGCTTTAGAACACGTGGAAAGATAGATTTGCACTTCAGTAGTTTGGGAAAAACTTATCTTACTGCCCAGCAGTGAGTGTGCTTAAAAATTCTGAAAAGAGATGAGAAAACTATACTTAAAAGTAAGCTAATACTTTTAATAATGTTTTTTTTAAAAAAAATTCATCTTAAGTAAGCATGAAAATTCATAACACCATGGCTTGCACATAAGCAGATGCTCAATAAATGTACAGTTAATTTTTTATCTTTTAACTTATATGACACTTTGTAAAGTATTTTTACATATTAATTGTTTCCTGGTCTTCATACAATGCTTTGAGTGGGTTCTATTATCCACATTTTGCAGGTGGGAAAACCAAAGTTCAGAGTGAATTAAATGACTATCCTTGAAACACTCAATCTCATAGGAACATGGGGCACATGCTGCCTCAGCACAGCAGGACAGTCTCCCCTTCCATCCAGAACCCACCCAGCTTTGGCACCTGCCCTCCTGCCCATCCTTCCCAGCTTTCTCCCTTGATGGCCCTCTCCCACCTCTACCCATTCTCCCACCCTGTTGTCCCAAGAAGATTTTCACCTTCCAGAGTGTTCCTGCGGCCATCAGCGCCAATGATGACGTCAAATTCAAACTCCGACAGAGAGTGGTCTGCAGGGAGAAATTCTGCCCGCCAGCCAATTTCTACCAGGACAGAAAAAATGAGGTGAGTTGACAGAAAGAAGTGGGGGTAAAAGTGATTATGCTCCCTTTATGTTGGCCATGAAAAGTAGACAGGGTATGTGTACCCCAGGGAGAGCCTGCAGAGGAAAGGCCTAGAGCAGTCCAGATGGACGCCTGAATCTGGAGACCTCTGTGTTGTGTTCATTCAATCCTGGACAAGGTACACCAGCAACTTCAGTTTCTATAAAGAAACTGGTTTCTATAAAGGCTTGGCATCTGCCTCAGTGATCTCAAGGTAGTTTCACTTGCCCATAATTGTTTTTCCTCAACAGATTCTACCACCTTCCCTTTACCATTCCTCCCCCATATTCCACTGTTAAACAGAACCAAAGGATGTGCAGGTGTAACGAAACCAGTTTAATTTCTACTTCACTATACTCAAAGTAGGAGCTCTGGTAGCATAGTGCCTAAGGCACTTGACTGCTAACCAGAAGGCTGGTGGTTCAAACACAGCCACTCCTTGGAAGGAAGGTTGGGCAATCTACTTCTGTAGTGATACTGCCTCAGCAACCCAAGGAGGGGTCGCTATGAGTCGGGGCCAACTCAACGGCACATAGTAAGAACATACTTAAAGTGTTCTTTTGCCCAGTACATCATCTTTTACAAAAACATTTTCAGGTCAAGCCTCACTGGTTACCCATACTTAGTATTTATAACATCTGCTAAAGGTCTAGGAAAGGAACTCTGCCTAAAGTATTTGACTGCTAACCAGAAGGTCAGCGGTTCAAACCCATCAGCCACCCTGTGGAAAGACAATGGGGCAATCTACCTCCATAAAGATTTACCACCTCGGAAATGCAATGGGGGTTGCTATGAGTTGGAATCGACTTGATAGCAGTGTGTTTGGTTTTTTTTTGTTTATTTTGTTTGTTTTTGAGCAAAGGTCTAGGAAAGGAGCCCTAGTAGCACAGTGGTTCAGTGCTCAGCTACTAACCAAAAGGTTGGCAGTTTGAATCCACTAGCCACTCTGTGGGAGAAAGATAAGACAACCTGTTCCTATAAAGATTTACAGCCTTGGAAACCCTATGGGCGCAGTTCTACTCTGTCCTATAGTGTTGCTATAAGTTAGAATTGACTCGATGACAGTGGGTTTGGTTTGGTTTGGTAGATGCTAGGAAAGGATAAGAGCATATAGTTCTCTATATGCTAAGTAACAAGCGCTGTCCTGCTACAAAAGCTAACTAAGAACTCTCAAATGTAGTAGGCACAGGACAGGAGAAATAAGAGTCATAGCCTGTGAAGGAAACTATGAGGTCTCCAAAACTAAGCTGGTCCAAACTCAGAGTCAAGTCTAGGTGCTAGAAGATTTTGACAAGATGAAGGAGCATCATGAAATTTTCTGACCACGGTGTAAGTAAAAATATTAGAATTCAAATAAATATGCCAAAAGGAAAAAGAGAAAAATTACTAAGTAAGATATGCCTATACTAGGTGAATTTTATGGTTTATAAATTGTATCTCAATGGAGATGTATCTCAATATATCTCAATATGATGTACCAAATAATATCTGGAGGATTTATTTCAGATTTCCTCTAAAAGCCTCACTTTCCTTGCTGGATTGGCAACTATTACACAAGCACACACAAGTGCATCCACGTATCTATGAGTGTATAAATACATATAATGTGAAAAGCACATGAATGTGCTTTATCAAACAACCAACTCTAAGTCTTCTATTATGCCTATTGGTTAGACTTCACTGGCCATATCACCTTCTAATGATGAGGTGGGAGCTCTGGAGTCATAGTGCCTAAGGCATTTGACTGCCAACTATTCCTCAGAAGGAAGATTGGGTAATCTACTTCCATAGAGATACCACCTCGGAAACCCAAGGAGGGATGCTATGAGTTGGATATGACTCTTTGGCAGTGAGTTTGGTTTTTGGTAATGACAAGGTAACTAAATTGCAGGTTTACAGCTTTAATAATAAAGCTCCTGGGAGTTGAAGAATAAAGCTAAAGTGATTAAAAAATAATAATAATAAAAAAAAAACCCTACTGCCGTGAGTCAATTCTGATTCACAGCAACCCTATAGGACAGAGTAGAACTGCCCCATAGGGTTTCCAAACCCGTAAATCTTTATGCATGCAGACTGCCATATCTTTCTTCCACGGAGCGGTTGGTGGGTTTGAACCACCAACCTTTTGGTTAGCAGCTGAGCAGTTTAATTACTGTACCACCAGGTCTCTTTGCCTAAAGTGACAGCAATGACTAAAAAAGGTAAAAGATTCTTTGGATTTCTAGACAGAAAAGCAAAATACACTGTACTTTGATTTTCTTGATCTTCAGGAGGTTCTAGAACTTTCACAAATTCCACATTCACATGAATTTCAACTCCCAGCATCAAGGCCACCTTGAATAAGATGAGCTGAAGCTGACGAATACCTGTCAGGGAGGAAGAGAGATGAACTGTCAGCACCAATGCCCAGGTGCCTCCCGTATGCAGAGTATTATATAATCACATCTCCACGATCTCGGACCATAACAGTGTATCAACAGTAATTGTTACTGAGCACTAATTACATGCTGAGTACTCTGTCAAAATATTTTATGTCAGTTTTCTCATTTAACCCTTAACAGTTGCTCTTTGAGATAATTACTATTCTTGTTTTATGGATAACCAATTGAAGCTCAATGAGGTGAAGTGATTTGCTCAAGGTCATGGAGTAATAGAACTAGAATGTAGATTCAGGTCTGTCTGATTTCAAGACCATGCTGTAGCTATTAATTAATGCTGAAATGAGGGAGCTTCTCTCTTTCCTGCCTCCTTTCTGAGCTGGGTCTGAAATTAAGACAGCAAGAGGAATAGGAAAAAAAAGAGAGCAGAGGGCCATATGTAAAGGCAGTGATCAAATGGCTCTTTATGTGGGGGACTATTCTTAAGCTCTTTGCCATCCTGTGGTAAGGGGAGGGGGTAAGAAATTCTCCCCATAAAGCTGGGCTCATGGTTCTGTGCCTCCTACCCACTTCTCCTAAACTTCTGCAATCAGTGGTACTTTGTTTCCTGTTTTGTTCCCTGCCATTCAGCACAGATGGGTATGCATCTCAACTATTTTTCTACCAAGTGAGAAGCTGTAAACTCTCTGTGATTTCTTCAGTGTCTAGTTTATTCAGCTCATTTAACATTTAGTAAGCACCTACAATGTGCCAGGTACCTTGTTGTGATTGTTTTTGTTGTTACGTGCCATCGAGTCAGACCCGACTCACTAGGCACAGGAAATATGGCACACACCTGGTGGAAGAAACACAGGTAAACAATATGGGGCATGGCATGGTGATTGAGGGACAGGGAAGTGGTAGAACCAGCCTGAACTAGAGTCTGTAAGCCAAGTGAGAAGTGACCACGAACATAAAATCCCATGGCAAGACTTAAGAAATACACAGACTTCAAGAGGACAGTAGACTTGAGAGATCTCAGTGAAAATCCCTTAGCGTGGTGTTGGGGGACAAATAAGACTGCAATGGAAGGAAGCATGAATGGGTAGTGCAGACAACATCTAGACCTCCTCTTTCTAGAAGAATTGCTTTGCAGTAAAGATAATGGGACAGTAACAGAGTGCTGGAGAGACAGTGTAAGGTGATCATCAGGAAGATTAACCAATGGGAGCAAGAGAAAAGGAGGGGATGGAAGCAAGAGTGATTCCTGTCAGAACAGATAGAGTCACTCACCCTCAGGGATGAGAAGAATGGGTACTGGGGTGGAGGCAACTGGAGGAGGGAGAAGAGTGATAGAAGAAGGAGCTCCCGTTCATGACTTCTCTTCCTCGAGGCAGAGGAAGGAAGTCATCTGCTAAGGATGAGGAGGCTGGGGTGGAGGTTTGGAACAGCTATCATGGGAACTGTAGGAGGATGCTAACACAGGACCAGTGGAGCATAGCTGGGGTTGGAGACCAGAGTCTGAAAGGAAGCCAGTCAGCTGGGGCTTAAAGCACCCAATTCAGCCCTGCTTCAGAAATAGTCCTTCAAGGGGGACCTCTCCTCAGAGATTCAAAGTTCCTAGTCTATGTCATCCCAGAACACATTAGAAAGCCAATACATTCTCTATGCTTCCTTTCTCACAGGCACTGAGCAGCCCTTGACAAATGATCATTCTGAATGCTTCAATTCTAACTCCAAAGTCCTACCAGTGCTTCTGCACACTGGGATTTTCCAAAAGTTTGGTTTTTTTTTGGTTTGGGGGTTTAATTAAGGGGGGCAAAGAGACGGTCCTGGCCAGGGAGCCAGCCCAACGTCCCTGTGACCCTCACAAGGTCTCCTGGTCCCCGGCTCTGCCTCCTCTGGAGGACTTTATGAGAAAGTAGTGTGAAGAGTCATCATCCTAAATCAGTAACCGACATATATTCTTTCGTGGGTGGTAGAGAATAACCTGAAAGCTGACACTGCAGCTTTCTGGGCAAATCCAAATTTCTTTCCACTGAACTTTTGGAATTTTCTCATCCCAAAGTGGGAGTAAATTCAGGCCACCGCTGGTAAATTTTCTTGCATATGACTAAATTACACCCTATTTGGCCAATAACTCTCTGCGGCACTCCTCTGTTCTAAACCTCCCTAGTCCCATCTATTCTTGTCCTCATCAGAACAAGGTTCTCACCCCAACAGAACAACACTGGGTGGAAGAATGCAGCCCCAAATTCTTAAGTCAGGATACCACAGAGGCTTCTTGCTCACTGGATGCTATTGGCTGAGAAGCATGTACTATGCAAGCACCTACCATGGGCCAGGCATAGTCCTAAGCACGCTACAAACATGACCTCTTTAAATCCTCTCAGCAATCCTCAGAAGCAGGCATTAACCCCGTTTCACAGGAGGTAAAACTAAGGCTTGAAGAAGGTAAGAAATCTGATTTCAAGCCACAGAGAAAGTAGAAGAAACAGATTTTGAACCCAAATCTGTTCAAACCATTGAACTTTCTCCACAGTATTAACCTCCTTGACTTTCATGGGTCACTATATAGCTATAAATAAAATGGCTAAAAACTTCCTCCCAGCAAACTCCCACAAGGAATGCTGCCTCTCCCGAAGCCTAGCTGCATAGATCTCTCTCTGAGGGACTCAGACTCCAGGAATCTAATAGCAGCCCAGCCAGAGTGCTACTCGCCCTATCTAAGCATTCAGGGAAGGTCCAGGACCTGACATCTATGTCCTTTATTTCCCCTCTTCCAGCTCAAGTCCCAACACGATGCCCTCTCTCTTAAAGCCCAAGGAAATTCTGGAACAGGATCTGTCAGAGAACATGAATCCGATTCTGTCACTCCTCTGTTCTAAAACCTGCCATAGCCAGCACTGAGGATGAGAAAGACATAGAGAGTTACATGGGCAGTACAGACAACAAATATGAACCCCTTTGCATATACAGTACTGAGTTGTCAGTGAAAGCAAACATGGGTATAGGGACTGATAGATGGGTAAACAAGCTAAACAATTAGGTATGTCTAAATGGAGAGTGTATCCAAGATCATATATAGGGTTGGCAGACAATGGGCCTATAAGTTCATGTGAATGATCAGAATTCCCAGGTGTATAGTAGAGCTGACAAGGGGCAAGGTATGGTCATTACTTGGTCACAGCCAGCTACCCAGAGGGACCGAGTAGTTGATCCTGATGGCTTGGGACCATAGTCGCAGGGGACATCAAGCTCAATTGGCATAACACACTATACAAAACATTGTTCCACCTACTACTTTGGCGAGTAGCGACTGGGACCTTAAAAGCTAGGAAGCTGCCATCTAGATGCAACAACGGGTCTCTCCTCGTCAAGAAAAAAGAAGAAAACCAAAATTAATGGAAACAGTCAGTCCTAGCGACTGGTACACCATCCGATCTGCAACCTATACAACTATGAGACCAGAAGAACTAGATGGTGCCCAGCTACCACAGCCATCCACTTGGAAGGGATGTAGGAGATCCTGCATAAAGAGGGAGAACAATGTGGTACAAAACTCAAAATCGTTTGGAGGCAAAAAAAAAAAAAAAGAAGGTGGGGACCAGGTTTGCTGGTCCAATGGAGCCTGGTGTAACCACTGAGACTATGGCCCCTAGCTGCCCTTCAGGTCTGGAATTGAACCCACAACTGTGGTTTCCAGCCAAACAAAGTACAGGCATGTGAGTTAAACATTTACCTCAAGTAGACACATGCCCTGGAGAGAACAATCATGGGAGAAGGAAGGGCTGCTTATGCAAGGGAGATAGCTCAGGGTGCAGAAGAGTATGAAGGGATGGACACTGGGAGGAGGTAACTATGGGGAGGAAGTGGGAGGGGAGCTGCTGCATTGTAAATTTTGGTCAATGACATGAGACAAAGTATATGTGAACTGCTGTATGAAAAATGAATTTACTCTGTAAATCTTCACCCAAATCCTAAAAAAAAAAAAAAAAAAAACCTGCCATAGCTCCCCAGTACTAGCAGCGGCAGCACACTGTCCAAACTCCTTTGCACAAGAGGCCCTTGACAACCTGGTTCATTTACTTGTTCTATGTGGCTCCCTCCTCTGAACTCCTCTACAAGTTTAACTAACTCTGTTAAAGCACACTTTATTACTGAGAAAACCTCAGTGGCTCCCTGAGGATACAGACAGTATGTCTTATCTCTAGCTCTGTTTTTATTAGGTCATTCACTTAACAAACGTTTATTGAGTACCGACCATGTGCCAAGCATTCTTTTATGTCTTGGAGATATACTGGTGAACAAAATGTGCCACAGTCCTGACCTCCTAGTGCTTACAACCTCGTGGGGCGTACACAACATAGGGCCTGGCACAAAGCACAAACAGGGTTCTCAAATGGTCTGCTAGTTGGTTATGTGGTGTCTGCAGTTGGTTATGTGGAGTATCCTACTTGTAGGGTAGAGAGATCTGCCCCACTCAGGGTCAGCCCCTTCCTTCATGGGGTGCCACCCCTGGCCCCACTCACTAATGTGGTCAATGGAGCCGGCACAGAACTTCCCATAGAACTTCTTGGCTCCGAGGCCCCGCAGATCATGAATGGTGAATGGCCAGAGGTGCAGCACGTTATTCCGGGAGAAGGTGTCCCTCTTCTCCACCACGACCACTTTGGCCCCTAGGTAGGCAAGTTCAATGGCAGTGCGCAAGCCACATGGTCCTCCCCCAACGATGAGACACTGCAAAGGCGAGAGAGAGAGAGACTCAGTGACTTCAAGCTGTGTGGATATGAACCCCTAGTCAGCAGTATAATGAGGAATAAACCCCAATGCACTCAAATCAACTAGCAAGTACAAACTCAGTACCTATTGTTGTTGTTAAGTGCCGTCGAGTCGTTTCCAACTCATAGCGACCCCATGCACAGCAGAACGAAACACTGCCCCATCCCACGCCAGCCCCACAATCCCTGCTATACTTGAGCCCATCATCGCAGCCACCGTGTCAATCCATCTCGTTGAAGGCCTCCCCCTCTTTCGTCAACCCTCCACCCTACCAAGCATGACATCCTTCTCCAAGGAAGTACCTATTAGGGCCTGTCATTAAACCATCCAGTGTACAATACCTGTGGGCCTACTACGTACCAGCCACTGTGTGGGCACTGTGAGGACACAGAGATAAAGAAACTTGGGGAGGAAACACAGTAAAATGTGCAGGAGATTCAGAATCAGACTGAATTGAATTAAATCCAAGCTGGTGGCATAGTGCCTAAGGCATCTGACTGCTAACCAGAAGGCTCGCAGTTCAAACCTACCAGCCACTCTGCAGAAAGAAGACTGGACAATCTACTTCCGTAGTCATACTGCCTTGGAAACTCAAGGAGGGGTCATTATGAGTTGGATCCGACTCAATGGCAGTGAGTTTGGTTTGGTTTTTATAGCATTTAAAATGTTAGATTCCTTATCTGTAGGAATACTACTGTTTCTTCATAGGGTTATTGTAAATGAGATCACTTTGAAAAACATATAGTACATTTTTGTGACACTGGATTTGGCAGTGGTTTCTTAGCTATGACACCAAAAGCACAAGCAACAAAAAGAAAATGGGTAGCTTGAACTTCATTAAAATAAAGTTTTAAAATTACGCTTCAAAGGACACTATCAAGAAAGTAAAAAGGCAGGACACAGAATGGGAAAAAATACCTACAAATCATATAGTTGATCATATAGTATCTAAAATACATAAAGAACTCCTACATATCTACAACAAAAAGACAAACAATCCAATTTAAAAATGGACAAATGACTTGAATAGGCATTCCTCCAAAGAAGATATTCAAATGGCCAATAAGCACAAGGAAAGGTGTTCAACATCATTAGTCATTGTTGTTGTTGTTGTTTGCCGTCGAGTCAGCCCCAACTCATAGCGACCCCTCCTTGAGTTTCCGAGGCAGTATCACTACGGAAGTAGGATTGTCCAACCTTCCTTCCGAGAAGTGGCTGGTGGGTTTGAACCGCCAGCCTTCTGGTGAGCAGTCAAGTGCCTTAGGCACTATGCTACCAGAGCTCCCCATTAGTCATTAGGGAAATGCAAATCAAAACCACATGACATACCACTAGGATGTCTATTACCAGAAAAAGTGGAAAATAACAAATGTTAGTGAGGATGTGGAGAAGTGAAAACCCTTGTGCATCGTAGGTGGGAATGTAAAATGGCGTATCTGCTGTGGAAAAGGTTGGCAGTTCCTCAGAAAGCTACATATACAATTACCAAATGAGGTAGCAATCCCACTCTTAGATCTATACTCAAAATGATGGAAAGCAGGGACTAACACAGATAACTGCACACCAGTGTTTATTACAGCATTGCTCACAATAACCAAGAGGTGGAAACAACCCAAATGTCCATCAATTGATGAACAAATAAATGTGATGTGGTATCGAAGCCACTGTGGGCAGATGTGACAAAACAGGACTCTGTACAAAAGCCCATGCTAGGCCTTCAATGAGCACCGTGAAGTGGAGCATGACAATGACCTTCCTCAAGGAAGTGACACAGGCTGTTAGGAGAAAAGCGAAGAGACATCATGATCCAGCTAGTTAGCAAAAGCCCTTTTATTAGAGCAAAACCTTATGGGGGGCATCAATACTGTACAAAAACAGAAAAAAATGGTAGTACTCTGGCTCAGAGAGGCAGAACCACCCACACACAACACTCTGCCCACTTCCAGGCTTTCCATGAAGCACCTCCTTGAAGTAAGAGTTCACTTGTGGGTCTAAACTAAGGATACCCCAGTAAGGCAATAGGGAAGAAGATGTGCACCCATGTCTCACTCCTTGATATTGAAACAGCATCTGGAAACTTCCCCTCTGCTCAATCAAGCCTTATCTTAAACAAATACATTCCCCTTCCCCTAGCAAATATTCCATCATCCACTTATCACTCATCTGGGACCTCCAGGCTCCTGAAGGGAAAGTGCAAACAAGCATATCAGAAGCTCCCTTTCCACAACCAGTGTGGTTTACTGGTTGGAATCTTCCAGAGAGTTTGTGGATACCAATTAGGGGAAATGAAGTCACTGCCAAGATACAACTCACTCCAGAGACTTCAGGGAGCGGGTACACAAATCCACTTACTTCCTTTCTGGCTGCAGATAGACTGGAGAGGACCAACTCCCCCGGGCCCAGCTCCACTCATTACCTCACACCCACCTCAAGCAGCTCCTCCAATTCTGGCATAGCCAGACAATGATGGTCATTTCAGAGCAAAACTTAAAATCCTGACACTTGTGAGGTTTGCTCTGGGGTTAAGTCTGGATTCACTGCATTTCTTTGCAGTTAGTGCATCTTTTCCTGTTTGCTGAGGTCTGTCACTCCAGGGCCAGGGATAGAGGAGGAGTAGGAGGGTGTGGGGTAGAGAAGGGCAGGCAGGAGAGAGCATAAAGGGAAGGACAGGGCCCTCCTGTACCCTTCCATCCACCCAGGCTTGACCCAGTACCGCTCTGAGGAGAAGGTAGGAAAGCATTTCCCACAAACCAGTGGGCTGTGTGCACTTTTATGCAAACAGTAGCTGGTGTACTATTTCTGACCCACCAGACTAAACCTGAAATCCCATCAGCAAAATCTCAGTTTTCCCACCATTGTGGGCCCCCCCCCACACACACACTTGGGCCCTGAAATTTCAGAGACGCCAGTCATGCCATAATCTAAAGTCAAAGAAAATACCAAAGGGTCTAATTATATAAAGGGAGAAAATTTGGTGCAGATGTTATCAAGGCTGCAGAGAGGTCTTGTTGGCAGGGGCCAGGCCAGTTCCTTTCTGAACATGGTTGTTATGATTAACATGGGAACTCGGCATTCTGACAAGAGGCTGAATACTACAGCTGCTACACGCCTGGACAGAGGAGCAGAAGACAAGAGGACTTCCCTAGTGTGCCCACAGCTGATGCTCTGAATGTTGGCAAGCCCAAACAGATCATGGATGCAAAGAACTGTTATAATTCAACACAAAGGAGTCGTCTATCTTCCCCAAACCTATCCCAGTTATTGCTGCTGAGCCCCTACTTACAAGGTAGGAAAACTTTCAATTAGGACCCAGCTCTAAGGCCTTCCTTGAGCCCTGAAGTCAGAGTCTACACTCTTCTCCTATGCTCTCCCAGAACTAACATCTGCACATTTTAATTCTGTCTGACTCCCAGCTAGTCTGATGCTTCTCAAAAGGTGCCCCATGTCATCTGCATTTCTGTACATACCGAATCCAACACAGGGGCTGGCACATAGGCGGCCTCAATAAATACTTGATGGATGAATGAACTTTCCACACCCTTTCCACCCACCCAATTCTGGCTCCCCATCCATAACCAGGATGTTCCGTTCCTGTCAGCCAGGGTTAATGTCTGCAGATTCCCACCCAGACTGGGGGAGCTGGGGTCTGCCAAGGCCACCAGCATCATGGACGTCAGCATATCTGTGTGCTCAGGCGACATAAATTCATTACCCAGCAGGGAATGGGGCAGATCCAACTCCAGCAGGAAATCCATTGTATAGATAAGCCCAGCAGTGTTTAGACCTCCACATTAGTGGAGAAGAGAGACAAACACCACATGGAAAAATTGGCTCTTTATAAGGAGTTGGAAGTAGGGAGATGATGGCCGATTTACCTACATACAGGGTGCAAGCTTGGGGGCGGCCCCCATCCACACAGGACTCCTATTTCACCCATGGAGGCCTCACATTCACTCCCCACTTCTGGATGACAGTGCATCTCCAACCAGCCCTTTTTTTCAGCCCACCAGTGAGTGGGTGTGCTGGGGCTGTGCCAAGAATGCTAAGGGGATTTAACCCCCAGAGGAAGACGCAAAGGGGACCAGAGGCTAAGCCAGGGGTTAGAAGTCTGGAGGCTTGATTTCCGTGTCTGAATTCTGCCTCTGATTGCCTTGAAAGCTCTGCATGTGGTTACTACAGTGAGGGGAAAGGAGGTTTGCCAGACTAACCTGACTACCCTGGGCTGATTTGAAAATGATGGATACGATAGCTAAAATGCAGTGTGCACTTTCCATGTGCCTGGCACTGTTCTCATCACTTCGTGTAAGTCACCCTTGCAACTACCCTATGAAGTTGGTGCTATTATCATCCTCATTCTATAAGGATAGAAAAAAGCACAGAAGAAACATCAAAAAGTCAAGTAACTTTATTATCCCCTATTTTTAGTTGAAGATCCTAAGGGGAAAGAGGATGGGAAAATCCTCCAAGTTCACATAACCAGTGAGTGGTCAGCTCTGGATTCAAACCTATTACAGATTGAATTGTGTTCCCCTCCAAAAATATATCTTAACCTCCTGTACCTGTGAACATGCTCTTGTTTGGAAACAGGGTCTCTGAAGAGGTTGTCAGTTAACATGGTGTCATACAAGAGTAGGATGGGTTCTAATCCAATTTGAGTGTTGCCCCATAAAAGAGGAGAAGAGACACAGAGCAACAGAGAAAGGAAACCTGACAATGGCCTTATATTGCAGCTGCAAGCCAAGGGATGCCTGAGGCTACCACAAGCCGGGAGAGGACAGAAAGGATCTTCCCCTGGAGCCTTCAGAGAGAACATGGCCCTGCCAACACTCCGGATTTGGACTACTAGCCTCTAGAACTATAAGATAATAAATTTCTGTTCTTATAAGCCACCCAATTTGTTATGGCAGTCCTAGAAAGTAATATAAAACCTATCAGCATGGACCATGATCTATGCTCTTAAATGCCACATTATACGGCTTGTGGGACAGTCAAGTCTGACTTCAGGGGGTGTGGCCAGCATTAAGAGAGAGAATGCATGTGGATATACTCAGTCTGCTGCCTGGCACAATAGTGGAAGTTTCTCTCCTCCCCTGCATGGATCACCCTGCAGCCTTCTGCACAGAGCCAGGTTCAGGGTGAGTTCACAGGGCCTCAGCTCAGTATAACCACTCTGTGTCTGGCCTGGCTTCATGTGCTTCCCTGGGGTGAAGGTTCACAGATGGAATGGAGCTTAAGCCTGTGTGTGTCCAGAGAAACCAGAGTGGCAGATGGCACAGTAGCAGGGAGTTAGGGCATGGAGAGTGCAAGCCTTCCCCAGTGCCCCTGGAGAGCTCTCTGCCCTGGCACCAAGCCAGGCTGCAGGAGCCACACCTGGTGCTGTCTCCCTGGTAGCAGCAGTCTTCCCAGCCTGCTGATCCACAGGCTGGCTCCCTGGGCAGCACTCGAGTGCCAGAGATGTGCCACCATACTTCCGGGTGTGGGTCTGCAGCCTCACAGGCTCAAGGACAGGCCACTTATCTAAACCCAGGCAGGAAGCCCCTGACTGTTACTGGGTCACCATGAGGACAGATAGCTCACTTCAGAATAGCAGGACTGAGAGGTTTCATATCCAAAGCGCCACCCACATGCAGGGCAATGCTGAAGGGAAGTCATGAGACAACTAGGTTCCAGTCACAGAGAAGTCTTTGGGATGGGACTGGCCAGACAGGGGCTCTTCACAGGGTGCTCTGGGGGGAGATTTGCTCTCATCTGACTTGACATGACCTTGCCCTGGTCCTGCCTTGCTCCTGTATCTCTGCCACACCCAGCTACTCCTGAGTAACAATTACACACCACTTACTAACCTCAGAGATTTACAGAAAGGAAATGGAAAAAGATATCCTGCTTCCTCTTAAAATGATAATAATAATAATAATTCCTCTGAGAAACATTCCATTCCTCTCTTTCTTTCCCTTCCAGGGGGAGTTGGTACTCTATCCACCTTTCCTTTTTTCTTATTAAAGTGGTAAAAATAGGAGCTCTGGTGGTGTGGTGCCTAAGGCATTTGACTGCTAACCAGAAGGCAGGTGGTTCAAACCCCCCAGCCATTCCGCAGAAGGAAGACTGGGCAATCTACTTCATAGTGATACCACCTTGGAAACCCAAGGAGGGGTCGCTATGATTAGGATCCGACTTGATGGCAGTGAGTTTGGTTTTTTTGGTTTGTGGTAAAAATATATACAACAAAACATATGCCTGTTCAATGATTTCTACGTGTATAACTCAGTGACATGATTACATTTTTCAAGTTGTCTGATCATTCTTACTATCTTTTACCAAATTATTTGACCACCATTAACAGAAACTTAACACCCCCTAAGCAAAAACTTCCCCCATACCCACCTCTGGTAACACAAATAATTTTGGCTTTTTACATATTTGTTGGAAGCTCTGGTGGCAAAGTGCCTAAGGCATTTGACTGCTAACCAGAAGCCTGGCTGTTCAAACCCACCAGCCACTCCTCAGAAGGAAGACTGGGCAATCTTTTTCCATAGTGATGCTGTCTCAGAAACCCAAGGAGGAGATACTATGAGTCAGAACCGACTTGACAGCAGTGAGTTTGGTTTTTTGGTTTGGAATGCACATTTAGATAAGAAATGCACTTATCTTAAGTGTAATATATTATGTGACAAATTACAATATATTTTTTTCTTAAAACATCAGTTTTCTCCTATACATGATATTTCTTCCAATCAACTCCATGAATTCTTGTCCCTTGGGCACTAGAGATAGATTCTTGATGCGTGCTTTTATCAGCAAGGAGATACTAGGCAAGGTGTGGGGTTTTTGAAATTTAGGGTGGTGGCTATGAGAGCTATAGGTATTGGCAGGTACTAGGAGGAAAACTACAGCAGTGACAGAACACCCTTTCCCTGCTAGGGTTCAGTGACTTCTGGAAGGCCTGTCATTCTGAGTAAATTAAACCTAACGTCAAAGATAACGTCAAAACAGACCCAGCATCTACCAACCTACCCTTTCCCGGCCCAAAGAAGCCCAGCCAGGGCTGCAATCAGCAGTTGCTCAAGCTGCCTGAAGACAGACATTTTCACTAACCAGGTACTATGAGCAAGGGCCACCTGAGGTCAAGAGAAGCATCTATTAAGCATCTTCTGCATGCCAGACTTGCATCAGACACCTTAAATACAATAACTCATTTTATCCTTACAGGAGCCATTGTGAAAATAGCATTGCTTTCCTCATTTTATAGTTGAGAAATTTAGATTCAAAGGGGATACAAACTCATATAGGTGACATTTATTGAAATCTAATTCTGTGTCAAGCACTGTTCTAAGTGCTTTACATCTATTAACTCATTCAAATCTCACAACCACCCAAGGTTTGTGCATAAATGCACAAAACGATTAGGTAATGTGCCTAATGTCATGTTACACAGTTAATAAGCAAAGGAACTAGGATTCAGACCTAGACAGTCTAGCTCCAAAGTACAAACTCATATCTATCGTATTGTTATTGCTATCACCAATAAATCAGCTCCAACTCATTATGTATAGCACCTTATGTATAACAAAAGAAAACACTGCTTGTCCTGCCCCATCGTCATGATCACTGGTATGCCGAAGTCCACTGTTGCAGCTATTGTGTCAATCCATCTCACTGAGTGTTTCTCAATTTTTCATTGGCCATCTACTTTACCAAATATAATGCTTTTTCTAGCAATTGGCCTTTTTGATGATGTCTCTAAAGTATACAAGAAGGAACATTGGTTATATCTCTTCTAAGACTGATTTGTTTGTTCCTTTGTTAGTCCACAGTATTTGCAACAATCTCTGCCAGCAGCACAGTTGAATGCATCCATTCTTCTTCTGTCTTTATTTGCATTAGTCAACTTCTGTTTGCATATGAGGTGGTTGAAAAGACTATATAGTTTAAGTCAAACACACCTTAGTCATCAAAGTGACATCTTCACTTTTTAAAACTTTAAAGAGATTTTTTCACTGAATTGGACATGTAGTTAAGTATTGAATTGGTATATGTTCTGCTGTGTATAGTCTCACAACAACAACAGTTTTTTTGTTTCTTTTAAAGAGATCTTTTACTGTAGATTTCTGCAGTACAGTAAGTCATTTGATTTCTTGGCTACTGCTTCCATGGATTTTGATTTTTGATCCAAGTAGAATGAAATCACTGACAACTTCAATTTCTTCTCCATTTATCATGATGTTTATTGGTCTAGTTGTGAGGATTTTTGTTCTTTTCATGTTCAGATGTGATCCATACCGTAGGTTACGGATTATCACAGAATGTTGTTCACCATGCTGCACTTGCCTAGGATCACACAGCTAATAAAGGGAAGAACTAGGAGTCACGTGACTCCAACATCTGGCTCTTTCTTCTGTACTATCCTCTCTGCTACCTTTCTCCAAAGCATTAGGGCCACTCTTCCTTCCTGAGCCCTCTCGTCTTCTCTCTCTTCCCTTGTGGGTACGGTGACTCCTCCAGTGGCACCACCTCATCCCATTACCACTCATGACACAGACAAGACTGACTCTATCAGTAGACAAGAGCCTCTACAGAAAGGCACCACAGAGCCTAGTAACAAATAGATCTGCACTGGAAAATCCTGGTGTGTCTTCAATGTTCACTGACTACTATTGTGGTGAGGTCCCAAGGACTATTTACCTGAGCTCAGCAGCTGTTCCTGTAGCCATCCCGAGCTGGGCTGAGGGCCCTGGAAGTGCAAGGCCATCATGCCACTCTGCAGCTGTATCTAGCCACAGCTAACTGCCCTGCCAAGAGCCCTGGGGTATTCCCCAAGAAGGAGGCAGTGGGTAGGAATATGCTTTAAGAATATGCTGTTAAGTATACAGTAAGAATATGCTGGTCTCTTTAATTTTTTTTCTTTCGGTATAGGGTCTCTAGTCCTAGAGGCTGGTGCTAAATGACTATATGTAAAGATCTAAGCATGACTTCATTTAGGCATGCAGACAGGCTAAGACTCACCAGTTCTCAAAGGAACACCTATGGGGAACACAGTATATATGGCTATGAAGTGAAGAATTGGGTTCTGAAGCAGATGGACCATTTATTAGCCATGTGACTATGATTACAGCAGCTTATTATACCTAAGTTACCTAATCTTGGTTTCCTCAGCTATAAAAGAGGAATAACAGCAGTTTCCACCACCTAGACCTGTTATGGTGATAGAGCCAATAAAGTACAGACTTGTTCATAAATGAGATTAGTATAGTGCATAGTAAGCATTCGTAAATGGCGGCAAGGATCAATAGCTCCTCTCCTCTCTTCCTCCCTTGCTTCATCCTGAGGAGGAATCCCATAAGTGAAATCAGCATTTTGACTTCTAAGAGCTTGAGGTCCAGTCCATTCTGAAGACATCTGTGATCCTAGCTATTAAAAGGCTAGAAGCGGTTTGCATTCCTTGGGACAGACGTGATGTAATCTTCAGAACAGTGAATGAGCCCTAACTAGAGTCTGAGTGTCCCGGGCCAAAGAGGAGGCTCCTGGCAGATTTCCCCACAACAAGTTGCCCCAACCACCCTGAGCTTGCAGGCATGTGGACTCTCCAAGCTGGAAAATAGCTGTGGTCAGGGGTTGGCAAACTTTTTCTGTAAAGGGCCACTTACCAAATATTTTAGACTTTTTGCCAACTTGCCTTAGGTCATCTTGCCCAATGTTTTCCTCTCTGTCCTGAGGGGTCCATGAAGGTATTTATAGGAGCCTGGAGGCCATTTTCAATAACCCCATACCGCTAATGGATTTCATTTGCTGTTCCTGCTGCCTGGAATGCCATCCCTCCAGGCCTTTGTGTGGTGGTTTCTTGTCACCATTCCGGTCTCAGCTCAAACATCACATTCCTCAGTGCTCCCTTCTTGATCTTACCCCACTACTCTATCACTTTCCCTGTTTATTTTCTGCACAGTGCTCATCACTACATGAATTCTCTTTTTTATCTAACTGCTTCACTCTATGCCTCTTCTCTAGAATGTAAGCTCCACCAAAGTAGGGGCCTTGCCTCTCTTATTCATGATTATGTCCTCAAAGGCCAGAATAGTCCTTGACCCATAGTAGGTGCCCAGTAAATAGTCATCAAATGAGTGAATGGATAAGATCAAATCACACCATTACTTCAGATCAGAATGCAAAAGAGACTAATGGAAATCTAATAACCAATATTGACCAAGTGCTTACTGTATCTTAGGCACTGTTTTAGGGTTCTGTACAGATCATTGCCTTACATGGGGCAGAAACTAATTTATGAGAAGTTGTTGCTGATAGCTGTCATCAAGTCAATCCCTGGCCCATGGGAACCCCATGCACAATAGAAGAAAATGATTTAAGACCTGATCCTGCACCATCCCCATGACTGGTTGTAGATCTGACCATAGTGATACACCTGCCAAAGAACGCGTATGTTTTCCTTATCAGAGCATCTTTTTGAAGGTACCTTTCTGGGAAGCCTCTCCTCACAGCCTGTTGTGAGTGGCTGGGTAATTCTTTCTGCTCTCAAGAGGATAACAGGTCTGGGCATCGAGGGCCCCTGCTTGCTGAAGGCAGGCTTGGGCCAGTACACTGTGAGCCCTGGCAGTAGTGTCACCCTCAGGTGGGCTGAGGAAGTCCACATATGGAAGGCAGGGTTTCCAGTTATGGACCTATTGCATCATTGCTGTAATTCTGGACGGGAAGAGCTGGGCAGTTCTCCAGGGACAATCCAACAAGCTGGGGGAGGTGGTGAATGGCATGGAATAAGGAAGGTGAGGACATGGTTTAAGCAGAGAAGAGAAAGATATAAGGAAAAAAGTGCTTGCAGACAAGAAGATAAATTAGGAGCCTTCTGCAGAGGGAATCTCTGGGTGGTACAAATAGTTAATATGCTCAAATGTTAACCAAAAGGTTGATGGTTTGAGTGCTCTCAGAGGTGCCTTGAAGGAAAGGCCTGGAAATCTGCCTGTGAAAGGTCGCAGCCATGAAAACTTTATGGAGCAGTTCTACTCTGATATACGCCTTGAGTTGGAATCAACTGATAGCACCTAGTTTTTTTTGTTTGTTTTTGAAAGTACAAAAATATAAAAGGAGTCCAGGTGGTGCGATGGTTAATTAATTGCTCAGCTGCTAACATAAAGGCTGGCAGTTCCGCCCACCAGCCACTCCTCAGGAGAAAAGATGGAGATCTGCTCCGGTAAAGATTACAGCCTAGGAAATCCTATGGGGCCAGGATCAACTCAACAGTAATCAACAACAAAAACAGGAAAATAATACTATAGGGCACTTTAAGAAAGCCAGGCTCCTCACTGTCAGAGAAAGAAGCTATAAGAAAGGGGAAGAAGGCAGGCTAGAATGGTCCCTGTGGTGCTGGACTAGAGTCAGAGGCATCAATATGGACTCTTTTTTTACCCATCTATATGTACAGACTGAAAGATACACAACTACATACAGATGTATGTGTATGCATGGGTTAGTATACATGTATCTATACTCTAGCTTTATTCATTGTAGCAGTGAGCACACTCAGTACCTGGATTTTGGTTTCTAAATGTCATACACCAATAAGATGAACTAGAAAAATACAACAAGAGCCTGGAGCATCCTATGGTGCCAGAAAGTAAGTGAGGTGGCTCAAACAAATGGGGGAATGTCAAAAGACCATAGGACCCAACCTGAAAGAACTAACTCCTAATAGCCAGAGTTGAAACAACTTGAGCAACAGTAGTATTCATTGTAACCTACAGGGTAAAATATATATCCATGAGTCCATCTAGATATAAATAAAATACTAGATAAGTGAATGAATGAATGAATGAATGGTTAGAGAATGGACAATTCCATCTCAGAAGAATTCAAACAAATAAATATAGAAGGAATGAGGGAAATAAGGAATTAATAATTGCAAAAATAAGATTCATGAATGTATGCTAAAATCAGTGGGATAGTTTAAGGAGAAACAAGACATTTTTGCATTGTCTTAAAGTGTCTCCCCATAATGTTTAGTAATGACAATGGGAATGCTAGTAACTTTACAAGGTTAACATCACCAATACCACAAATCAACATCACGTGCCCCTTGATGTCATGCACTAAGAAAGGCACGTCACCTCTGTGGCAGCCTTCCCTTAAATTCATAACCCCAATCTAATCATGAAAAAACATCAGACAAGTCCAAACAGAGACATTCTAAAAATAATGACCAATACCTTTCAAAACTGCAGAAGTCATGAAAGAAACAAGAAAATACTGAGGAACTGCCATAGATTAGGAGACTAAGGGGTCATGTAACTAAATACAACATGGTATCTGAATCACATCCCAGAACAGAAACAGGACGCTAGTGGAAAACTGAGTAGAATCCAAGTAACTTCTATGGTTTGGTTAATATTACTGTTCCAAGATTAATTTCTTAGCTTTGATCATTGCTTTATGATTATGTAAGATGTTAAAAATTTGGGGAAATTAGGTAAATGGTATATGAGAATTCTCTGTACTACTTTAAAAATGCTTTTAGATTTCTTGCAGAAAACAATTGGAAACTTGATAAAGAAATTACGGCATGTTCATAGTATGGCATATTTAGAAGCTACTAAAAGCCATGAAAGAGCTCTAGCATAGTGCCTAAGGCACGTGACTGCTAACCAGAAGGCTGGCGGTTCAAACCCACCAGCCACTCCTTGGAAGGAAGGCTGGGCAATCTACTTCCGTGGTGATACCGCCTTGGAAACCCAAGGAGGAGTCGCTGTGAGTCGGGCCTGACTCGATGGCAGTCAGTTTAAAAGCCATGAGGTATATCTATATGTACTAACATGAAAGGATGGCCAGAGTTTGTGACTAAATGGGGCAGGGCTGGAAAGTTATATAACATTATACACAGTATTAGCTCATCTTCGTTAAAAACAACCCAAAACCCAACTGTGCCTATGTATGTGTATTTGTGCTTCCACAGGAAAAGTTTGGAAAGATAATATGTAGAGAAATGAACAGTAGTTACTTCCGGAGATGGATTTAGAGGGGACTTTCACTCTTAATATGTCATTGTCATCAGGTATCATCAAATAGGTTTCAACTCGTCGCAACCTCATGTACAACAGAACGAAACACTGCCTGGTCCTGTCATCCTCACACTCATTGCTGTTTGAGCTCATTGTTGAACCATTATGTCAATTCACCTCACTGAAGGTCTTCCTCTTTTTCACTGACCCTCTACTTTGTCAAATATGATTTTCTTTTCCAGGGACTGGTCCTTCCTGATAACATCTCCAAAGTGGGTGAGACCAAGTCTTCCATCCTCCTCTCTAAGGAGCATTCTGGCTGTACGTTTTCCAAGACAGATTGGTTTGTTTTTCTGGAAGTTCATGGTGTATTTGATATTCTTTCCCAATACCATAGATAATTCAAAAGCATCTGTTCTTCTTTGGTCTTCCCTATTCAGCTTTCACATGCCTATGAGTCTATTGAAAATACTGTGGCTTAGGTCAAGCACACATTAATCTTCAAGCTGATAACTTTGTTTTTGAACACGTCAAAGCAGTCTTTTTGCAGCAGATTTGCCCAATGCAATACATTTGATTTCTTGACTGCTGCTTCTGTGGACATTGATTGTGAAGCCAAGTAAAATGAAATCCTTGACAACTTCAATATTTTCTGTTTATCATGATGTTGCTTATTGGCTCACTTGTGAGGATTCTAGTTTTCTTTATGTAGAGGTGTAATCCATACTGAAGGCTGTAGTCTTTGAGCTTCATTAGTAAAAACGTCAAGTTTTCTTCACTTTCAGCAAGCAAAGTCATGTCACGTACATAATGTAGCTTGGTAATGAGTCTTCTTCGAATCCTGACACCAATTCTTCTTCATATAGTCCAGTTTCTTGGACTATTTGCTCAGTATACTGACTGAATAAGTATGGTGAAAAGATACAACCCTGATACACATCTTTCCTGATTTTAAACCATGCAATATCCCCTTGCTCTGTTTGAACAACTGCCTCTTGGTCTATGCATAGGTTCCGCATGAGCACAATTAAGTGTTCTGGAATTTCCATTCTTTGCAATGTTATCCATTAATGTCATTCAATAAAAGGTAAACATCTTTCTGGTATTCTCTGCTTTCTTAATATACTTCTATATTATTAGGGTTTTAAGTGATGAGCATATATTGCATTTGCAATTTAAAAAATGAACAACTGAGACTCAGATGAAATATACTTTTTCAAAGCCACAACTAGGATGTAAACCTGAACATATATACACATTCTTTTGTCTATAACATTCTGACACTGTGTGACTCCTTCCCAGACTTCCCTCAGCAAAATTAGGCTTCCATCACACTTGGTGGATACCACTGGTAGAAAACTTTTCACACTGAACTATAAATATTTGTTGAGGAGATTTGGTCCTCCTGCTTGACTGAAAGTTTTTCTAGGGCCAGTACTATACCCTAGTACTTGGAAAAGAACATTTGTGGAATTAATAGATTTGAAAGGGATGAATAAACAGAGAGACAATACATGCAATCTATGATTCTCCATCATAAATTTGCCAGGACCCTCCTAGAAATGGGTAGAAATACAGATATCAAATTTTCCCAATGCATCTCCAGGGCTGGGTCATTGATAAGTGGAAGAAAGAAAGATGATATTCCCTTCAAGAAAGCAAATTAATATAACTTTATAGATACCTTACAGGAGGAAGACCTCAGGATCTGAGACAGAGACAGCTAATGGTCACCAAATCCTCATCTGCCCCCCTACATTCCCTAGCCTCCTTTGCAGTTGGGTTATAGGTGTGTCCTTAGTTGTGGCCAGCAGACTATGAGGGAGAATGGTGTGTGACTGTGAGCCAGAGGCAGGCAAGAGCAGAGTGCCTCTTCATTCCCTCTTTTTTGCTCTGGTCACCTTGGAGGTCCCATGCTCCAGGAGATGTGATTATGAGTTACATCAGGACTACCTCAACCACATCAGATTCTACATAAGAAGCAAGTCTTTACAGGATTTAACCACTGGAATGTGGTTTATTTATTGGGGCTTACATACTAACATACCAAAGCCTAGTCTAGCCTGATCTATATGTTTCTTTTTAGGAACCTTTGCATGTCTACTGTATAGATATTATAGCAGAATAAGTCATTCAGAAATTTTATGCTCTGCTCAAGAATAGTGCAAAGACTAAAGAATAATGTAGAATCTGCAAAACACCGCATAACGTGGATGAACTGGGAGGACATTATGCTGAGTGAAGTAAGTCAATCACAAAAGGACAAATATTCTATTAGTCCATTATTGTAAAAGTTAAGGAAAGGTTTATCTGTAGAAGGAAATTTTCTTTGTTGATTACCAGGGGTGGGAGGGAAGGAGAGGGAACGCTGTTAGATAGATAGAGATAAGTATTGATTTGGGTGAAGAGAAGGGCAATGTACCAAATGTGAGTGACCAATATGGCAGCATTGCGGATGAGAAAGACATAGAGAGGTACATTGGAGGTACAGACAACAAATATGAACCCTTTTGCACATACAGTACTGTGTTGTCAGTGAAGGCAAACATGGGTATATGGATGGATAGATGGGTGGACAGGCTAAACGATTAGGTATGTCTATGAAATGGGGAGTGCATCCAAGAACATATATGGGGTTGGCAGACAATGGTCCTATAAGTTTTTATGAATGATCAGAATTCCCAGGTGTATAGTAGAGCTGACAAGGGGCAAGGTTGTGGTCACTGCTTGGTCATAGCCAGCCACCCAGAAGGACCAAGTAGTTGAACCTGCAGGCTTGGGACCATAGGTCACAGGGGACATCAAGCTCAACTGGCATAACATACTATACAAAACATTGTTCCACCTCCTACTTTGGTGAGTAGTGACTGGGATCTTAAAAGCTAGCAAGCTGCCATCTAGATGCAATGATGGGTCTTTCCTCATCCAGAGCAAAGAAGAATGAAGAAAACCAAAATTCATGGAAATGATTATTCCTACAGATTGGTACACCATCTGATCTGCAGCCTATATGACTATGAGACCAGAAGAACTAGATGGTGCCTGGCTACCACTGTCATCCACTTGGAAGGGGATCTATGTAGGAGATCCTTGATAGAGAGGGAGAACAATGTGGAACAAAATTCAAAATCATTTGGAGGAAAAAAAAAAAAAGGTGGAGACCAGATTTGCTGGTTCAATAGAGCCTGGTGGAACCACTGAGACTATGGCCCCTAGCTGCCCTTCAGGTCTGGAAATGAACCCACACCTGTGGTTTCCAGCCAAACAGAGGACAGGCATATGAGTTGAACATTTACCTCAAGTAGATACACTCCTTGAAGAGAACAATTATGGGAGAAAGAAGGGCTGCTTATGCATAGGGAGATAGCTCAGGGGGCAGGACAGTATGGAAGGATGGACACTGGGAAGAGGTAACTATGGGGAGGAAGTGGGAAGGGAGCTGTTGCATTGTGGTAAACTGTGGTCAATGACATGAGACAAAGAACTGCTGTATGTAAAGTGAATTTGCTCTGTAAATCTTTACCCAAATCACAATTAAAAAAAAAAAAATAGTGCAAAGAGGAGAACAGAAGGCTTATTGGGCAGGAATCCACCAACCATTCCCCAAGAAAACCAGCACCAGAAGCTCTGCAGAGAATCAGACCTTTAGCCCAGATCTCAGATATCAAGTCATCAAGGAAGTGATACCTTAACTTGCACTAAATTGATCTTTAAACTTCATATTCTTTTCAAGATGCAGGCCTTCTTGAAAGCATAAGGATGGGAACTTCTAGTTCCTTGGATCCAAAAGATGTGGGGTTTGTTACAGAAAATCATTGAAGCCAAATATGCTGGTTCTACATTAGTCTTCTCTTTTTTGTCACAAATGTAAGCCTAAATCATGCTCACAGAAGTTGGAGGGGAACAAAGCTTAGGATGGGCTCTGAAAAGGAGAGGGAGTTGGGACTCCCACTTTTGGTGTAGGGGCTTACCATGAATCTCAGGACATGGTGAGATCCTATTGTGCATGTGTGTATGTGTATGTGCACATACATATGTATTCTGAAGAAAGAGGTGGGCATTTGTAAACCATTATCCCAGCTCCCTGCAGGACCTGATCACACCCATAAGCCAAAGGGAAAAGGACAGCTATTGTCAATTTATTCATTCAGTAAGTATTCAATAAACATTTTGTTTCTAGGCATCATGTTGGGTGCTAGGGAAATAAGGAAGGATACACCATATCTTCTGCCCACAAGGTACTCACACTTTAACAAAGAAAGGCACTGAAAGTTCTTGAGCAAGATGGAGTTTACCAATCTTACACATAGAAGATCATGAAAAAGTAGAGCCAGGGACTAGGAAGAAATCCTCTACTAGGCTGGTTGAAGATGTCTCACTAGGTAGGGAAGGGTGGGAGGGGTTGGATGAAAGGTACTTAACCTATAAAGGTTAAGAAAATATGAATTTGGGGGAGGGAGAAGAAAGGGTGAAATTGACTCATTCTCAGAGTGAGAGGATGGTGTCACTATTAACTAAGAATGAAAATCAAAAAGAAGAGTAAATTTGGGGAGGGAAGAGGAGGAGTAAGATAATGAATTTAGTTTTCAATTCATTACTTATAGAATTTAAGAATTCCAATAATTGATCCACAGAGCCAACAGAAATAGAACAAATTTTTATCTATAACAGCAACTTCCATTTAATGGAATAGGCACTATGTATCAAGTGTGTTACATGTCCAATCTAGTTTAATCCTAACTTCTTGTCGTTAGGTGCAGTCAAGTCAGTTCTGACTCATAGCAACCCTACACACAACAGAACGAAACACCGCCTGCTCCCGCACCATGTTCACAATCATTGCTACATTTGAACCCATTGTTGCAGCCTCTGTGTCAGGCCATCTCATTGAGGGTCTTTCTCTTTTTTGCTGACTGTCTGCTTTACCAAGCATGATGTCCTTCTCCAGGGACTGGCCCCTCCTGATAACATGTCCAAAGTATGCAAGACAAAAACTTGCCATCTCTCTTCCAAGAAGTATTCTGGCTGTATTTCTTCCAAGACGGATTTATTTGTTCTTCTGGTAGTCCATAGTATATTTAATATTGTTCACCAACACCTAATTCAAATGGATCAATTCTTCTTTAGTCTTCCTTATTCATTGTCCAGCTTTTCACATGCATATGAGGTGACTGAAAATACCATGACTTGGGTCAGGCACACCTTAGTCCTCAAAGTGACAGCTTTGCTTTTGAACACTTTAAAGTATTTGTTTGTTTGTTTGTTGTAGCAGATTTGCCCAATGCAATATGTGTTTAATTTCTTGACTGTTGCTTCCATGGGCATTGACTATGCATCCAAGTAAAATGAAATCCTAGACAACTTCAACCTTTTCTCTGTCTACCATGATGTTGCTTATTGGTCCAGCTGTGATCAGTAAGTGCTTTAAGTTCTCTACTAATCCTAACTACAAACCTATAAATTCGGTATTATTATGCCCATTTTACAGATGAGGAAATGGAGGCTCTGAAAGGATAAATCACCTGCCCATGGTCACAGGCATCTGATTTTGGGAACTATGCTCTTTCATTTATGGGCTGTTGTTGTTGTTATGTGCCATCGAGTTGGACCCAACTCCTAGCGACCCCTCCTTGGGTTTCCGAGGCTGTATCACTACGGAAGTAGATTGCCCCATCTTCCTTCCAAGGAGTGGCTGGGGAGATTGAACCACCAGCCTTCTGGTTAGCAATCAAGTGCCTTAGGCACTACGCTACCTATTTTAGAGACATGCCAGTTAGAGAAAATCAGATCACCCAAAGTGAAGCCACACCAGTGCTTTCTAGTAGAAGTGAAATTCTCAACCTCAGAGCTACTGACATTTTGGTTCTGATAATTCTTAGCCATGGAAGGGCTGTTCTGCACATTGAAGGACATTCAGCAGGCAACTCACGGTCCCTGGCAGTATAAGCCTTTGCTTTTTCCCTCTGAGAACTACTCCTTCCCACCAAAATCCACCCACCCACCACATGGGATGGGACGGAGGAAGTGGAGAGTGAAGAAAGGTATCTAGAAAGGAGAGAGGAAGAGACACCAGAGGAGAAGCAGCCCTGGGAAACCCACCTAGGCAGTCTGAGTGTGCCCTACAGACAGTGGGACGTCCCCAAGGGCTCTCAGCAAGATGGCTGCCAGACTACAGTGAGAATGTGAAGGAGTAAGACAGAGACAGACAACTCATTCACTCCTGGAAAATACCCAGTGTCACCTCTACAAGCAGTTGCTGACACAGGGCTGATTCTAGCCTGAGTAATCACTGAAACAAAGCCCTCAAAACCACAGCATCTGAATCAATCCCAAGGCAGATCCAGAAAAATCAAGGCCACTCAGCAATGATCAGCACATCTTTGGGACAATTCAAAAAGGAGGGCTGGGGGCTCGCCACTGTCTAGACTTCATTTATTCACTCATTGGGCCATGGCCACCTCTGAGATGGAAGTGTCACTCTCCCCATTGTACAAATGTGGACACAGGACCACCCAGTTAGGAAGTGCTGGGCCAGGATGCTTCACTCTTTAGCTAAAGAGGAAAAAACTTAAGTAAAGCACATAATTCAAAATCAAAACCATCTTAGAGAATTCTCTCCTTGAATATAATATCAGTTAACTAATCAGTGTTTTATACAAAGAACCAGAAACATAAAAGCTTTTGTAACTGAAAAAAAAAATAAAAATCTGCCCCACGGAAAAAGGAAGGAAGGAAAAAGATAAAGGAAGAGGGGCGTGGAAGACACACACAAGAGGGATGGGGGAGAAGCGGATCCCCACCTGGGGAGGGAGGCAAAGAGGGCTGGCCAGGAGCAGACGGAGACAGGTGGAACAAGACCTCACTCAAGCTTTGGCAACGTTTAGGGAAAGCGCCTGTTCACCTTGCTGTCTCTGGAGTCTGGGTTCTGCATAAGCAGTCACTACTCTCTTGGATGCCCGCTTACTGAGAACATTGCTCACCATTCAGAGGCTCTGCCAGATAAGCAGCAGTGCGATGGCAGCCCAGGGACTGGTCAGCTCATCTGAGAACCAGCTGTAGCAGGGTGGCCTGGGCACACACAGCCTGGCTGTCCCGGATGCCTGGGACCTGAGCCTCCCCTGTCCAGCTGTATTTTCTCAGGCAATGGCTCACAGAGACTCCCCTAAAGCTGATGTCTAGAGTTCCCATCACATGTGCTGGGCACCTCAAGTCTCCCAAATATCAGAGTAAACTCAGTCCTCATTCTCTGTACTCACGCTGGCACCCAAGCCAGTGAGAGGCACATTCCACTGCATCATCTCCTGGAATAAAAGCTACCATCTTCATGGTGAAAATGGGGAATCTGAGGCTAAGATACTGAAAGGCAACCTTTTTTTCTACTATACAACAGGTAGAACCAAGAGTCTGTGTGTCTTGATACACACACACACACACAGACACGCACGCACATATGTATCCATATATATACAAAAGAAACTCACTGCCGTCGAGTCAATTCAGACTCATAGCAACCCCTCCTTGGGTTTCCAAGGCAGTATGTCTACAGAAGTAGATTGCCCAATCTTCCTTCTGAGGAGTGGCTGGTGGGTTTTAACCACCAGCCTCTGGTTAGCAGTCAAATGTCTTGGGTACTACGCCACCAGAGCTCCACCATACACTTATATACACACATGTATGTGTGTGTGTGTGCATGTATACACACACACATATATGTACACACACACACATATATATATACATATACATATATACATATATATAAATATATAATCTCACCCGTTCCAGTTGCTGTTGAGTCGATTCTGACTCACGGCAATCCCTTGTATGTTAAAACAGAACTGTGCTCCCAGGGTTTTCAATGGCTGATCTTTCAGAAGTAGACTGCTAGGGCTTTCTTCCAATGTGCCTCTGGATGGACTTGAACCTCTAATCTTTTGGTTAGCAGCCACACGTTTAACCATTTGCACTACCCAGGGACTCCAATATATAATCACATTCAAGGGGATAGTTACATATAATTCACACACACACAATACATGTGAAAAGGGCTTTGTAAATTGTAAAGCATTTTACAAATGACAGTTGTTATTATTAAATTTATTCTTGATATGGAGAACACACTGTCCTCCAGATAAGCTTATGAACCTACTTTCAAAAGGGCTATGTCCAGCTTACAGAGTTCTTTCTAGTCCATCTATTCAACTAAGCCAAGGGGAAAAAAAAAGTTCCCAAAAGCTATGTCTAGCCTCTGCTTTATCCCTGCTTAGGCAAGGTCTTGTTTGTTTTTCAAAACCCACTTCTTAAAACTCTGAAGCACTCTCAGCCACTTCCCACCAGTTCCCTGCAAAAGTGCAGGCCCCAGTTAATCCCTTAAGGGAGGCGCCCTGTGCCGCTAGATGACTTCCATCTCCTGCCTTATGGGGAAGAAAGGAAAAGCTCATCAGTGCTAGGAGCCAGGGCCCACTCAGAATGATGGGGCCAATCTGCTCATTCTGGCCTACCATTTGTCTGGGAGGTAGAGAGCTGAAAAATCTTTGGTGGTATATTAAATACACTATCGCAGGGTGGGGTTGAATTTGAAACAGGGTACAGAAAGCATGCCAGGGAGCAGTGACCTCAGTTCCCTCCAAGTTTCCAGAGGTCCTAGAGCTTCTCTGTTTTACACTCTTGGGTATCTTCTCTGCTTTCCCAGAGAGTGAGCAGTACAGTACAGTAAAAGATCACCAAGAACTACAGCATTTGGCTCCAACTCAGCCAAATGGTCTCTTCCAGTCTTAATTTGCTTATCCATGAAATGGTATCAGAAAATGTACATACATCAGAGAATTGCTGGGGGGTTCCAAAGTCTAGCCCCAGCAGGAGACGACTAGGAAATGGCTAGATTCTGCCATCTGGACTGGAAGGAAGCATGAGTAGCTTGAACTAAGGGGGAAAAGTGCTAGCAAGGAAGGTTATCTTCTACATGGGAAAGCACTCTTGGAATGGGTAAAGTGTGGAATAAATATAATAAGAAAACCAGCTGACTGGTTTTTTCACTCTTCTTTCCAGCATTAAATAACAGTAGTGGTTTTTATTCTAGCATTTCATCCATTGATGAATTCAGCATCTAGAACAGTGCAATCATGATCCTCAATGTGTGTATTTGTTAGATTAAAGCCAGTCATTTATTCTAAGCACTTTACAAGCACTCACTTCAACAGGAAGAACCTTGGAGGAGGGGTTGAGGAGCCCTTCTTTTTGGCCATTGGCTTTTATATAGAATCTTAGTTTTATATAAAACTTTCTAGGCCACCTGAAGCCTTGCCTCCTCCCCTCCTGCTGTGAAAATTCCTAAGGTGGATAGATCCAGAGGGCCCAGATAACTGAAGATTCCAAGCACAGAGAGGTTGAGCTAATGGTTCCTTCAAACAGTCTCTGCAATGAGGATAACCTCACTAACCCTGAGGCCTGACAGGGGGTTTTGAAAAGGTACCCCACATACTGGTAGGTTCAGTATGGGTTACTTACCATTGCTGTTACTAATCACCCAATTAAACTTTACCTCAGGCCCCCCTAACCCTGATGGACTAAAACAGATGGATTCCTGAAGTCATTCTCCCAACTTCATTCTTATGTCAGTAAGAGTGTGGAAAGGCTGAGGGTGGGATTGGTTTAACAATATGTCTGGAATCTATTTATGAAACTCTTGGAAGAGCCCAGACAATTTCATTACAAAGCCTGAATGTCAGGTAGTACTGTTGGTGATGGACCACAATGTAGAAGTCTAGGACCACTCAGGAGCCAGGCATCCTGCTGAGAGCGGGTCTGGCCTTATCCCTACTTTGCCTCTGCTGGACTAGAATTTCAGCCAAGCAGTTGACTACCAATGCTACAGGTTCCATGGGCAAATATGCTCAGTGGTTGGGGTCTGCAGTTACAGCACCCCTCATGGCCTGATGTCCCTCCCTTGGGACACAGACACCTATATTTAACCATTTATTGTTTGTTGCCAACTGATGACCACCCCATGTGTGCAAAGTAGAACTGGACTGCAGAGTTTCCAAAGCTATGACCTTTTGGAAGCAGATCACCAGGGCTGTCTTCCAAGGTTCTATGTGGGTTCAAATTGCCTACCTTTCAGCTAGTAGTCAAGCATTTAACAATTTGTGCCAGCCAGTTGCCTTACTTAAACACTAGGGAATGGAGTACAAGGAGTAGCTCACAGGGAGCTGGGAGGCAGTCAAGAGGTAAATAGCCCATTGTTCAGATTCCTTTTACCCTTACAAAGAGAAATAATGTCCAAGGTCATAAACTTACTCTACACCAGGCAGTGTTCTATGTACTTTACATAGATTAATTTATTTAGTCCTCACAGTCATCCTGAGTTAGATTTAAAAATCTCCACTTTACAATGAGGGAATTGAGGCACAGACAGATTAAGTAACATGCCCAAGGTCATACAACTATAAGTGAAAGGCACAAGACCATTCTCTTGGCCATGGCCCTATACTCATACCACCATCTCACTTCTTGGCATGAAGAAGTGAGAGCCGGGAAGCAGCCCATCTGAATGGAGTCTCTAATGCACCTTCCTCTCTTACATCCTGGGGCAAGAATGTCCCAATCTCAATAGTCCTCAGCCCTCATCCTAGCCATGATATTTAAGACACAAGACACCATAAACCCCTATTGGCTCATCTCAGTTTCAGGAGCAGATGCTCTATCCCATTCAACTCTCTTGCAGGTCTATGAGAAGAGCTTAGACAGTTAGATCTGAGCTCTGAGTGGAGCAGAGGCTCTATGTCTGACTGGAATTGGAGGAGGGCATGTAAAGTATGAATGGTCCTTCCCTGCTGCATCCCCAAGGGATGCCCAGCAGGCCAGACTCTAGCAATCACTTTAATGAATAGTGCAGTGGTCAGTAACCACAACACACATCTTCACTACTTAGAACACTGACTTGAAATATGACACAGTTCCCAGGCTCAGGACAGTGAAACAACCGAAAAATAAAACCACAATACATGTCATCCTGTACCCACCCACCACAAAGCCTTTTTTGATTCAATGTTTATTAAAAAAAACAAAAAAGAGGCAGGATATGGCTTCATGGTGGCACAAAGCTATCCTCCCCTCAAGTCCTAACTTCCTGTACAAAGAATTCATTCCGTCATTTTAGCACCTTTTCTCTGAGGCAACAATAGTCTACATTTTTCCATCTAAGAACCAGCTGGCTTGAAACAACAGATGTAGAAGCAGTGAGACTGGACATGGGTCTGCAAAGCCACCAAGCACAATGATTAATGGATTTTCCAGGTCTCCTATCAGCTGGTCCAGACACTAAGTTTAGTGGCTGTTCTTAGAGCATGTTAGACCAGAGGTCCTCTCCTAGGCACTCCAGGGAGCAGGAGATCAGCTTTGCATTCCCAACCCATGAGCTCACATTGGAGGTGAGCCAGGGAGAGTCAAGGTGGACATGGGAAGTCAGGAGACAGAGGTCTGAGAGCCTCTGACTCTCACCACTTCTCCAGGAAAGGGAGACGGCAGCTCTGCGGAGGCATTGAGACAGCAGTTCTGACTCACACAAGTGGCTGGTTTGGCTTGGCCTTAATTAAAAGAATCACAACCATTTCAGAGAGACCATGTACTAGAACTCTCCTTTTACACATAGGAAACAGAATTGAGTAGGGAGGAAGGAAGACAAGACTTGATTGTTTTGGGAACTTCTTATGCACTACGATGGATTCTTTGTATGTGTGTGTGTTAAAGCTGGCAAGGCATTTTAATACTGCTGCTTTAAGATGAGGAAATTGGGGCTCAAGTTGGTAAAGTCATTGGGCCAGGCTCATTAAAACTAGCAAGTAAAGGAGCTGAGATTAGACCCCAAGCCCATTCTAGGTTTCCCCCAGGACACCCTACTGTCTCAGAGTTAGGTCCCACCCAGCTCTTGACCCCAGTCCCCAGCTCTGTTACATGAGACCAGGGTCCTTTACCAATTTTATGCCATCGGTCACTGTGGTAACTTGAGGAAGCCTAAGGATATTGTCTCAGAATAATGTCTTTAAATGCATAAAACAAAATCAGATAACAAGATCTTGCCACAGGCCTAGTAACTTCCACAATTTCCAAATAGCAAAAGGCAAACCACGTATTGAGACATCTGCAGTAACTGTAAGGCTAAATAAAAATAACTGTGGTTTCTATTAATGACAAAGACACAGACAAGCTTAACAGCAATTATATGTCTAACTAGAGGAAATGCTAAGTTTCAGTTAGGACTTGGTGAAAATAAAGATTCCCGCCATATAGGGTCACAGATCCCTGAAGGTTAAGCATTCCTGCACTAGAAGAGCAGTGTGCTGAGTCCCTAGCATGGGGAACACCTATCAACCTTTTTCTTCAACCTGAGGGGCAGAATAGTAAGTTACCATTTACTGAATACTGACAATGCTGCAGGCCTCTTGCTAAGCTAACTCAGTTTCTACTTGAGCCCTTTCTGTATCCCTAACACCCAAAACTAAGTTGAAGAAATGGTGTGGCTGGAGACAAAACTGATTTGACATAAGTCTAAAGGTCACTGTCTCCAGGGAAGTATTCCAATGAAGGTCAACTCACTGAGCACTAAAATCTGGGACCCCTAGTTTGAAGATTCTTGCATTCTTCCACTTACCCATGAAATTCTAGGCAAGTCCCTTAACCTCATAAAGACTGTTTCTTGATCTATAAAGTTGGGTAATAACCCCAGACTATGTCTATGTCTCGACATAGTTCTTGTGGAAGTAAAATGAGATGCTAGATGCAAAGCTGCTTTGTAAGCTGAAAAGCTGTATTCATCACTCTGATCTGCTGTTACACTTTGATGACTGATAAGTCATTCTGTATGATCAGAAGCCCAGAGTAAACACAAGAGGCTCTTCTGGCACAAGAAGGAATCATAAATCAATGTCACCCACACCTGTTACTGGGTTCAGCAGCAGCAGAAGAAAGTCAATGGTACATTCTTTGTGAAAAAATCCCTTCCAAGAATATATAAAAATACCAGAAGAGTTTAGATCTGCTAATACTCAGTTTAAGAAGCCCTGGTGGCACAATAGTTAAGTGCTCAGCTGCTAACCGAGAAAGGTCAATGGCTCAAACCCACCCACCAACTCCATGGGAGAAAAGACCTGGTGATCTGCTCCGGTCAGATTATAGCCAAGGAAGCCTAACGGTGGACTTCTACTCTGTCATACAAAGTCTCTATGGGTTGGAATCGACTCCACAGCACACACCACCACCACCACCACAACTCAGGATTATAATTCCCTGTAAAGAAGCATAACCCAACTCTCCCAAGGATATGGATCACAGTCTACACCTAGGGGGCTCTCTAAAGAAAGAAGACTTTCAAGGAGAAGGTGATCTGCTGTGTCCAAAGCCTAAAAAGAGGCAAAGTAGACGAGGACACAAAGGCAGCCATGGTCTCTGGCAACTCAGAAGCCCCTGGTGACCTGGGAAAAGCAGTTCCAGTAGTGCAGTGGGACAGTGGGCTGGGAAATAAGTGGGAGGTGGAGACAAAGGAGCAAGATGTACAGAGACTGTCTTCCTTAAGAGTTTGGTTGAGAAGTGAGGAAGAGATAGCTCATGATGTCTACTTTCATGAGAAGTAGGGTGTCTGCTTAAAGGGAAAGGATCAAGGGATAAACAGAGAAATAAAGATTGGAACTGGGACACAGAGCAGACTGGCTAGAATGTATTAAAGGGTTGTCCCACCAGCACTGAGACTCTCCATCCAGGTGAGGCTAGGAATGGTAACATAAGAACAGTATCAACCAGCCAGGCTCTGCTACTTTCCCCCACAGTGCCAGGCAGCTCCTTGTCCAGGGAGAACACTGAGGGTCAGAGACTCCAGAGTCCTCCACAGTGGGATGGGCCTGACGTATTGACCATGAGGGTGCTAGAAGCTGCTGGATGTGATTACAACGACAGAATATAGGCTCCATGATGGGCAAAAAGATGAAGAGGGGTGAGGGCGGCCTTGGCAGATGGGTAGAAGAGGGAGGTGCTGGCTGAGGATAAAAATCTAGGTTTGAAGCAGGTTTAGTGAGAGTGGTGTCATGAGACAAGCAGCAGCTCAGAGTTGTGGTTAGAGAGAGGGACTGCAAATAGAGAGTTTAGGTGAGAGGTTCCGGTGGTGGCAAACTCCTGGGTGAGGGAATGGGCTGCTGAGGTAAAGGGGGGAGAAGGAAGCTGCTGGAGTCCCACAGGCCAAGGATCTCTAGGTTCAGTAGTTCAGTAGGATGGACACAGAAAGTGCCAGGAAGGCTGGCCAGAAGCAGGGTGGAAAAGAGGCTGAGAGCAAGGGGGGGTGTGTGTGGCTGGGATCTAGCGTGTGAAGAGGGAGGTCTGAGAAACAAGCTTGGTAAGGTAGGAGACAGGCAGATTAGACAGGGCACTGGGCCAGGGTGGAGGTGGAAGTTTAATCCACAGGCACTGGGCAGTTGCTGAATTTGAGTGTAGAGTCACAATCAGAGCTGTGCTTTAGCAGAATAACTCTTCAGCAGGGGCCAGGGGCCAGGCTGGAGGGGAGGAAAGGCTGAGAGAGTTCAGAGACTGGTGACCGTGATATCCTGGAAAAGAGATCAGTGCCTCAACCAAGGTAGGGGCAGTGGGAATGAAGAGAAGTGGACTGATATGAAGTAAATTACAAAGGAAGATGCAACATGACTTGACAACAGATTGGATGGGGGTGGCAGAAAGGAGTGGGAGTCTATGATGACTATAGGTTTGGAATCTTCAGAACTTGGGGAAAAAACAGGAAGAGAAGCAGGTTTCAGAAAGAAGATGGTGGGTGTGGTTTGAAGGTATCAGAGAAGCAGGCTAAAAATGTCTAAAAAAACCTCTGCGTTATTATTGAGTCAATTCTGACTCAGGGTGACCTCATGTGTTACAGGTTAAAACTGCCATGTAGAATTTCTCTGGCTATAATGTTTATAGAAGCAGATTTCTAGGCCTTTCTTCCATGGTGCCACCAGGTGGGTTCAAACTGCCAACCTTTAGGTTAATAGAGGAGTGCAAATAGTTTGCACCACCTATGGACCTAAGGATGTTTAGAAGGTACATAAATGGGGTCCTAGACTCAAGAGGGAGATACGGACCAGAGATCCAAGTGTGGCGCATCATCTTCACGGAGGTGACAGCTGAGTGCAGCTGAGGTTTCCCCTAAGAAAGCACACTCAGCAGAGGCGCAGGAGTCAAACAGAGACAAATTCTTGGAGGATACCCAAACATGTATTATGGAGAAGGAGAAAGAACATGAAGATTTTAAAAAATAGATCAAAAAAGTTGTGTCACTAAAGCCAATAAAGTAGTTTCAAGAAGGAAAAGGAGGTGATTAACAGCTACAAGGCACTTTGAATGCTTTATGTGCATTCTCTCATATAACCTTCACCCGAACTCTATGAGATAATAGCTATTACTATTATTATTCCATTTCATAGATCAAGAAACAGAGGCTCAAAGAGACAAGATCACACAATGGAGCAGGCATCAAAGAGCTCTTACATTAAAACCTAAACTCTTTAAATGGCCTGCCTGAAAATCCTTCAGTGACCTGGTTCCTGCCTACCTTCTCCCTCCCCACAAACTGGCCCTGTGTCACTCTCCTCTTTGCTCAAGCCCCCTCATTCCCCTCTTGGCTCCATTGCTGCTTCCTCCAACTGTCTGAGAGCTTTCCCACCCCAGGGCCTTTGCACTTGCTATCATCTCGAACAACCAGCTCTTTAAAGGCATGGCTGGTTGCTTCTCATCTGGAGATCTCAGCTTAAAGGTCACTGCCTAGAAGATATTCCCTGATACCATGTCTAATTATCTCTTCTTCTCCCATTATCTCTATCACAACATCTTACTGATTTCCTTATTAGCACACCATTATTTTCTTTGTATGTGAATTTTCTCTCCCCACTAGATGAAAGCTCCATAAAGGTATGGGTTTTATTTTCTGTCTTTATCCTTATCCCTGGTGCCCAGAGAACTGACACTTAAACAGCAGTCAATAAATGTTTGCTGAGTCCATTAATAAATGAATATATCCCTTGGATAGAGTAAGTGCTGTGGATATTTAAGAGTATTTTTTCTTCCAAGAGACTTTAAATCAGACTTGCCAAGATACCCCAACCTTGGGCAGCGAGGCTGGCCTCAGCCTGTCCCTCTTCTGCTGATATATGGTGAAACAGGAAGCCCCTCCAATGCATAATGAGCAAAAGACACAGTAAACACTTAAGGCCTGCAATGCTTACTTACAGATGGGAAAGATCCTAGTCTACTTTTACCTTTGCATCCCTAAGATTTCATAATTCTGCCCATGAGGAAGCCAAATCATATCACTCTGCTAAAAAGCCTTCTGGAGCTTCACAGCTCATTCGGAGTAAAAACCACAGTCCTTCCAGTGGTTTCAAGGCCTTACGTGGTCTGGATGCCCGACTCCCTCCCTGGGCTCACCTCTAACCATCTTGGCCCAGTTCCTTCCACTCCAGCCACATGGCCTCATTGCTGTTTCGAGGACATACTCACATACTCCCTTGTCAGCATCTCAGCACCTGCTGTTGTTCCCTTTGCCTAGAACTTTCTTCCTGCCAGTGGCCATTTGCTCACTTGCTCACTTCCTCTAGGTCTCTGCTCAAATGTCACCATCTCCAAGATGCCTTCCCACAACATCCTACATAAAACAGCACCCCACCTCCACCCAGGCATCTGCATCTCCCTCACCTGCTTAGAGAGCAGTCGATAAATGTTTGACTAAATCAATTAATGAATGAATATACCCCTTGGATAGTGTTAAGTTCTGTGGACATTCTGAATTTTTTTTCTTCCAAGAAGACTTTAGATCAAAATGGACAGGTTTACCCAATCTTGGGTAGTAAGGATTATTCTCTTCATAGCTCTTACTACCACCCAACACACTCATACACACGTATGTATACTTAGAACACATACACTTGCTTCTTGTCTGTCTGTTATCAACTAGAATGCACATTCCAAGAGGACAGGGATTGTGTCTGTTTTCTTAACTGTTGCATCCCCAGTGTCCAGCATGTAACAGGCCTTCAAAATGTTCTGCTGAATAAATGAATAAACATCAGTATTGACAACTCCTTGGTCAGAAGTGTAAATGAAATTTCCCCTGGACACATCCTGCAGAAGTAGAAATAAAGAAATTTGCCTGAGTATGTTCCTCAGGTTTAGGCATTAACATTCTCCCTGGAGAATGGACCCAAGAGGAAAAGCTTCCCACGTCAGAACTTCTATGGACAAATCTTTGGTGGAGGGCAATCATCCTCTCTCTCTCTCTTTTAAAAAAATATTTATTGCATTATCAGTGAAGATTAAAACAGAGTTTAGTTTGCCATTCAATACAAATTGTTCAGTGATATCCATTAAACTCTTCACACTGCATGGACACTCTCATTATTTCTAGTCTAATGGTTTCCTTTCCATTTATCTAGTTTCCTTGCCCCTTTACATTCTTATCTTTGTTTTAAAGTAACCATTGACCGTTTGGTCCCACGTAGGTGATTTTTAACAGAGCACAGTACTTACAGGGGATAATTATTATTTTGTGAGCCAATCTGTTATTTAGCTACAAGGTGACCTCAGGGACTAGTTTCTGTTCCATGTTTGAAGAGTAACTCAGGGCAATAGTCTTAGGAAGTCCTCCAATCTCAAGCAGTCCAGTAATTCTGCTTTTAGTTTTGTTTGCTTTTAGGAATTTGAGGTTCTGTTCTACATTTTTCTCCCATTCTACCAGGGTCCATCTACCATGGCCCTGATTAGAACAGTCAGTAGTGGTAGCCAGGCATCATCTAGTTCTTCTGGTCTCAGGGTAGATGAGGCTGTTGGTTTTGTAGACTATTTGCCCTGTAGACTAGTTTCTTCTTTCAAGTCTTTGGTTTCTATATTTATGTCTCTTAAGAATATACTGCACTGCAGGAAGTGTGGACTACGCCCAGGTACGGTGAAATGTGTCACATACAGCCGAAGAGCTGAGCAGTGTGAATGTTAGAACAGACTTAGTGTGCCTCCCCAAGAAGCTGTACAGAGGCTTACGGTGAATAACATCGTCATGGAACCAAAGTTCATATACAGGAGCTCTGGTGGCGTAGTGCCTAAGGCATTTGACTGCTAACCAGAAGGCTGGAGGTTCAAATCCACCAGCCACTCCTCAGAAGGAAGATGGGGCAATCTACTTCCGTAGTGATACCGTATAATATATAAAATATTCACATATCATATTTATAACTTATCCCCCTTAAATATAGACTTCTATAACTATATATGTTATATATTTCAATACTTCTATTGCTACATGTGTAAACACATGTTATGGAGAGAGCTGGGAGGTAATACCTGACCATCTTATCTTGACTGAGGTGAGTGGCCTCCTTGTCCCTTGCAAAACTCATTTGCTAAAACGCCAAGTAAGAAAAGAGCCAGTTACATGGACCAGCAATCATTTGCTTCTTTTTTACATGAAGTTGAAATGGAGAGAGAAAGATTAGAAATTCAGGATCTCGTCTGGCTGTCAGACAGCAGGGGAGGAGGATTTTCAGGTGCTGAAAAATTTGCTCCATAAACCAAAACCAAACTCACTACCATAGAGAATAATAATAAAAATAATAATCTGTATTTGATTTTGAACACTGAGGAACAAAGGATTCCAGCCTTACCAATTCACCACAGCCACATTGAGATCAGCAAGTCAAACCCATCGAGGCTGAACACTTCTGACAGGTGGGGATGTCAGGTTTGCTGATACAGCCCTTGCAAAGGGCAGGAGCTCAGCCTAGTGCAAAAGAGGAAGTGCATGCTCCACAATGGAATGGGATGCCCTGAGAAGTAATAGCAGCAATAAGAATGGCAATATCATTGCACTTTTATTATGTGTTATGCACTATCCTAAGCTATTGCAATTATTAACTCATTTAATCCTTACAACAACCCTATGAGGTTCATACTATTAGCCACACTTTTTTTAGAATGTCCAAGACTTTCAGATGTCTACCTGATTTTAACTCTCGCCTTCTTCCTCAGAAGAAAAATCCAGTACAACATTCAATATGCCAGCTCACACTGCAGCTAAAGATACCCACGTGACATTGTTCTAGCCAATGAGACATATACTTATTTAATTAACTAATAATGTGTTTATTTAATTAACGCATTCATTCCAAAAACATTTTTTTAATATTGTAGCAGATACAGAGCTGTATCACCCAGACCTGCTGCACAGACTATAATCAGTAGACAGCTACTTGCTGTCAGCCCTTCAAGGTCAGTACAGGCCAAGGTTACATCCTTGCTGGGAACAGCCTGCATCTGGAATTGAATGAGGCAGGTGGTATAAAGACAGCCATTTTATCTTGACATGGGATACTGTGATGGGGAATACTTACCCCTGATCTCCCCTGCCAAGCTGGCTAAGGCTTTGTTGGCACTCCATCACAGTCTGACTACTACTTTTGCTCAATCCTGCTTCCTTCCCATCCCTTTCACAGGTGTTGATTGCTAATAAACATCTTGTATTCCAAGCTCCCTCTCAGTACCTGTTTCTGAAAAACTCAACATGTGACATACCTACTATATGTCAGACATTATTCTAGGTGCTAGGAATCACAAGGAATATGTAGACAAAAACTCTTGCCATTGGAGCTTATATTTTAATTAAATTTCTGAGAAGGCTATATATATATAGCTAGAGTCGCCCCTTTTACCTTCCTCCTGCCTTGAAAGTAGCTGTGATGGCTGGAGCAGCAGCAGCTATCTTGTGACTACAGGATGATAAGCATGAGGGAAAGGCCTAGAGTTGCACTGTCCAAAACAGTAGCCACTAGTCACATATGGCTACTGAGCACTGAATTCAGATGTGCTGTAAGTTTAAAACACACATAAAATTTCAGAGACATAATAATATATAAAAAAAAGAACTATTTAACCAATTTTTTATATTGTTGTTGTTGTTGTTGTTATGTGCCGTCAAGTCAAACCCGACTCATAGCGACCCCTCCTTGGGTTTCCGAGGCAGTATCACTACGGAAGTAGGATTGCCCAACCTTCCTTCCGAGGAGTGGCTGGTGGGTTTGAACCACCAGCCGTCTGGTTAGCAGGCAAGTGTCTTAGCCACTATGCTACCAGAGCTCCTATTTTTTATATTACTAAATGATAATATTTTCAACATGTTAGGTTAAATAAAATGCATTAAATTAATTTCACCATATCTTTGAACTTTTTTAACATGACTTTTGAAAACTTTAAAATTACATATGTGGCTCATATTCTATTTCTATTGGACAGCACTGCCCTAGAGGATCACAGACTACAGCCACGGAATCTCCATCCACCACCTCTACAAATAGCTTTTTTTAAAAAAAAACAAAAAACAAAAAACTCTTATTTGTTTAAATCTCTGTAGTCAGGGTTTCATGTTTTCATGTATTTGCAGCTGAATGCAATTCTAAATGACTGAGGAAGGGGGAGAACAAGCTAAGTGCTGGGCCCAATGAATTGCTCAGGACCTGTTCTGTGGCAGGAGACTGAACTCAACCTGGTACCCTATCCAGCTAAGAAGGTGACAGACAGACTCACATCAAGTGCAAAAACTTCCATATCAGAGAATATATTGATTTTCAAGCAAAGCAAGAGTCTCTACTGAACAGGGAAAAAGGAAGCCAAGGTATACTTTCAGTCTAGGAAGCAGGGTGTGACATTGCTTCATTTCCTTTCACCCTACCACCCTCCAGGACACATTTATTTGGATAATTGTGGCCAGAGATTCCCTAAGATTTTGAGCAATGCTGGGTGGGCCAAAACTGTCAGAGGTTTGCTTTTTCTCTCCAAGAAAATGGAGGCCCAGTTCTTCAGCTTCACAGACTGACTGGCCAAATGCCTTGCCTCCATTGAGCGCTCCAAGAGCAGCTAGATGCTAGTCAGGCCTCAGATAAAGGTGTAGTCATGATCTCAGTACCACAGAAAGAGGATGCCCAGGAAGCCATAAAAAAAAAAAAAAAACACTGCCACTAAGTGGATTCCAACTCATAGTGACCCTTTAGGACAGCAGAAACTCCACAGAGTTTCCAAGACACTAAATCTTTATGCAAACAGACTGCCGCATCTTTCTTCCATGGAGCAGCTGGTAGACTTGAACTGCCAACCTCTCAGTTAACAGTCAAGCACTTTAACCACTGTACCACCAGGGCTCCTCAGTGCTTGATGCACAGCATTGGATGGACAGTTAAATAAGGAAATGAACGGAATGGCTGATGCTGGCTTCTACAAGCCCACTCTCAAGGTTTGGGGATAGCAGGCCTCACACCCAGTGGAGCTCCAGAAGGAAACTCCTTGAGCTACAGAGTTCATTCACCCAGTCCCTGAGCATCTTCCTGTGCTGAGTATTTGAGAGCTGGGAATGAACCAGCCATGGTCCCTGTCCTTGCAGAGCTCACAAAACAATCAATACAGGGCACTGATCAGAGTCTGGAAACTCACTAGGGGACCCAAACCTACATTTGGGGTGGAAAAACAGAAAGGAGGATAGGAAAGGAGGTGAGGGAGGGCTCTCAGGATGAAGTGAGGCTTCCTTAAACAGAGTCATAAAAGGAACCAGTCAATCAGACCAGGAAGGGATCCCACAAACAGCACTGATCTTCAGTGGGCTGGGGCCCTAAAACTCTCATTATTCAATGAAATTTTAAAGAAGGTATATGTTAGTATTTGTTCCTCTTTCAAAGAAGGTCCACATCCATCAATAAAGCAAAATACTTAGTGAAACCATGGATTTGAAACTATTTTGTGACCCGTAAGGCACCATGAAATGTTAGAAGACAATAATAGTAATAAAATCATTATTACTGTCATTTTTGTTACTCTTATAGGGTGACAATATCCCCATTGTATTCCTGCTGGACTGCTCTTTTACTCAGTAGTCTCATTCCAAGCCACCCAGCCTCAACTCCAGGACTCAGAGGGTGTCCATCCCCATGTCCACTGCACAAAGTAAGGAAATCCATGGAGGTATATCCTACTGTGGCTTCTCCCTTTCCTGAAAAGGCTTCTTCTTGGCACTGTCACTCATTGTTGCTGGCAGTGTCAACTAGAAGAACCTCTGAGAGGAGAATTTGACAATGCCTATAATATTCTAAATGCAAAGCATATAGCTTTTGACTCTGAAATTCTAACCATCTATCCTATAAATATGCTTTCAGGTGTATACAAAGAAGTCATCTATAAGGAAGTGCACTGCAACACTGTTTAAAATGGCAGTAGACTGGAAACTATCTAAGCAATCAGATAAGTTTATTGCCATAAAATAAAAAGTTATAGAAAGCCATGAAAACAATACAAGGGTTAGAGCTACACAAAATGATTTGAAACAATCTTTTAAGATGGCGTCCTGCTAACAGATCACGTTAGATACCTCTATCAACAGAGATTTTGAGAAACTTGGCAAAGTAGATGCAAATAATAATACTGCAGTTATGAGCTGCTAATGAGAAGATAAAGTATTAGATCCCGTGAAGGTGGCAAAAGAGAGCAGGATAAGCAACTGGGAAAAACTTTAAAAACCCATACACCTGGCAGAGCCAAAGAGAAGTCACTAGAAATATAAAGGAGGCCGAGGAGGAGGGGAAAAAAAATCACAGAACCCACGGGATTAAAGACACAGAACAGTCACACCAGGAGTATTTCATGGTAAGTTGGGACCACCAGCAGTAGCAAAGATCATACTGGGAAATGAAACAGGACCCCCTTATCATAAGTTGTCACAGAATCTGGAAGGGAGTGGGGGAAAGAGAAGAGAATCTCTCTTCGAATAAACAGAACCCCAAATCAGAAACAGGGCAGTGGGCTTACATCCAACTCTTAGTTAGTAATCCTTTTTAGCACAGAGTGGAACTAGGGCCTGAGATTTCGTGACTTGTAGACATGCATGGAGAAAGATGGTTTTTGTCCTTTGGGGTGGCTGACAGGTTTGAACCATGAGACTTTGATTGACAGCTGGGTACCATCATTGGCAGACTGCTCCAGATGGAGCCAGGGGCTGCAGGTGTCCTTCACGCCTGCATCACTGACTTAATTATCTCACATGAAGCACAGAAAACAGGTTTTGGCTTTCTCCCCTTGGGGTCGCTTCTTGCACCAATCTCCTTTCTCCTGCACGGGTGCTCCTGTGAGAGGATTCTCCCACAGCAGCCAGTTCCCAGGGCGGTTGCTGAACATATCTGGAGGGACTCCTCCTCAGATACCTTATCCTCTCTTCATTTTTCTATTATCCTCTTGCCCAATTTTTCTTTCTTTATATCTGGTCACTTGCCTAAATGCCTCCCTGTTTTCTTTCATATTTGCCAAACTGTCATCTCTCTTACCCACCTGCTTTTATTTTCTCTCTTTTTCTTACATTCTTTTTCCTTCTTCCCTATTTCTTATCATTTATTTTTGTTCTATCTTTTCATCTCTCCTTCTTCTCCTTGGCTTTTTTTTTCCCCTGCCTCATCCAATGGGAGGAATATATTAACCCTTCACTAGTCAGCCATGGAGCTCTGGTGGTATAGTGCCTAAGGCATTTGACTGCTAACCAGAAGGCTGGGGTTTCAAACCCACCAGCCACTCCTTGGAAGGGGTGCATGAACTGTTGAGAGTACAACAAATCTGCTTCGTAAATTTGCATCTAAACCACAATAAAAAATTAAAAAAAAAAAGAAAAGATATTTGTGAGTAAAAAAAGCAAGGCACAGGACAAATGTGTATAGTTCTTCCCCCCCCCCCATTAAAAAATAAGGGGGCAGAAACAGATGAGAAGATAAACAAAATGTGGTATATACACAATGGAATACTAACTCAAACAGAAAGAGAAATGAAGTCCAGATGCATGCCACCACATGGATGAACTGTGAAACATCATGAGTGAAGTAAGTCAGTTGGAAAAGGACAAATATTATATGATCTCACTTATATAAAATAAGTAAATACATAAAAACCAAAGATCATTAGTTGGTACCAGGGTGAGGGGGAAAGGGGGTAGTTTTTGCTTAGTGGGCATTAAGGTTATGTTAATGGTGGTAGAATGACTTGGAAAAGGATAGTGAGAATGGTTACACAACTTAAAGAGTGCAATCAATGTTACTGAATTGTGTATGTAGAAATTTTAGACACGGCATATTTGTTATTATATTTTTATCACAACAAACTAAATAATAATAATAAGAGGAGATACACACATACACACACATGCTCATATTTCAGGAAGGGCACCTAGGAAATGGGATTGTAGTTGCCTCTAAGGAGGGGACCTGGGGGTCAGGTGAAAATAGATTTGATTTCACAGTATACTTCTTAATTCTATTTTTATCTTTCTTTTTTTTTTTTTTTTTTTTACCATGGGTATGTCATGTATCAATTAAAATATTTAACGAAGGAAAACCCATTAGTTTTGCCTTAAAAAGACAACAAAACAACCACTTTGTCTTTATGAAAAAAAAAACAAATCCACTGCTTTGGAATCTATTCTGACTCCTAATGACCCTATAGGACAGGTGTGGTGTAGTAAATTACATAGTGTGTCTTTTCTAGCCATAAGTCTTTGTAAACTCTGTGGTGGAATCTGCCATAAGCAACTGAGTAGTTTCTGATTGTTAAAGTCATCCACCTGGTGTATTTCTGTTGCGCATGGCACAAAACAATCTTCTGGAAAGCTCTCTCTCTCTCTGTCTCTTGGTGTATAGAATTCTGATGTTGGGATTGATTAGTTTGGCAACTCTGCCAGGCTCAAAAGGAGCCCTCCTAGAGGCAGAAGGAGTCCCTCTGACTACTGGCTGAGAAAAACATGCTGCTGAGAGAAATGCACTCCTGAGAGACACACACTTGCTGAAAAAGAGACACAAGAGACATGCACTGCTGAGAGAGAGATGGCTGGCTGTGAGAGAGTGAGTACATTTCTGAACTTGAATTGTAGCCTGTTGCTTCTCTAATAAACCCCATAATCTGTGAGTTCTGTGTGGCCACTGCAGCGAATTATCAAACCCAGCAGAGACATCATGGGTGCTGCTGGAGGAACAGTTGATGTCAGGGTTGATGAAAGGGCTGGAGGGGGGCAATGTGTCTGGCCTTGCAGGAATAGGCCTTGCACCACAGATGGTGATTCTGCCTTCCTCTTGTGGGGTTAGAGGAGGTCAGAAGGTACAGCCTCCTTGACCCATCGACAACAGGGTGAACTGCCCCACAGGGTTTTCATGGCCATAAATCTTCATGAAAGCAGACTGATTCATCTTTCTCCTGCAGAGAAGCTGGTGGATTCAAACCACCAGTCTTTTGGTTAGCAGTTGAATGCCATAACAATTGTGGCAACAATGAACCAATAGTGGATCTGATTAACTTATTGTTAGGTGCTGTTGAGTAGGCTCCAACTCATAGCAACCCTATATATAGTAGAACAAAACACTGCCCAGTCATCTTAAAAGCTTGCAAACTGCCATCTAGATGCAACGATCGGTCTCTCCTCATCCAGAGCAAAAAAGAATGAAGAAAACCAAAAATTCATGGAAACAAGTAGTCCTAGTGACTGGTATACCATCTGATCTGCAGCCTCTATGACTATGAGACCAGAAGAACTAGATGGTTCCCGGCTACCACTGCCAACCACTTGGAAGGGGATCTATGTAGGAGATCCTGGATAGAGAGGGAGAACAAAACTCAAAATCATTTGGAGGAAAAAAAAAAGCAGGGGGGACCAGGTTTGCTGGTCTGACAGAGCCTGGTGGAACCACTGAGACTATGGCCCCTAGCTGCCTGCCCTTCAGGTCTGGAATTGAACCCACACCTGTGGCTTCCAGCCAAACAAAAGACAGTCATTTGAGTTGAACATTTACCTGAGGAAGATACACTCCTTGGAGAGAACAATCATGGGAGAAAGAAGGGCTGCTTATGCACAGGGAGACAGCTCAGGGGGCAGGGGTGCATGGCGGGATGGACACAGGGAAGAGGTAACTATTGGGAGGAAGAGGGAGGGGAGCTGTTGCATTGTGGTAAATTGTGGTCAATGTCATGAGACAAAGTGTATGTGAACTGCTATACGGAAAATGAATTTGCTCTGTAAATTTTCACCCAAATCACAAAAAAGAAAAAAAAAAAGAAATGGAGGGAGTGAAGAGCAATGAATAAATACATGGGTAACTATAAATAAATATTAAACAAATAGTATTTTATGACATTCTAAAAAAAAAACACTGCCCAGTCATAATCCTTGCTGTACTTGAGCCCATCATTCAGCCACTGTGTCAATCCATCTTGTTGAGGGCCTTCCCCTTTTTTGCTGACCCTCCATTTTACCAAGCATAATATCCTTCTTCAGGGAATGGTCCACTTTGACAACATGACCTAAGTAGGTGAGACGAAGTCTGGCCATTCTCACTTCCAAGAAGCATTCCAGCTGCACTTCTCCCAGGATAGATGTTAAGTTCTTCTGGCAGTCCATGGTACTTTCAGTATTCTTCACCAACACCAAATACAAAAGCACCGACTCTTCTTCAGCCTTCTTTGTTCATTGTCCATCTTTCACATGCACATGAGGCAATTGCAAATACCATGGCACACCTTAGTCTTTGAAGTGACATCTTTGCTTTTTAACACTTTAGTGAGGTCTTTTGCAGCAGATTTGCCCAGTGCAATAGGACATCTGATTTCTTGACTGCTGCTTCCATGGGTGTTGATAGTGGATCAAAGTAAAATGAAATCAGTGTTTCACTGCTATTCATAAGGTTTTCCTTGGCCAAGTTTTTCAGAAGTGAATGGCCCCATCCTTCTTCCCAGTCTGTCTTAGTCTGGAAGCTCTGCAGAAACCTGTCCACCATGTGTGACCCTGCAGGTATTTGAAATGCTAGTGGCATAGTCTCCAGCCTCATAGCAACACGCAGGCCACCACAGTACAAAAAACTAACAGATGAGTGGTGGTCAGATTAACTACTTTCTATGAAAACAGCCAAAAAAGCGCACTTCATCTTGGTTTAATATTATTGGAAATTTCAATTTTCTCCAGCTCATGTATAATGCCTAGCACACACACATGTGGACCCCATATACTCTATATGACATTGTGATGACAAATGTGGTCACTAACACAACCTAACTGGTTACCCAGGCTGGAAAACTTGTCTGATGGAGCAGTGCCAACAATGCATTGTCAGGTGAGTGAATTAATCCAGAGATCACTTAAGCTTTTTGTTCAACTGGTGCAGAAGGTCACACCCCAGAGACCATCCTTTACTTTATCAGTATGACCGCAACTGTCTGTATTAGGCAAAGTGGTACTTGACATGCCTCAGAGGCACAGCAGAGCCAGCTTTTAGAGCCAACAGCGGGTGATTTCAGAGGTCTGGAATGTCAGATAGGCTTATCCAGGCCAAGAGATAGCAGCTTTCCGACCCAGCTTCACCCCTTCCACCCTGTACCACCCACTCACTCTCCATCCCTGCCTCCCCCACTGAACTTTGCTTATGAAGCTCAGGAACCACAGGATAAGTTGGTCTACCCCCAGTAGGAAGCATGTGCAGGGGCAAAGAGGGGCACTGGTCACAATCAGAAGCAAAAGGTGTGGAGTGACCCTGCTGGACACTCACAAAGTACAGGCACTTCCCACTAAGAAGGTAATGCAAAAGCTTTCATTATAAAGGCTGGCCCCATTTCTGCTGGTGACAAAAGAGTCAGTGAGTCATTTCCTGCAAACATGTTTTTATGGCCACGATGTGCAAAGCCTTTTGGTGTGTAATGGCAACCTATGATTACTGGGCAATCCCATGGAGGGTGACAGAAAGATCTCTGGGCTGGGAATCAGAGAGCTCATTGTCATGTTGCTCTGGGTCTTCTGACTACAGACTCATCTCAGTCTGGCCCCAGAAGGCTTTCCCCTGGTCTCCTCCTCCTACCCATCCATTCTGCTCTCTCTGGTTCTCATCTTCGCCAATCTACTCCTACACTCCCATTACATAAGCAACACACTCTTCCTGGAATATATGTCTCTGCCTTGTGTTTCCTCAACTCTCAAGGCAAACTCCTACTCATCTGTCAAGCCCCACATCATACCTCCTCCTCCAGAAGCATTCCCAGACTACCTCAGTCACAGTTAGTTGATTGCCTTTCTATACTCCTGCAGAACAGTGTATACATCTCTCTCATAGCAATTAGGAAGTTAATAATAATAATGGCTAAACGCTTACTGACCACTTACTATGTGCTAGGCAGTATTCTGAATACCTTACAAAGATTACCTTATTTAATCATCACGGTAACCCTGTGAGATAGGTACTATTATCATCCTCATTTTACAGAAGATGCTACCAAGGATCAGAGATACTATGTTACTTGCCTAAGGCCACAGAGCTATTAAGTGTCAGATTGGTGCCTAAAAAAAAATGTCTGGCACATAGCAGGTGCTCAAAAATTATTCATCCTGTGAATGACTAAATAAATGAGTGAATACATACAGAGGTAATTACATTTCTGTCTTGTCTATAGAAAGCCCAAATGAGAACCACCTCTTACTCATCTTTCAGTCCATCTCCCCTGTCAAATGCCTAGTAAGGTGCAAGGCACTAGAATATCTGCTGAATGAATCAATGTACGCACAAAAGAACATTTACGCAGATCAATAAATAGCTCAAATCCAGGCAACACCACCCAATAGTTGTGGAATCCTAGGTTAAGAGTTTCAGCTTCCTGGGTCCCTATTTGTTATGTGTCAAATACAGGGCTGGTACATGATATTCTTTAAAGCAGCTATCAGCATTAAAGGTACAAACAAAATAAATGAACAGAGACTAATATGGGAATACGGCAATTCCCATACCAAACTGTGTAATGCAGTTCCTTCTGGGTTATTGTCCTCAGTAACACAACCCAATTGGATGTAATATTTGATCCAGGTATTGCTCTAATGCAAAAGCCATTATCAGTATGAAAGGAGTTAATTTAGCGTGATTCTTGGTTCACTCAGTTATCATATAGAGTCATACACAAGAAGAGAATCATTAAGTGCCAGAAAAAGTCCTGATAAATAATAATCAATAAAAAACAATTCCGAGTTAGGTTATGCAATTAACAACTGAGCCACTTTAGTGACCTTTCCAGTCCTTTTCCTTGTCGCCCAGAACCTCCACCAGACCCCTTCTTCTCCACATAGGTCCTGGTATCTTCCCCCACAACACATATACTCATTGCTGGCAGGAAGAAAACCACACTGCACCTTTGCACATTATGTAGGGGACCAGTAAATTCATATTAAATGCTAGAGCGTAGGTCCACTCCAGACAGTGTTGAGACATATGAACCTCATCAGGAGGGGTTCTGGCTGAATTTTATTTATTCACACTCTACCTGTGGCTAATTGAGAGCTTGGCTATATGCCTTGAACCTGACACACCTGTGTGTACATGTGTTAGCATAAATGATCAGCCACATGCTCATTACTATACCAAATGAGCTATGAGAGCAAGACAGGGCCAGTTCACATCGGAAGTGAGGGAGGACATAAGTTCTGCATGGTGTTCATACAGGACTGTGTTTTGCTTAATTCATAAGTAGGAAAACACTCGCCTCTTAGAGATGGGTATTAGCCATCCACACATGAATCCAACATGCAGAGGACCTATACCACAACTAAATACAGATGAACAGTCACTGTTCATTTACCTATTGTTTATCTGTCCCACACTATAATATCCTTGGGGACTTTATTCTTCCTCATGTCAATCATGTGATGTTTGACAGGGTTGTTAATCACAGTAAATAGTTCTTCTGGCTTTGGCCACAATAATTGGCCCAGAGGTAAGCCAATCGCAATTCCTTCCAATTGCGATTCTGCCCCCCACCCCACTGCCATTTTGAGCTGGAAGAGAAATATTCTAGCCTTTTGGGTCACAGAATTATGACCCTCTAATTAGAGGCTACCAACATGGGGGAAATCTGTTTGCAGCAAGGGAAGAATGGAGCCAACATAGAGCAAAGCAACCAGAGATGGAAGGGAGGGGAAAGGATGGGAAAGACTGAGTGTCTAGACCCTCCTATTTATATGAGTTAATGATTTCCCTGTTGAGTTAATGACAGCTTGAGTTGGATTTTTGAAATGTGCAGCTGAAATGGTCTAACACAGTCATAATTTATACAGACAATGCATTTTCAAACGCATCTTTGTTCCTAGGAATCTAGGTTGTTTTTAGGAGATGGGCTACCATGCATCTGAAATGTCTTTGTTCCTTTTCATAAGAAAGGCATAAAAATTCCTGGGCAAGAACCACTCACACTCAGCATCACTAACTAGAGATGTTTTTTTTTTTTCCTTTGCATCTCAGAGGACAACAGTGACCTGCCAACCACAGGATGCAAGTCTGCTTCTATTTCGAATAGGTAAAGCAAATAGGGGTATGGCCAGACAGGCGAGTCAACTAGCTGATGGTTTTTGAATGAAAGACATCTGCATGGTGATCAACGTTCCATTCCATTCCTCTGCTCACTGACTCCCTTAAAGGCCTATCTTGAGAACACCAAGAGTCCCTCAACAGCCAGAAAGTGCTGAGTGTATGGAGCAAAGGCATTTCACAATACAGCAGGAGCTCTGAAAACCTTCCATGGGAGAACATAGTATATCCTAGTCTATAAGACCCTGAAATCAAGCTTTTAAAAGAAAGTCACCACATACAATTATTGAGATGGGGGTTACTTTGAGAGCTTCAAGTTTCTTCCTCCTGACTATGGCCCCTGGTCACCCTTCAGGTCTGGAATTGAACTCACTCCCATGGCTTCCAGCCAAATAGACAGGTGTACAAGGTGAACATTTATACCAAGTAGGCGCACTCCTTAGAACAATCAACCATGGGAGAGCAGAAGGGCAGTATTTACACAGGGAGATAGCTCAGGGGGCGGAATGCATAGGAAAGAAGGACACAGGGAAAAGGTAAGCACAGGGAGGAAGTGGGAAGAGAGCTGTTACATTATAGGGATTCCAACCAATGTCATGAAATGAAATGTGCATGAAAAGTGATTTTGCTTTGTAAACTTTCACCCGAATCACAATAAAAAGAAATTTTTTAAAATAAGTTTCTCCCTCCACTAACTTTGAAGAGTTGCCTACTGGACTATGAACCATGAAGTTAAAACAACTAGGAAGGGGGACATGGATGGGAGTGGCACTCAGGACACTGGTCCCATACTTTTCTTCTTCCTTTTTTTTTTTTTTTTCCTCCCCTCTAACACTCTATCTCCTCTGCCTAAGGTTGCATCTTGGCAGGTCACATGCAGGTACTGCCTGGATGGCTGGTATGCTCTGGGCTGAAGTGATTGGTCTGTTTCAACCTCATGGAATGCTCCTCCTATGCCCTGTACAGTTGGTGCACCCAGGCTCGGAGGAGCTTGGCAGTTGTCTCCCCAGGGTAATGGAAAGCAGCTGTATCCCACAGGGGACTCAACAACTTTTCATCACCAAAACAAAACCACAACAGTCCTGATTGCCATGGAGAGTTCAATCCTCTTGTCCTGGGATTGGCACTGACTGGAATTCCAAGAGTTCTGGCTGAGCTACCTCCTGCAAGGTGGTCTAAATACAGCATGCGCTCTTTTAACCTGAACACACAGCCTGGACCAGTGCCAGCGCTGACAGACCCCTAAGGTCAGCAGGAAGTCTTGACTTCTAGCTGCCCATTCAGTGGTGGGCATTTTAGAGATTCAGAGATGTGATGTGCTGGACAGCCCTATATTCACTGATGCTGCACATGGCCAGACAACCTGAAGAAGTAACCAGCTAAGTTAAATATAATTGTGATCCTAGGCAGAGAAAAGTATCCTGGGTTTGGGGAAATAGAGAATGAAGAGGTATGAGAAAGAAGAGAGAGAGAGGAAAGGCAGTAAGGATCTACTTATTAGCCAATTAATTAAAAATCAGGGGATCTTTCCAAAATGTTTGCTCCCAGGGAAATACCATTCCCTAATTATTCCTTTCCATGGAATTTTGGGCTTAAGCTCTGGAATCAGACACCAAAGTTGCCTTGTAGTTGTGTGATTTTGGGCGAGTTAATTATCCTCTCACTTGTCACATCTCTAAAATGGCCTTAAGGACTGCTACAGGTGTGCCAATGTGATCATGTACATAAAGAGCCCAGCACACAGAAGTTGTTCAATAAATAGTGGCTACTGAAAATTATACTAGTAGTGGTAATAGCAGTAGAAGTAGGATAACATCAAGCTTTGCTTGACTCCTTCAACCTTGCCTTTGGTTTCTCTGCACACGAAGTGTTGCTGAGGCCATCACAATAAAATGGAAACTTTCAGCCAGGATAAGCTGTGCATGTATAGATAAAGGAAATAGACCCAGATGAATGTTGAATTCAACTGAGCAAAATTACACAACACTCACATCTACAACTATTAAGAAATTCAGGATAGCAAAATGGTAACAGATTCCTAATTTCCCAATAAGTCTTACCCATGGGGTAAGAAATGTCCTAATGGGGGTTTCTCCTTACCTTGGTGTTCATACATGACTTTCCTCGCTTATATTCTTTATGAGACCCACGCTTGTCCAATTTGTGCCATAGGGCTTTGGCCTTCCAGGTGGTCACCTTGGACTTGAGCTTACAATAGAAGTTCCTGTGGTCCAGAGGATCTAGGTCCAGGTGTCGTGTGAGGATGTTGAAGGCCTGGAGAGTGCCTTTGCACGTGGAAGCCTGGACAAAGTTCTGAAAAATCTGCCCAGCCTGGGTCTGCTTCTCATCTTCATTTTCTGCCATGTCTCAGCAGCCGTGTAGAGCAGCGGTGTGGAGGAAACAGAGGAGAACACTATGAGGTACTTGGAGAAGTCACACCTGGAAAGGTAAGTGGAGACAGAAGTCAGATTTGTGAGCAATGAGGGTAGGATGGATAAACAGGTGCTGAGAAGCAACATCCTACCAGATTTTAAAACATAAACTATCTATAGAAAACACACAATCATGCCTTCCAACCTGGCAATGCTGCCTTGTTGGCAAACTCTTTCTCTCCAACACCCCACTTTTCTCACCAGCTGAAAAGCTATACTCTGGCAGATATCAACATTACATGGTGCGGTGTAGTAAATTACTTAGTGTGGCTTTTCTACCCATAAGTCTTTGTAAACTCTAAGGTGGGAATTGCTATTAGCTACGGAGGAGATCCTGATTTTAAAGTCGCCCACCTGGGTTATTTCTGTTGGGCGTGGCACAACACAATGTTCTGGGAAGTTCCTACTCTCTCTCACGTGCTTAGGGTTCTGATGCTGTGATTGGCTAGTTTGACCACCCTTCCAGGCTCAAAAGGAGGCCTCCTGGAGGCAGAACTCTCTCTGACTGCTGGTGGAGGAAGACGTGCTGCCGAAAGAGACACGCACCCCTGAAAGAGACACGTGCTGCTGGGAAAGAGCCGCAAGAGACACGCATCACTGAGTGAGACACCGAGGGACCAGCACTGCTGGAAAAGACACTGTGAGAGACTGTTGGCCGAGGGACGGTGGGCTGGGAGAGAGACTGAGCGTTCTTCCTGGACTTGAGTTGTAGCCTGGTGCTTGCCTAATAAACCCCATAATCTGTGAGTTCTGTGTGGCCACTGCAGTGAATTATCGAACCCAGGAGAGAGGTGGTGGGTGCCTTGGGAGGAACGGTTGGTGAAAGGGCTGGAGGGAGGCAGCATGTCTGGCCTTGTAGTAATAGGCCTTGGGTTACTGCTGGTAATCCTGCCTTCCCCTTGTAGGGTTAGAGGAGGTCAGAACATGTGGCCTCCTTGCCGTTTTTGCACATGGTCATCGTGGGATAAGCAGATGGTTCTAGAAATGGTAACTAATAAAAGCAATAACAAAAAAAAAGTACACTAGATTTAGCACCACTGAAAGCCTATAATTCTTGGTGCTTCAAAGTGATTGACTAATATTAATGTGACCTAGCCACATTACCTTGGTACGTGACAAAAAAGAAATCAAAGCACATTCCTCTCTAGGTTTCACGACCATCCACCTATCCTTAGATGTCCTAAGTTTGAGGTCTTTCTTCATTAGTTACAGAGGGTAAGTTTATATAGATGACAAATGCTCCTCCTCAAAATTTTCATCTATTCCTGGTGTCTTCCAGAAGCACATGGTCTACCTCAGTCAGAAACACAGGACAGAGAGACATATGGTCCTCCTCTTGCCAACATGCAAAAGAAGTCCCTGCTGTGTAAGCCCAAACTGGGAGTGATTTAGAACAATATTTAGGCTGATGGAAGGGAAAAATGGGATGGATGTTCATTCACATCACAAAAATAGCTTGCCTGGGTTTTGGTCGTGCTCCTCTTTCTCTGCACTCTAACCTCAGGCATCTTAGAAAAGTCATTTAAGTTTCAAAGAAACAAAAATAAATTAGAACTTATTTTCCAAAGCACCAGCTAGTTTTCCTGAATCCAAAGCTAATGCAATAAGACAAGTGTGGAGGAGCTGGGGGAAGGGTCTGCAAATAAGAGGGCATGGCAGATTGAGCCGGGCAAGAGGTCAGCAGACACACAGAGCTTGAGGCCTCAGGCTGGGCAGCTTCACATGCTCCAGCCAGGAATGTTGACTGTGGATGCATTTGGATCGTGGGATGGCTTTATAATACTGGAAAGCAAAGAGTGGTGTTTATCTTCTTCCTTAATCCCTTATTCATTTAACAGCAATTACTGAGTCTTTGGTGTAGTGCAAATGGTTAACACTCTTGGCTGCTAAACAAAAGTTTGAGGTTCAAATCCACTCGTAGTTGCCTTGGAAGAAAGGTCTAGTGATCTGCTTCTGAAACCCAGCCATTAAAAATGCTGTGGAGCACCATTCTACTCTGACACACATGGGGTTGCCATGAGTTGGAGCCTACTCAATGGGAGGAACTTCTTTTGAAAAAAAGAAAATAAAAAATTCCAGGTACCATGCTGGGTTCTGGGGATTCAGAGATAATGAACACAGGGTCAGGTCCAGCCTAGTGAGGAAGACAGATCAATAAAGATTCGATTCCAAGACAACAGGCAAGTGCTTGTGGAACTTGAAAAAAGCGCATGGAAACCCAGAGTGGGAAATGTACCACAGAATCCAGATCAAACCAAAACCAAACCCACTGCCATCAAGTTGATTCTGACTCATAGCAACCCTTCAGAATAGAGTAGGAGTTCTAAGGCTGTAAATCTCTATGGAAGTAGACTGCCTCATCTTTCTCCCATGGAGCAGCTGGTGGGTTCAAACCACCAACCTTCTGGTTAGCAGCCAAATGCTTTAACAGAACCCAGAGGAGTATAGTAAGCTGCAGTTTTAGGAACAAAGTATATTCACCAGGAGAAGACTAACCCCCGAACCAAATCCATCACTGTCAAGTAGATTCATAGCAACCCTATAGGACAGAGTAGAACTGCCCCATAGAGTTCCTTGGCTATAATCTTTACAGTAGCAGACTGCCACATCTTTTTCCCACAGAGTGGCTGATGGGTTCGAACTACTGACCTCTTGGTTAGCAACCAAGCACTTAACCACTGCACCACCAGGGCTCCATAGGAGAAGACTTATTCTTGTTGTTGTTGTTATGTGCCGTCAAGTCGGACCCGACTCATAGCAACCTCTCTTTGGGTTTCCGAGGTGGTATCACTACGGTAGTAAATTGCCCAACCTTCCTTCCAAGGAGTGGCTGATGGGTTTGAACCGCCAGGCTTCTGAGGTTAGCAGTCAAGTGCCTTAAGGCACTAAGCTACCACAGCGCCTAGGAGAAGACTAGGGGATGCATATCCAGATAAAGGAAACACCATTCAGATACAAGTCTGGAAAGAGCCAGCACACTGGAGGGATGACAGCACACTGTGTGTTGGGAGTTCAGGACTGATGATATGGTGTGGGGTTTCCAGGGCAGACTCTAGCGCTAGATCTATATCATGCCGAGGAGGGGAGCCTGGCTTCTCAGTGGGTCAAGGGGAGCAGGAAAGGAGCAGCAGGCTGACATGTGAACTTTGAGAAAACGAGATGGTAGAGGGTAGACTGGAGAAGGTGAGGCTGCGACAAGAAGGCAGCTAAGGGGCTGCCCAGGTAGTAAGTAGTAATGCAGAAAGTCAGAGATCAAAGCTGGTGGAGCAAGGGGAAAACTTATGTTTATCTTTTGGGGAAAGAAAACACCCAAAAGAATATAAATGCCTGCTGGGTACCACCCATCAGGAACAGTCTGTTAGGGGCACACAAGTTATGCAGGTACCAGCCAGCAAGATACTGGAGGCCCAGGGCAATACCAACAACACCTATAGGACCCTTACCTTCCTTCCTTCCTTCCCTAGGAGCTTCCAAGATGCCTGGCACTGTGCTTGGCTGAAGGGAGAGTAGCATATATTCCTTCCTCCAAACCTAGCTCAGTTCCACTCCCTGGCCAGGTCTCGGTCCTCCATGATGCCATACCTGGCTACTCTGCTCCACACAACTCCACAAATCCAACAAGCTTGGAGACATGGCTCTGCTTTGCATGGATAAGACATGAACTCGTGCTCACAGATGTTCTCTCAGCTCCTTTAATGTCCATAGCGCTCCCTTTGGCATCGCTTACATAAACACTGCCTCTTACTGTGCTTCAACTTTTCCCAAGTACATAACTTGCCACCCGGAGAGCATAAACAGAAAGCAGGACTGGTCTGTTTTTCAGGACACCTTAATATTCTCAGTCTCATCTACCTTTGGGACCACTTCAGTGCCCAACACTGAACAAAGTAGGCAGTAGCAATTGACAAATACAAGTCTAATTGAATTCAACCAGTATCCTGCAGAGTTGCTGGGTGACACAAACAGTTAAGGAGCTTGACTGTTAACAGAAAATTACAGCTGGAGTCTACCCAGAGGAGCTTCAGAATAAAGTCCTGGCAATCGACTTCTGAAAAATCAACCACTGAAAACCCTATGGAGTCTACTCTGACACACGTGGGGTTGTCATGAATTGGGATCAACTTGAGAGCAAGTGGTTTGGTTTTGTTTGGTATCCTGCACTCCCTTCTGAGGATGAGCAGGTGGTGCCAAATGTTTTGGAGCTACTCAAGCCTGGGTCCAAAACGCAGCCCCTCACCATCCATGCAAGCTACTTGTACAAGCCACTTAAACTCTCAGCCTCAGTTTCTCTTTTTGCAAAAGACTGATGATAATCCTGACCTTGCAGGGCTGCTGTGAAGGGTGAGATCCATGTTTGAAGGCAAAGCCTGGCCCTGTGAGGTTCTCAGTAGATGCAATAATGCATATTGCATCTATCAAATGGGGCAGATTTGGGTCTAGGGAAAGCACCAGTTTGAAAAACAAGACACTTTTATAAATCAGTTCTCTGGGTTGCCAACTCCTCCTCGTCTAAAATAGTGAATTGTTTAGAGGCATGAAGCCAGATGACTCACAGAGAATAATTTACAAGCTGGAAGAACCTGTCTCCTTTCAACCCCAGTTGTCTCCCTTCCTTCCCAAGAGAAAAATGAACGACTTAATCTTAGGGCCCCAGTGGAAAAAGAGCCAAAGGTGGTGCTGAGAGAGGTGGGTAGCCTCTGGAGTTCCAGGAACTAGCCCTTATCTAGAGTGAGATAAGAGGAGGTGGAGGGAGATGGCTTGAAAAGGGATGATAAGCACAGCTTTGGACATGCACCCTGGTAGCCGTACCAGGTTCAGACCTACCTCCCTGGACCTGAACTCTCTAGTTAAAAACCTTTCAAATCAACTTTCCAATTTAAGTCAAAAATGCTAAAAATTATTCTAATGCTCATGCAGAAGAACATCAGAATATTTAAAAATTTAAAAACAAACCCATTGTCCATTGAGTCAATTCTGACTCATAGCAGCATTACAGGACAGAGTAGAATTGCCCCGTAGGGTTTCCAAGGACTAAATCTTTAGGTAGCAGACTGTCACAACTTTCTCCCAAGGAGCCAGGAGGTGGGTTTGAATATTTAGAGTCAAATAAACATGGGTGCGAATCTAGTCTAAAGGAGGTGCTAGTTGGGAGATTTAGAGAAGTTATCCAACCTATCTCAGCCTTGGTTTTCTCATCTGTAAAATAGGGATAATAATACTAATTTCAAACGGTTGTAAGGAATAAATGAGATCAAGCATGGGCTGTATTTAGCACCTAAGGCCTACATGATGTTGTGGTCTTATGGTGCAGTGGTTAAACCCTGGGCTACTAACCAAAAGATCAGCAGTTCGAACCTACCAGCTGCTCCACAGGAGAAAGGGCAGTCTCATTCTGTAAAGATCTGCAGCCTTGGAAACCCTATGGGGTAGTTCTACTCTGACCTACAAGGTCACTATAAGTTGGAATTAACTTGATGGCAATGCGTTTTTTGGGGGGCTACATGATAACCAGCACTCATTACTACCATGCAAAAGCCCAAAACAAAAGAAAAGAAAAAAAGGAACATAATTCACAGACAATGACTCCTAGCTTTCTAGGTCAAAGAATTATATGTACTTTAAAAGTAAAGGACAGAGGCTTTCAATGCAGAAGATCCGGATAGTAACCCACTTTCTAGCTGTGTAACCTTAGACAGGACACTTAACTTTTGAGTTTCAATTTCCTCATTGGCATAGTGCCTAAGGCATTTGACTGCTAACCAGAAGGCTGGTGGTTTAAACCCACCAACCACTCCTCGGAAGGAAGACTGGGCACTCTACTTCCATAGAGATACCACCTCGGAAACGCAAGGAGGGGTCACTACCAGTCGGGACCAACTACGGCAGTGAGTTGAAAGAGGGAAAATGGAACACCATAACACAGGATAGTTTCGTAATGAACTGAAAACATTATGTAAAGTGCCAACCCAGCACTTAGAAGGACTCAGTGAGTCTGAGCTTCAAGTCTTTTCTTTTGGAGAACTAGGGTTTAATACCTTTGGTGGTAACACTGTCCCTTCCCCAAAAGAAGGTGGCTAAGCATTTTTCTTTAAAATCAGTGGATCTTGGATAACTAGCTGTTCTTAGTCTTCCTTGTCAGCCACCATCCTGTTGTTGTCTTTTTAGAGTTTGATATAAAATATAAATAAAACTCACTGCCCAGAAATATGAAAGGTTTCTGCACTTTATGGGAAAAAAAAAAAGATGTGGTGCTTTAGTTTCCAATAATAATCTTGAAGCTGTTTGGTTTTTGCCAACTGTTGTTGTTGTTGTTATGTGCCGTTGAGTCAGCCCTGACTCATAGCGACCAAGAGTCCCTTATTTGTGGTTCTTCTGCCTATGTGACTTCATGAATCATAAAGCAATTCCCTTTCCCTGCCTCTGGTTGCCATAAGTTAATACTCAGGGCCTGAGATTATAGCTGACAGCATTGGTAATGGCCCCATGGCATCTTCCCAGTTCTTTTAACTAAGTCCTCTCTACACAGTATGTGCTAAATGAAGGAATGAATGTCCAACTCTTGGGATCATAATAATAGTTGACACTTAATGAGCACCTACCTATGAAGTCTCAGTGTGTTAAAAGCTTTACATATATTAATTAATCATCATAACAAACCAAGGCATTGATAGATACTATCATTATACCCATTTTTCAAAGAATTATAAAAATTAGCAACTCATCCAAGGTCTCATGACTAGAAATGATGAACCTGAGATTTAAAGCCCTGTCGCCAGAGTTCAGAACCACCCCCATCCTTCCTCACCCCACCCATACTGCCCCCACAGAAACTAGATGGTATGGAAGGTGCACAAGGTGATGGTTCCTGCCTGCCAAATAAATCTGTGAATCTCATAACTTAACATAATGCAAGTTTATTTCTCACATGTTAAGTTCAAAACACGTTTCTGGTCAGTAGAGGGCTTTCTCCCAAGGGGGCATCCCAGGGATTGGGCTCCTTGTGGCTCTGACATCTTCAATATGGGGTTTCCCAGGTTGCTGTGTTCTGGCAGAAGTGGAAGAGCAAAAGGAGCGTGTAGGAGAGGTGTTTGTCAGTCCTAGCAGCGGCATACATTGCTTCTAATTACTGACATTACCACATCTTGTCACATGGGCTTAAGTCCCTAAGGAAGGTTGGGGAAAATGGTGTAATTATGGGGCACAGAGAAAAAGAAACTAGTCTGGTGATCAGCTAGCCTAAGAGTCACTTTTCAGCTGTATTTTTATTGGCATATTAGCCACTGTTCTTATTTGATACTGCCTTCAGAACCCTTTATATAAAAGCCAGGACTTGGAGTTGGATGAAATAAGGATAGTAAAGTATCATAAACTGAAGGGTCTAGAACTAGGAACCATCTCTCTGACTTGGTCTGCATGGCAGCACTTAAGATATGTGAGAAATAAACTTGAGTATGTGAGTAAGATATTTATCTGTTAGGGAGGAAACATCACCTTAAACAATACACCATGAACATGGTGGTAGTGGTGTTAGGTACCATCAAGTTGGTTCTGACTCATAGCATCCCTATGTGTAACAGAATAAAACAACGCCCAGTCACGTGCCATCCTCATAACTGCTATGTTTGAATCCACTGTTGCAGCCACTATGTCAATCCATCTCATTGAAGGTGTTCATCTTTTTCACTGACCCTCTACTTTACCAAGCATGATGTCCTATCCAGGGACTGGCCCTCTTGATTATATGTCCAAAGTACATGAGACAAAGTGTCACCATCCTCCCTTTTAAGAAGCATTCACCATAATTCAAAAGCATCAATTCTCCTGCGGTCTTCCTTATTCATTGTCCAGCTTTCACATGCATATGAAGCAACTGAAAATACCATAGCTTGGGTCAGGTCAGGGTGACATCTTTGCTTTTTGACACGTTAAAGAAGTCTTTTGTAGCAGATTTGTCCAATGCAATATGTCATTTTCTTTCTTTCTCCCTCTTTTTTTTTTTAATTTTTTATTGTGATTTGGGTAAAAGTTTACAAAGCAATTTGGTTTTCTGTTCAACAGTTTGTGTAGATTTTGTGTTTGATTTCTTGACTGCTGCTTTCACAGGCACGGATTGTGGGTCCAAGTAAAATCAAATCCTCAAAAACTTCAATCTTTTCTCCTTTAATCGTGACACTGCTTATTGATCCAGTTGTGAGGATCTTTGTTTTACGTTGAGGTATAATCCATACTGAAGTCTGTTGTCTTTGATCTTCATTAGTAAGTGCTTAAAGTCCTCTTCACTTTCAGCAACAAGGTTGTCATCTGCATATCACAGTTTGTTAATGAGTCTTCCTCCAATCCTAATGCTGCATTCCTCTCCATATACTCCAGCTTCTCAAATTATTTGCTCAGCTACAGACTTTGGCCCATATCCTATTAATTTGGCCCTATCAGAAAGCATTCCCTCCTAATAAGATGGATCACATGTGATCTCACCACCATTGCTGTTGTAGGTCAACATCCAAAAGCAACCAGTTCTGTCATGTTATAGCTTACCTTCCTTTAAAAAAAAAAAAAAAAAGTTGCCATCGAGTCAACTAGGACTCACAGAGACTCTATGCACATGAGAGTAGAGAAAAGAACCTTCATAGGGTTTCAGTGGCTGACTTTTTTGGGGGAAGCAGATTGCCAAGCCTTTCTTCTGAGGTTCCTCTGGGTAGATGCAAATCTCCAACAGGGAGTACAATGAGGGTTTACACATTTAACCTCAATATTCTGGAAAAGTTACCTGACTTAGAAAAAACCCTGTTCACCCCCTACCTAGTGCCTAGTCTATACTCATACACACCCTGTGTTGAAAAATTGCATCCATGTCCTATTTGCAAATGACATGAGACAGAAGAATAAGAAAGAGAAGCTAATCCATTTCCTTGGTTTCTGTAACATCCCCAGGCTCTCAGCTTCTGAGTCCCCAGAGCAAACACGATGTGGTGGGAAGAACATGGACTTCTGAGTCACCAAGTCCTTCCTTGAGCAAGTCATAAACATCATGGAGTTTCTGTGAAAATGAAATGAAGGTGCTTCTCACAGCACCAGGCTCACAGATGTGCTCATTAAGCGTCACTTCCCGGGACACTGCCGAGGCAATAACCACCACCAACTCAAGCAAAGAGGCACAAATCAGTGCATTTCCACATAGAGCATGAGGGCGGCTCATTCACACTTCAACCCACCTTCTGCTTGGGTGGGATGGCTAAAAGCATATTTTCCATCAAGTCTCTGTCCAGCAAACCCTTAAAATCACTCCTCAGAGCCTTTATGTCTGGATGGCACTGAATCTCCTGGCTTTTAGAAACTAGGCCTTGAGGACCTGAGTCTTACTAATTAGTCTGGAGGATAGAGAGGGAAGCAGGAGAAAAGATATGAAAGTCATGGCAAAAAGAGCTTGAAAAGGATTTCTTGCTCATTCTCTACACAGCTCATTCCTGCTCACTGTGTACACAGCCGTGTGCCCAGGAGCCCAGGATGGCTGAGGAGCAGGGCCTGCCCTGAGAAGCTCACAACCCAGCTAGCTGTAGCTGTATCTGATGGTTCTGTCTTCCAGTACCTCCCCCATGTGAAGATCTGTGCCAAATGACTACATTTTCATATCTAACCAAAAAAAAAAGTAATCATTGCCAGATATTCTTTATTCTTTTTTTTATTTGTATCTTTATCAATATGAAGACATTCCCCAAAACATGCACAAATCAACAGATCAATATTTACTTTTACCAGAAAAAAATAAACTAGCACTCTCCCTGCTTCCCTTCACAGCCTAGTTTCTCAATAGAATGCCATATATATAAAGCACACACGTAAATAATGCACACGCATATAAAGCACACACAGGAAGCATAGAAACGAGTGTACAAGGGGGTTGTGTAGTTTGCAAAAACCATATAATGTGTACGTTATTTGTGTAAAACCCAGTAGTTTAGCCATGCAGTGTCCACTTCCTCACTGGTTTTCACTTCCACTCTATTCCCACACATCCCACCCCAGGCCCTCAGGCCCCTAAATGCACTCTCTTATCAAGGTCATGGCTAACCACTAACCTTATAAAACCAGTCACCATTTATCGTGTCTTCTCTGGTTATGGTCTCTCCCCATTCTCAGTCTTCTGCAGTCTTTTTGTCTCTCCATCTGCCCTGAAATGTTGCTGTGTCCCTGGGTTCTGTTCTCCATCTCTTCTTGTTCTCAAAGACCACAGTACTCCCACACTTCAACCAATATCTGTGTCTTGATGGCCCACAAAACTATCCCTCCAATGTCAATGAATCCACTGCATTCAGGCCAAGGTCAGGGCTATTCCAGGCCCAGATTTCAACTGCTCATTAGAGTTCTTGTCCCTGACTCTCTTACAGGAACCTCACATGCAGTGTATTTCCTTCCACCACACCTCAGCCTCAGTGAACACCAGCAACCAGATTCTCAAGCCAGGACCTTGAAGTTGATCTTCTCTACCCCTTTCACTCATTTTGCAGAGCCAGCTGGTCACCTAGCTCTGCTTCTCAGTGGCCTTGTCCACCATCTCCTGTTTTTTTTCATTGCCACCGCCGAGGTTCAGATCTCTACCTCCTCATACCCGGGTGTCTCAAAATCTCTTCATAACCATTTTTCTCGCCTCCACATTCACCTTCCTCCAACCTATACACCTAATCCTCAAAATGATGCCAGGGAGATTTTTATACAAAACTTTTTATACAGTGTATCAGCCTCCCTTCCTATTTAGAATCTTCAACAGCTTCCTGACAATCTTTAGGGTGAAGTCCAAACACCTTAGCAGAGAAAAACACAAAAGATCTTCATGATCTAGCCACTCACCTGCTCCTCTAGCCTCCTTTTTCATCACTTCCCCATCCCTTGCATCTAGAATTCTTGAACCACTTGTGTTCCTTGATAATTGAATTCTTTCAAGCCTATATCCCCATGTCTTTGCTTATGCTGGACGCTCTGTCTGGAATGCCCTTTCAGACTCTGTTCACTCAGTCAAAGTCCAATGATCAGAGCTAGCTGAAATGTCGAGGCCTAGAGTATAATGGGTATGATTTTAGACTCTGAAGTCTGACAGAATGGATGCAAACCCCAGCTCACCACATACTATAGGTATAAACTTGGATGAATTACCTAACCTCTTTGAACCTCAGTGTCCTCATCCATAAAATGGGGATAATAATAGTCCTGGCCTTGTTGAGTTGTTCAAGGATTAAATGCAATGATGCCTGGCCAAACAGTATTCTTAGTTGCACTGTTCTTTGAAGCCTTATCTTGCCCTCCACTCTCCCCCTTTTCCCACACTGTACTCTGTGGAACTTTCTGTGTTTTCATGCATACATACTGTTGCATTGATCTATTTGTGAGTCTGCTTGCTTCACTGAACTGTGAGCCCTCTGATGCCAAAGGTTGCATGTCCCAGGGCCTGCCAACTGTCTCTGGCACAAGCTCAATAACAGCTTATAGGGAAAAAACAAGAAAGAAAATCAAGACCATCGCACAAAATTCATGTCAAAAGGACATGGTGTCCTTTGTTCAGGGCCTGGTCAGCTCTGGCCTGAGTTACTGCATAAGCTGCCTAACTAGTCTCCACATCCCATCCTCCCCCTTTCCACCACACAGGTATCACTTTCACCCTGTTCACAAATCCGCAGGGCTTCCTACACCGCAAGGCTTTGTACATTCCAACTCTTCTGCCAGTCTTCTCAGGCTCTCCCGCCATGTAGCCCCTCCCCTTGCCAGAGATATTAGTGCTGCCCTATCTCAGTCTGGCTGGCCTCTCCAGTGCTTCACACCTTGTTCAAATCTTGCCCATCCTTTGAAGCAAAGGTGTACCCCACCATACCGACTGAAGACCTATTATGTGCCGCTGTCCCCTCAAAGGAGTATCACAGCCTAGTCAGGGACTCAAACTCAAACTAATACTCATTGGTAAAAGCTGCAGTATCAAGGTATGTAGAAACAGAGATGTGGAGACAGCCTGATTGACAGCCAGGAGAGAAGCTGCACTGAGGAGTGGTCATGAGGATAAGCTGGAGTTTTTAAAGACAAAAGCTTGCCTATCCCTTGTTATTGTTGTTACCTGCCATCAAGTCAGCCCCTGCCTCATGGTGCTCCCATGCACAATGAAATGAAGGAGGACTGATCGTGCACAGTCCTCCATGATCTGGTTGCAGATCGGACCACTGTAATCCACTGGCTGATGCTCAGAACTAGATCACCAGGGCTTTCTCCCCAGTCCATCTCAATCTGGAAGCTCCACTGAAACTGTTCAGTATCACAGCCTCACATAAGTCTCCACTGACAGACTGATGGTGGTTGCCCATGAAGTGCACTGAACCTGGATCTCCCGCACGGAAAGTGAGAATTTCATCGCTAAACCACCACAGCCCCATCCCTGTCCCTTATTGACCATTCTTTCCCCTGTTCTTCTTCTTCTAACACCTGTTGTTTATTTCAGAGGTTGCCTAACCTGGCTCTTCAGCAGATTCACCAGGAAGTATCCAAAATCACAGCTTCCCAGGCTCACTCTCAAACAGAATCTCTGCAGCCTGAGGGGAAATGTGTTTTTACCCTCCAGGGAATTCTCTAACCAGCCAGGTTTGGCAACAACTGGTTTATGCCACATTCAATTCCATTGACTGAGAACCTCTGTGCCCAGGGCCTTGCTGGTATGTGGTACTGGCACCCATGCCATTTGGCATTTTGTTTGGCCTTGAACAAATTATATCTTTTATGCACTAATCTTGTTTGGACATACTTTATAAATAAATTCTTAAGGAAAAGGTTTTTTGTTTCTTTTTCTATTCCCCAGAGTACTCACCTCATTTCTGGGCATACAGAAATATATATATATATATACACACACACACACACACACATATATATATATACACATATATACATATACATATATACAAACATACATATATATACATATAAAATCTATATTTAAGATTCAAATAATTCAACATTTTGTACTATGTTCCTTTATAACTAATTCACTCATTAACAAGTTGTCTACCTGTTTTAATCTCTAACTCCAGTGTCAGTGTGTTGCCTGTATTTGTGGAATGAATGGACATTTACCAGTAAAAATGTATCTCCCAGGAATGATGGAGCAGCTTACATTGTACCATCTTCAAAGATGACTTAAAAGACTTTTGAACTTTTTCACTTCAATCTTTAATTTCAAGATTATTTTATATATAATTACATAGGCTTTGTTGCTTATGTTATTATAAATGTTATTAACAATGTAAATAACACCACCTTGCAGCTTGACAGACTGATGGCCTTTGTGTGCATGTGACCAGGGTGGAGGCCAGGGGAGATGCTTGCCCATTCCCTTCTGTCTAGCCAGACACCTGTCTAGCTGTCCACACCCCTTACTCGTCTCCACCTAAGACCTATAAATTGCATTCAGCCTTTATGAGCAGGTGTGTGCACCTGCATGGACAGGTGAGCCCTGTCTGAGTTAGAAAACATTAATGTGCTATTCAAAGCCTACCAAGATGTCAACACACTTGGGAAGCCAGGATCTGTGATTTGAATGTAAAATCCCCTAAGCCTCAGAGAAGCAGCATGAACAAAGCAAGGAGACCCATTGGGAGGTCCTTGGGAGACATGTCCAAGCATGGCACACTTGGCCCAGTGGGGGTAGGGTAGGCAAGCTGACAGGCCAGTAGAGCGGACTCTGCCCTGGCTTTCTGCGGGCCAGTATTCCTAGTATTTCTTTTTTATTTTTTGTGTCTTTTCTTTGGTGGTAAAATATTTATAACTTAAAATTTGCCATTTTAGCCATTTTTAAGTATACAATTCAATGGCATCAATTATGCTCATGATTTTGGCAACCATCACCAGTATTCACTTCTAAAACTTTTTCATTACTCCAAAACAGAAACTTAAGAGAAAACATCTCATTCTCCCTTCCTCCCAGCCCCTGGTAATCACTAGTTTACTTTCTATCTCTGTATGTTTGCCGTTTCTAGATATTTTATATAAATGGGATCATATGATATTTTTCCTTTTGTGTCTGGCTTACTTCATTTATCACCATGTTTTCAAGGTTCAACCATGGTCATAGCATGTGTTAGTATTTCATTCCTATTCATGGCTAAATAATATCCCACTGTATGTATACAGAACATTTTGTTTTTCCATTCTTTTGCTGTACACATGGCTTGTTTTCACCTTCAGACTAGTGTGAACAGCTCTGCTATGAACATTTGTGTAAGAGTATTTCCTTGTATCTCTGTTTTCAATTTTTGGGGGATGTATACTAGGATGGAAATTGCTGGGTCATAATGGAAACTCTATGTTTAACCTTTTGAGAATCACCAACTGTTTTCCATAGTGGCTTCACCATTTTATATTCCCATTAGCACTAGTGGGGGCTTTCAATTCCTCCACATGCTCACAAATACTTGCCATTCCCAGGGTTTTATTGTTATTGTTGCTCATGGTCATGGGTTGTTTCTTTTAAACCTTGAGGTGGGGGATTTCTAAATGTGGATCAAAGATCATCTGACCTTCTCTCCAGGCCCTAGCCCAGGAGGTATCTTTATCTTGTAACTAACTCCCTTGACGCCAAAGACCAGAAGTCTACTCTGAAGTGAATGCTGGCTCTAGGAGAGCACACAGGCAACTCAATTTGAGCCTGTTCACTTCCTTTTTGCTTCCCATTGGAAAACAGAAGGATCTATTTGCTGGCCATGTATTCATTCTATATAATCATTCATCTGATATTGATTACTATGCACCAAGCAATGTGCTAGACGAACACATAGTAACAGTTCTCATCCCAGTCCTGAATAAAAGAGTGGGAGAAAAATGTAGAATAAAACTCCAAATCATAAATAAAGGCCAGGCTTACTGGTTGGATAGAGACTGGTGAAAGCCCTGAGACTAGGGCCCCTAGTCACCTTTTGGGCCTGGAATTGAACTCACTCTCATGGCTTCCAGCCAAATAATAGCTAGGCATATAAGGTGAATATTTCTACCAGGTATGTACACTCCTTAAAACAATCACTCCTGGGAGACCAGAAGGGCAGCATTTGCACAGGGAGAAAGATAGGGAAGCAGGAATGCACAGGCAAGAAGGACAGAGGGAAAAGGTGACCACAGGGAGGAAGTGTGAAGAGAGCTGCTACTTATAGGGATTACAGTCAATGTCATGAAACAAAATATGTAAGAACTGCTGTACGGAAAATGAATTTGCTCTGTAAACTTTCACCCAAATCACAATAGAAATAAATAAAATGTGAGAAATTTAAATAATAAAAAAAAAGTTCTCATCTCAGAACCAACAGGGCCAAACAGCTCTGAAAAAGTATTTCTTCACCAGGGCTACCCAACAGAATCCCCCTGCCCAGTCAAATATGCTGCTATCGAGAGGTGCTTCAAACATCTGAGCAGAAGTGAGAGATAAAAGACCCATTAGGCCCCATTCCCTTGCTATACAGAAGAACTAGAGTCTCCTGGGAACTATTTTCCCCCAAAGATCTATAAACCAATGAAGTTTCAGACAGTAAACAGAGAAAGACCTCCCTGATGAGACAGGGTAAAACCAGTTCCTAAAATACATACAATTGCTAAGCAAACTTTTGAGGAGATCATTGGCTTGACAAGATGCTTTTCACCTTCAAGGACTGGGTAACTGGGCATATGAACAGTAGCACAACATTTGCCTCATGGTAACAGTTATAAGGCTGCAGCTGAGAACAATGCACACTGGGGCATGAATAGAAAGGTGGTAGAGGTCTGAAGGGGGATGCCCAACTCTCTTTGGGGAACGAACTAAAAATGTGTCCTCATTAAAAAAAAAAAAAAAAAAAGTGTACTTCTGTGAGCTCAGAGATGCTGAGGCAAATGCTTTAGGCCTCAGCCAGTGCCTTGGCCATCCAGTGGCTCGAACCAAGCCAGTGAATTTTTCCTCATGGTTAAGGAGACAGTCTCCCACAATCCCCCACACAAGTTGTGTTGGCTGAGTAAAGACACTAGACTACTATTCACGTGGTACTTGTGCTTATGTTCTGAAAAACAGGTTCACTAAATAAGTAGCAACTGTCCAGAAAGGCTTTTCTCTTTCCTCATAAAGAAAGCAAACCCAGGGACTAAAAAAGATGGATTGTGGTATGAGACCAGGAAACCTTTGACTCCAAGACACTCTCCAGTTTATTTTTCCCCTCCTTTCCATGGAGGACAATTCAGGTTCAAAACTGTTTCTAAAACTGATTACCTGGGGGCAGAACTCAGCCAGGTAGTCATTATAAAGGGTAACAACCATGCCCTGGAGACAAAAGTTCCCAGAGGACTCTCTCTAAAGATGGGATAATTTTTAAAATCTTGGCTACAAGGCTGGAATGAACTCACCCTCATGGAAAATAATCGACTTCCTTGATACTTCTGCCTTGCAAGTGTCATCCTTAAAAACTGCAGTCTATTTTTTGTTGGTCTTTGTTTGTAAGTAGCCTTCTCACCCCAACCCCAGAATTATTTTGTAGCCCTGCCTGGAATGCAAAGCAGTCCCTGGAGTGATGGTCTGCACATTAACTCACAAGGGTGTTTGCTCTCAGCTTATTTGGTGACAGGAATTTGAGACATTTTGAATATGAGCTGTCAGCATGGCCCATCCTGCCCCAGTTCCTCTGCTCCATCAATTACCGCTTCCACTGATGCATGAGACACAAAACATAGAAAATGGGCACAGTCTGAAAATGAGCCTCACCCATATTTGCACTGAGAAAGATAATTTAGATGTCTGGAGAACTGGAATCTGGAGAATCATTGCTGGTCCCCGCTGATAGTTCTTTCAGCTAATCTTGCATAAGTAACAAGCATTTTACAAAGCTCTTTACCGACTGGTTCCAAACCATCCTTCTAGCTATCTCTCAACTGATTCTTGCACTCCTTTCACCCCCAACATAGAAGAAAACATGCAAATGACTCCTCCTTACTTCCAAATAAGGAGCTCTGGTGGTGGCACAGTGCCTAAGACATTCAACTGCTAACCAGAAGGTTGAAGGTTCAAACACACCAGCTGCTCTGCGGAAGGAAGATGGGGCGATCTACTTCCCTAAAGACATATAGCCTCAGAAATCCAATGGGGTTCTCTATGAGTTGGAATCGACTCAATGGCAGTGAGTTTGGTGTTTTGTTTTGTTTTAACTTCCAAATACTGAATCAACTCCTTTCACATCACCATACCTCTGAACTAGAAAACCCTCTGCCTCCTTCTCTGCCTGGAAATCTCCTATTCATTCTTCAGTACCCAAGTCCAAGATTTCCTTTGTCCAGTCTTCCCTATGTGCTGCTTCCTTTACAGTGGTCCCCAGTGATTTATCCCTTTCTGATAACACATAGAACAGCGTCTGTGACTGTGGCTGTGTACACATCTGTCCCATCACCAGGCTACAGTCCTGGGAGCAAAGACACAAGGTCTTACTCACTTTTGCATCCTCAGAACCAAGCCCATGACCTGGCACTTGGAAGTCCCTAAGAAACGTTTAATGCTTCAATTAACGTCCAGCCAGTTTAGCCCCAAGTGATCCCAGTGCTAAATGGAGTCCTATAGAAAAAAAAGGAGTGGTTTCCATTCTGGTTCACATACTATTAATGTAGCAATAGGTGGCCAGCCTCTAATCCAAAGAGCCCCCTCAGACCAAAGGCCAGCACAGGCTGCTCTCAATCTAGGCCTTGGCTGGAGGTTTCCTAAACAAAGCCTGTTCACCAACAAAAGCCCATGTGATTTTTATCTGAATAGCAAACCGACAAAAGGCCACCACTGCAGAGGTTGGACCATCATATCCTTCATTTCCTGTCTTGAATTAATCTTTTACCCCAAGACACACCATAAAACAGAATAATGCTGATTCAACAGTGTTAAATCACTAACTATGAGTCAAACAGCCCCCACACAAGCAGCTCAACGTCTCTGATGTTGCACCTAGGTTTTATTAGGCCTTGATAAACAGTGAGGTAGAAACAGTGGGGGCCCTGCTAACTCCTCAGACACTCCAGCTCAGGGTCAAAGAGTGAAGTGCAAAGTGTGATAGCTGACCCTTTGTTGTTGTTGTTGTTTTGTGCCGTGGAGTTGGACCCGACTCATAGCAACCCCTCCTTGGGTTTCTGAGGCAGTATCACTACAGAAGTAGATTGCCCCATCTTCCTTCCGAGGAGTGGCTGGTGGGTTTGAACCACCAGCCTTCTGGTTAGCAGTCAAGTGCCTTAGGCACTATGCTACCAGAGCTCCCAGCTAACCCCTAGGAGGAGGGAAAAAGCCACTAGATTGGGAGTCAAGAAATTTGAGTTGTCTCAGTTAGACACTAGTTTGCTTTTTGAGTTTCAGTGTCATGTCTCTAGGCCTTAGTTTCTTTTCTCACAAAATGGGAGAACTGGAGTTGATGATCTATCTGTAAATTCTTTCTAGCTTTAAAACCCTGAGACTGTAAATCCTAGACATAAATCCACCTTCCCTAATCTTTTCCTTTTTTTCTTTTGTTGTCTGACTGAAGCATCTTTCAGCCCTCACTGAACAGCCTTCCACCAGTACTACTACCTTTATTGCTCCGGAACCCCGAAGCATCTGGTTACCCTGACCACAAAGCCTGGCCAGGGAAGAAGAGGATAAACTTAGGGCCATACTCCTAAGAACGTATTCACTACTTACAGGTCAAACAACTCGAGAGGGCCCAGGTACCTTAGGAAATCAAGATCTTGGATACCCCAACAACCTGTAATCACCTGGGTTGGTTTCTTTCCACTCAAGAATTTTTCTCAAAACTTTAGATGTCTTTTCCCATGCAAGAGACAGAGGCAATTCTTATCTTTGCTGTGACATACCTCAGGGAGGGGCAGGGGTGAGGTTGTAAAGCCACAAAGGTCAAGAAAAAATTGCTTACAGAGGAGAACTGGGGCCACGTGAGGAGGCAGAGGCCTGAAGGAGAAACGGTATTGATCTCACAGATGGGGCTGCCAGTGAGCTCTGAGACCACAGAAGTCTGGAAGGTTCCTTTAAGAGGCAGTGCAACCCTCCATGCCTCCCTTATTTCCTTGATAAGAAATCAGAGAGCAGGTAAAGTTTTGTGACTTGACCAAGGTCATACAGCTAATCTGTGAAACAGCCAAGAAAACAATGTGGGTCTTTTGGTCCCAGCCCTTTTTCCCACTCAACTTTGTTCATCTCCAGAGTTTAATTAGGCTGCTCTAATGAGGCCAGCTGGATCCTCTGGAGACTCTAAGAAACATGAGCCACGTGTCACTTAGGGAAAAAGCAGCCCCAGCAGATGTTCCGATAACTGCCTCTCTTACCTGGTGCATGCCTTCCCAATCTGATATTATTTCCTTGTTCTTTCTCCAACCCTTCACCACAAAATCTTGAGGAGGTCAGAGGTCAGCAACAGGGGAAAGGTAAGTCCCCCTGTCCCTATAGTACCCTAAGTATCTAAGATAACCCACAACTATCCATCATTCCTCAATCTAGATATGGTTGGTAGGGGAAGAGTGGTAAGAGGAGAAGATTGAATTAACAACCCACTGGATCTGTTTAGGCCAAGGGTATTATTCACGGAAAATTAAATGGGTACTCTGAAAGTTTATGACAGCAAACAATAGACTGAACCTCTGCCAGGGACCTTTTGAAGATCAATGTTTGACACATCACTTCAGTCTCAGAAGAAGGAAGCTCTGAGTAAAAGATTCAAGGAATTAATTATTCAATGTGCATGACCCAGTTCCCGGAGGTAAGGCTGAGTGAGAAGAGAACTCTTATCAGAGCAAGAAATTCAAATACTGTACTTCCTAGGGTAGTGTTCCCTTTGCTGCCAAGGAGGATCCATTTATGGTTAAGAGTGGTAAAAAGAAGAAAAGAAAAAAGCCAAAGTTCACTCATTTAACAAATATTTACTGAGCTCCTCTTATGTCCAAGGCACTCCAGAGATTTGCATGTGGTTGGAGCTTAGTAGAGCAGAGAGGCAGTGGAATTTATAAATAGGAGGCCTGGACTATGTCCCAGCTCAGTCCTTCAACAGCTACCTTACATTGGGCTATTTACATCCTGAGTTAAATTTCTCAACTGTAAAATGGGAGCAAACCCACTTGCCTTCTTATGAAGAGTAAATGATCTTTGTAAAACATAAAAAGAGATGTAAATGTGAGGTGGACACAGTAATGATAGAGCATGACCCACTTCCGCTGCCCTAGAGAAGTTTATGATCTAGTGATGGTCTACAAAATAATCCAGGGTACCCATTTGGTAAACAACATATTCTCTGTAATTTGGGCAAATTGTAGGTTTCAACCTGCCCATGGAGCTGGATCCAGGGGTCAGCCCCAGTCTCTCAGACTGTATGGCCAAGAAATTGTAGTAAATGGGAGAGCAAAAAACGGAAAGAGCAGCTGAGAAGTGTGGGGCCCACCTGGCCCTGTGTCAAGCTACTACTGAATGAATGACCCAGGAGAAACCCAAGATCTGGAGGGAAAAATGACCTACTAGAAGTGTGGCCAATCAGAAACAAACAAAACAATTTATTTGAATGCAACAGGACTTTGCCAGCCAGAAATGCACACACTTCCCTCCCCACACACATTTCAGACAATGATGGAATTCACTATTGCTTGCCTGATCCACCTCTGCCGGGGCTCTGGATTCTATGTTTCTCCAGGGGAGGAGAGGAATTGTCAGGCCACAGCAGACTCGTCTTGCCTGGTGTCTCCCCAGGCACTAAGAATCAGAAATACTGGAACAGCTTTGCCCTTGTTCATCCAACACCTCTTCATCCTGCTGCTCAGGACTCTCAACACAGACTCCTCTGAACTTCAGCTCCTTACCCCCACGTGGGTGCTCAGTGCTCACCAGGCCAGCCCCCAAATGCCCAGACATGCCCATCTGCTGACCCTCTAGCAGGGCCTCCACTCATGCTCTGGCCTCTGGGATTGGATCCCAATGTTCTCCCCTTAATCGCTCTCCTCCTTCAACCAAACTAAAACCTGGTCCCAATCTCAGATCTCCAGAGACATTCCTAGAGGGCAGGGCCCACTCTATTCAGTTCTATGTTCCCTCTAGGTCAGGGCATTCCATAAATTCTTCATCTTCCTATTAATGCAGATTTATCATCCCGAATTATTCTCTGATTGCTGTATATAGAAGGGAAGCACAGGAGCAGGAAAATAGCAGAAACAATGCTAGACTGGGAATCAAGGGCCTACATTTCAAGTCGGCATTTGACACCAAGTTGTATAACCTTGAGAAAGTATCTTCAGGCCAGCTCTCAGTTTCCCTATCTGGTAATGAGTGGTTTGCTCTCAATTACCTCTCAGGTCCCCTCTAATTATCAAATTTGGCTTTACAGAAACCAGACTACACAGGGACATAGAAGACATGAGTCCTGGTCCTTGTTAGCCTACAACCTGGGACAAGTTTGGTGACTGCTAAGACCCCAACCTCCACATCTACAAAATAAATGAGGATAACATGACTTCCACTCCCAGGGTACAAGGCTCCCATGAGACATTCTGATTAGGGTTTCATCAACTGAAAAGCCCTAAATAAACTTTGGGGTTAGACTCCCTCAGTCAACAAACAGCTACTGACCCCCTGAGACACAACAGGTGTAAGGTTGGCTGGAATGGGGCTGCCAGCTCAGGCAGGCAGGTAAGAGGATGGTTTCTTGAGGCTTCTACAGCTGGTGGGTAAGCCGGACAAGTGAACAAGCCCTAACTGCAGCCTGTAGTATATCTGAGGCATGAACCAAGTGCTATGGGAGTATGGAGAAGGTGACACCTACTTTGAGTGGGGAAGGGAGGGAAGCTTCTTCTCTGAGCAAACTGTGTTGAGACCTGGTGAGCTGTTGCAGAAGTTGTGGGAACTGAGCCAGGGCAGAGAGCAGAGGCAGAAAATAAGGCTGGAGAGGGAGGGTGAGGTCAGACCGGAGGGGGCTTTGAAGGCCAACAGAACAGTGGCTGGACAGACGTGCATCTGAGGCAGGTCTCTGCACCACTGTAGAAGAGGGGGCAGAGGGTGGAGCTGGGGAGAGCAGGGGGAAGGCTGGTGATGATCCATGAGGGCGACTACAAAAAAATGTGGCCATTATTGATTTTCGCCCACAGCATGCCTTCCAGACCCTAAGCCTCCACTGACATAAAGATGATGCAACTACATTTTTAAAATTTTAGACAAATAGTCTACGGAGCTCTGAAGTCATTCCGCTCTGGCAAGCCATCTGGCTAGATTCTTGCCTTAGCACAGATGTGGGCCAGCAAGAGGCCGACACATCATCAGAGCTGGGGACTGGGTCAGCTGAGTGCCTAGTCTTGCTTAGAAAAAGAATGGACAGATACTCCACCTGCCAAAACACCAGAGGGCCAGGGACTGGTGTCTTACCTCCCACAACAAATCTCAGTCTCAACTCCTCCTTTTTCCTTCCTCTGACCATGGGCAGGCTGTGCAACCTTGTAGGTTGTAGGCAACAAGGACTGAGGAGGAAAACCAAGGCTTTCACCAGTGGTCTTTCTTCAACTGGGGTCATATTCACTTCGGCTTGAAGAAAGCATGCCTTTATACATTCTAGTCTTACATCTAGCCCTCCAAGAGCTCCTTAATGGTATAAAGGAGGCTCACCAGTGTGAGTTACTCACTTGATTCTTAGGCATCATGATGGTTAGTCATCTTCTTGTGGAATGAGACATGCACAGGTTGCCATTTTCCCCTAAAAACAAAAGTCCAGTAATTAATGTGGTTACATTATCTTACATTACAGCCTCATATCTTCTTCCCTCCAAGAAGCTGTACATGCTTATGCATTCTGTCCAGAAGTGACACGTTACCCAGCAAGAAAAAATGGACAGAGGGTTTCTCTCTGTAAGCCAACAAGTTTTGCATATGCAGAAAGGTATAGCAAGACTGCTAAACAAATTCTATTGTCTGCCACTGTCTGGGAAGCCTAAGGGCTGTTCACATCGCTACACTAGGCTTTGCTGAGAGAATAAGAGAAACTTTAAGACATAAAGTAAATCGAGTTGGTAAGAAATTTGATAGCAACTGACCAATGTGAAATTTGTCGTATTACCTAAGGCGGAAAGGTCTAAAATGCTAAATAAATAAGGAAACTACAAAGGCAGACTATTGGGAGAAAGCAAACTTTCCTCCAGAGCTGGCACCCTGAATTTGGACTTTGAGCCTCTAAAACTGCGAGAAAATCAATTTCTGTTTGTTAAGCTCACCTGCTTGTAGTATTTCTGTTCTGGTAGTGCTAGATAAGTAACACAGTACCCAAACACAGGGTACACACACAAACAAAAGTGGACTGTTTGATCATGGCTAAGTTATCCAAACATTATATGGGCTTCCAATGACCATCCAAATTATTTGGCTGCATCTTATTACTTCTGAAGAAAATGCCCATACACCTGTTTGGAAAAATGGATCTCAGAGTTACAAAAACATTTCTAATGTTTTACTTTCACATTTTCTGTAAAAACACAAATTTCTGAAAGGTCACCTCAAGAGGAAAAACTAGTATAGACGTGAAAGCTGAAATACAGAAGAGGCACTTTCCACATCCCTGGAAGTACACACACTTTTCTCAACAGGGTGGCAGGCCCACCTGCTCATATAAACACATGTATATTCTCTCTAGGACACAAAGAGCCTCCTTCAGGGTGCCAGGGAGATGGGAATCATACAGAAATTCTCAGACTATTAATGGGAGAGGGCCTACTATTTACTGGGCACTGACCATGTAACCAGCACATTAGCTCAGTGACTTCTCAAAAATGAGGAATCAGAGGCTCAGAGAGCAGAAGGCACTTGGAAGGTCTTGCTGTTGGCAGTATTTGATCTAGGCCTGATTGACCCAGCACTCATGGCCTTTCCCACCCAGAGGATGTGATAGGTGTCCTGGCTGCCAACACTGATGCACCTGAGATGGGCTTGCACACCTGATGAGATGCCTGGCAAGCTCTGAGGATGGCCACCTGAGTAGAAGCTGCACTCATCCCCATAACCATCACCATCAAGCCCACACCCTGCTGGGCTTGTGCCTGCTGGCAAACAGGCTGACCCGCCTGGGCCACATTCTATCAGCTTGAGCTGTAGGCTCCACGCTGCTGCCTCAAGACAGAAGGCAGAGAGGCTGGAGGCCTTGACTTCATGTGTTTCTGCTTCTCAAGTGAAGGTTCCTGGGTGCAGTGGGTAAAGGGAGCTGGATATCCTGGTATAGAATTCCGAATGAGTCTAAACAAGTTTGAGAAACCAGGGAGCTCCTTTTGCTCTCCCCAGGGCTCAGGAACAGAAGCTTCCACACCTGGGGTATTGCTGAAACCAGTAGCATGGGAACAGGGGCCTCATTGAGGCCCTGCTTTGGTTTCCTTTATGGTGGGATGAAGATGGTACATGACAGGGCCAGCCCATGGGCTGACCATTAGTCAGATTCTAATAGACAATCAGAATGAAGATCAATGTCTCTTCTGAGACTTGCTATCATCCCAATTCTAAGCATAGAAGCATGAGGCCTTTTGTCCTCTGTTGAACCCATTTGGTTAGTGAAGGAAAGGTTTCCTGTGAGCCTTAGTGGCCCCATGGATTCCAAGGGATGTGAGAAAGCTAAGAGCCCACGGAAAGGGGAACCACAGCGGCATTTTGCTTTTTGATGCTCTCCACAGAACTAGGTATCTTTGCTGAGGGATCCCAAGCACTTGGAACAGGGTCTGGCACCACTAGGCACTTAGTAAGCATCATTTGAAGAAATAAATCCAGGCTTAGATGCACTGAAGCCTTGTTCAAGAACCATTTGGTACATGTTAGTCTGAGATACACACAAGACCAGTTCAGAGCCACAAACCAGGTCCCTCAGCCCTAAACAGAGCTCTTCACAAAGAGAACAGAGGCTCAGGATACTGAGGCAGGTCTACTCTTCCCCATAAGCAATAGGGGAGCACCTGATAGAATAAGAGACATGTCTAAGTGCAAAGGCTACCCAATGAGGTGATTAGGAGCTCAAACCCTGGGATAAGAAAAACTAGGTCCCTATCCCAGCTCTGTCACTTACCAGTTGGGTGTCCCTGGGTAAGCCACATAACCTCTGGGACCCTCAGTTTCTTACCTACAAATGGGGACTATGTTAACTTCTGTGTCGTAGGGCTGTCCTGAAGATTTTATGAGATGATGCTATAAAGTACTGTGCGCAGTGTGTAGTTCCGAGTAAGTGCTCAGAGTTGATATCTGTTGCTTTTGCCTGCACTAGAGAGGGTGGTTAAAACACAGTCTCTGGAGACCTCTGCTTGGGTTCAACCTCAGATCTCCTACTAACTGGCAGTGTGATCTTGGGTAAATTGCTTAGTCTCTCTAAGTTTCCTGATATGCTAATTTGAGTTGAAGAGTAAATGAGTTATGCAGTCAAGGACCTTAGTAAGCACTCAACAAAGAGAAGTTAGTATTATTCTTAATTATTAATTTTACCAGCATCTTTCTCTGTTTCTTCTGATGGCAGATTCTACATCTGCCATCTCTCCAGACAAAAAGCAAGTGTGGGATTCAAGATTGGTTCATGATTATTTCTCCCCTCCCTGGCCATATTCTTTGGTATACGGGGTATACATGTGCTCTAAGCTGGGCTAAGTTCCAATCTGGAAAGTCCTGGGAAGGACTGGTACTCTTGGGCTGGGTGGAGGGCTGTGAGGAGTCAGCTAGGAGATGCCTGCAGCCATGAATACTGGCTGGTTAGGGATGCAGGAGATCACTGTCCCCTTCCTGGGCTGGATCCTCAGCACCTCATTGGGCCTCCCCGCCCCCCACCATCCTTCCAATGTATCCCATCTGTATTTAAGCTCATTCAAGTTGAGTTGTTGTCACTTGAAACCAAAAGAGTTCCGACTAACAATAGCACTCAACAAATGGTTGCTTTATCATTGCTAAATCCTGCCCAAGAAGAAAAGCCAGCTGGCATGCCTCAGTGGAACCCAGGCAGCTAGGGAAAACCAAACATGTGCAGCGAGGTGTCTCTATAACCGAAGTGAGGGGAGCCCACTGCAAGACCCTGGACCAATGCCCTTCCTGAGAGGAAGATGCTGAAACAAACAAACAAAAATGACAGCTAGGCCTGTGGGCCCTGGCAGTGAAGCCAGCCTCAGACCTGAGCTCCCCTCTGCCCTGAGCATTAGGGAAGGGGAAGAGAAGAAATGAGGAAATTAGAGTGGATTTTCATTGACTTCAAAGTGGTACAGAAAAAAAATCCAGGAGGCTCCCTTACACAACTTTTTTTAGAGGAGGAAGTAAAAGAGAAAAGGGGAAGGGAGGGAAAGGGCAGAGAAAGTACCTTGTTTGAGCACTTACATGTGCCAAGCACTGCAAGCCAGACTCTTTCACTAGTATGATCTTATTCGACACAACCCTGGAAGCTGAATGATCGTTCAACCTATTTTCCACTTGAAACTGAGGCTCACGGAGATGCAATCCTAACACACCAAGGCCACATCACCAGTGTCCGATACCTAGTCTGCCCCACATGCTGCCTCCTCCACACACTCTGATCCTCACATGGGCCACTTATGCTACCACTCACACACCTGTGCACAAGCGCCTTTCGACCCAGAGATGGCCTACCACAGGAAACCAAACTCACTGCCTTCAAGTCGGATCCAACTCACAGCGACCCCTCCTTGGGTCCAAAACAGTAAGTATCACTACAGAAGTAGATTGCCCGACCCTCCTTTCGTGGAGTGGCTGGTGGGTTTGAACGGCCAGTCTTCTGGTTAGGAGTCAAATGCCTTAGGCACTACACCACCAGAGCTCACCCTAAACGCTCAGACAGGAAAGGCAGCATCTTTGGACACCCCTAGTGCATTCTTGGGCATGCCTCCTTCTCTGGACCTTAATTTCTTCATATGTAAAAACAGGGGTCCCATTAAAAAAAAGAAAGAAAAATCCCTCCAAGGGTTTCAGTGTAATTTTAATGAGATGACATTATCAGTGGATTGTAGCAAGGATGCACCTGTCAATATTAGGCAGGGATTGTTGTTGTTTTTACTGCTCTGTTGCCTCTCCTGAGAGATTCTGATTTAATAAGTAAGAGCACAACACCTGACACATGGCACAGTGCTGAATAATGTTATCTTCATTTCGTCTCATTTTCCTGCTACCTCCTGGGCCAGCACTCAAAGAGGGGTTATTCCTACAGCTCCTGGCCTTCTAACGAAAAGCCAAACCATTTACGGGTGAGCCGATTCTGACTCATGACAACCCCTACGTGTCAGAGTAGGACTGTGCTCCACAGGGTTTTTAATGGCTGAGTTTTCAGGAGTAGATTGCCAGAACTTTCTTCCGAGTTGCCTCTGGGTAGACTTGAAACACCAATCTTTTGGTTAGCAGCTGAGAGCATTAGCAGATTGTACCCCACCCCCCCAGGACCTCCTTGAGGAAATTGGGAGGGTGTTACTAGGAGGCCTGGAGTCCTTGGGTGGTGCAAACAGTTAACATGCACTTTGCTGCCAACTAAAAGTTTGAAGGTTCAAGTTCACCCAGAGATGTCTTGGAAGAAAAGCTTGGCTGTCCATTTCTTAAAAAAAAAATCAGCTACTATAAACCTAAGGGAGTGCAACTCTAATCTAACACAGGTGGGTCACCTTGAGGCAGAATCAACTCCAGAGCAATTGTTCTAAAATTCCCTGCAGGAAAAAGCTCTGGTGGTGTAGTGCCTAAGGCATTTGACTGCTAACCAGAAGGCTGATAGTTCAAACCCACCAGCTGCTCCACAGAAGGAAGACTGGGCAATCTACTTCCATAAAGATTTACCACCTCGGAAACCCAAAGGGGTTGCTATGAGTCCGAATCGACTTGATGGCAGTGAGTTTGGTTTTTGGTTTGGTTTGGAGGCAAAAAAGCTCCACCTTCAGATGTGTTTTTAGGGGAAAAAACCAAAACTTTGACCTGGGAGCAAAACCTAAGAACCAAACACACTAATCACCTGCACCTCCTCCCCTCCCCACCTTCAGCATTAGCCATGGAGGGAACACATGGTGATCACACACAGCCGCCTTCTTCTACAGGGCCCTGGGAGCTGAGCACCAAAGTCTGCCTTGGTGTAAGCTACATAACCAGTGGGGTGAGGATGATCCAGACACAAACATCAACTGGTACAAAAGAAGACTCAGCAAAAGAAGAACGCAATAGCTTCCAAAATTTGTCAGAGAATTTAATGGCAACTATTATATGGAAAGGAGCTCTGGTAGTGTAGTGCCTAAGGCACTTGACTGCTAACCAGAAGGCTGCCAGTTCAAACCCACCAGCCACTCCTCAGAAGGAAGATGGGACAATCTACTTCTGTAGTGATACTGCCTCGGATAACCAAAGGAGGGGTCGCTGTGAGTCGGGTCCGACTCGGCAGCACATAACAACAACAACAACAACAAGATTATATGGAATGATGTGAAAATCTTTCTCAGCACTATGATGTCAAGAACAGCAGTGCTGGCAGGCCATGAGTCACACCTGCGGTTGTGTGGAAGCTCAGTAAGCCATCCCAGGGCGGGCCTCACCCAGCTGACTCTCACAGAACACACGTCACAACGCCACACTGCCCTGGAGACTGTGTGCCAACTAAAGGCTTTTCCTTTGTTTTCCAGCAGCTGGGTTCTGACAGGGACTGCCTCTGTCATGGGGGATTATCCAGACAGGTATTTCCCTTACTTTTTCTTTTATAGCTTTATTCTTTGTTATAAAAATAAGTAAATAGAAGGGAACTGCCAATGTTCCCTCAGGGCCTGATTTAGTTTCACTCCTCCCTGGCTGGGTGAGACATGACAGTACAGCGTTGCCTGGTGTTAGAGTGGTGTGCAATACACCGACAGGGATCCATGGACCCACTGGACCAGCTGGAAACCTGAAAGAGGATGGAATGCTCAAGGAGTCCCACTTCCTGGCCCCTCCACCTGGTCCCCATTAAATCTCCCAGGAAAGACCATAAGCACTGACTGAGTGCCCTGGCTGGACTTGTGAGGAATACAAAGCAGCCCAGACACAGGAAGCAGGGGTAGTAGAGGAAGTGTACCACCTCAGAGTCACCCAGCTCCTGGGCTTGAATCCCAGCCATGCCGCTTTTAAGTTGTGAGAATGCGGGCAAGTCATTTTGGCTCTAAGGCACATTTCCTCCCCTTTGGGGTATAAAGTCTATCTTATAAAGCTAAGGTAAGGATTAAATAAGATAATACATGTCAAAGAATAATGAAAACTGCCACATGTGAGCCATTCATTACAAACCAGAAACTGTCTGTTACGTAATTTGCGTGGATTATTTCATCCAACCCTTACAACTTCCCTATGAGGTAGATATCACATCCTCAACTTCAAGAGAGAAAACTAAGAACCAGGGAAATTAAAGCATCTACTCAAAGTCACACAACTAATAAGACAGAGCTAGCACATAAACCCTGGTCAGTCTATCTCCAAAGTCTAGCCTCTGCTCTACCACCGAGTCCGTGCTCAATATACATGACCCACATTCCCCTCAAACAGCAGAGACAGCGAGGAAGAAGCATTCAGGAAACGCATACATGCTGAACTGAGGGCTGCTAGTTCTTCACACCGGAGGCACATGGAGGAAGGAGGGAAGTTTTGGAAGAGAAGATTTAAGGAAGTCTTTCTGAAAAAGGCAGCGCTGAATTTAGACCTTGGGGGAGGAGGGTAGAAGGCGGCAAAGGAAAACCCTGCAGACAGGAAGAGCCAAAGCAAAGACCTGGGGGCAAGGATGGCCCAGGTAGCAGCTGAGGAGAGAGAAAGGAAGACTGACCTGAGAGAGGGATGGGAAGTCTAAGCCATTATTCTGAGGGAATTCTACCTGGAATCTTCCTCACCTAGACCCAAGAGACACTCCTGCATCTGTCCTCTGGTCACACAACCCTCAATATAGGGAATCAAGATCCTCAAATGTAAAACCACATTAACCCTTTTCTTCCCACAGCAGGTTAGAATTCAGCTCTGTAAGCATGTGTTTTTTGCTAATTCCAACAGTACCGTGCGTGGCTATGCCAATTCTAGCCCAAGTTCTGGGATACCAGGAATCTCAAATGCTGCCACATGCATGTAAGTATCAACCCCACTGTGGTAGTTCAGTTTGTGTGTCAACTTTGCTGGGCCTGGTTGAGTGGCTGGGCAGCTGGATGTAGTATTCCCCATGATGAGACTGGTAATCAACTCCATAGTGCAATCTACTGGGAGCAGCTGAGCAGCTGCCTTTGGGGGTATGTGGTCTGCTTCCCATATATAAGAAACAGCTTTGGGAAGGGTCTCTAGCTTATAATATGCTTGGACCCTGCATGTAGTCATGTCGTTGCTCAGCAGCCTGCCATGCTCTGCCAACCTTGGGACTTACAATGGACTTAAATTAATGACCTGCCATGTAGTTTGGTAACATCGGGACTGTGCCATTTTACTTGTCAACCTTGGCGCTTCTCAGCCTCAGCAGCCAGCAACTGTCTGAGTAAAGAAATGCCTCCAGCTCCAGTGGGCCAGGAACAGGAGGCAGAGCTGGACCGCAAGGTTGAGGGGCTTTCACCCAGCCCCTAGAGCCTGGCACATTGAACTTGGACTTAAAGCCTCCAAATTGTAAGAATAAACTCCTGTTTGTGAAGGTCATCCCATTTGTGGTATATTCTTGTCAGAGCAGCACTAGGTAAGCAGAACACCTGCCTTCATTCAAGGCTTCCAGGAGGACAAAGAGGTGCGGTGCAGTGAATTACTTAGTATGGCTCTTCTAGCAATGGTCTTTGTAACTCCCACCAAATGACTAAGTGGGACTATGTAAGTGTGAGGTGCTGGTGGTCCACCAGGGGACTAGATAGCTTGCTAACAATGTAAATAAGGTACCTGGCAGCCTTGTGGGGGTGGGACCATGCAAATAATGTGTAAGGAACCCTAATGTAGAGATTGGTCAGTTTTGCCATCCCTCTAAGTTTAAAATAGCTCTGGTAGCCTAGTGCCTAAGGCATTTGACCACTAACCAGAAGGCTGATGGTTCAAACCTATCTCCACTCCTTAGAAGGAAGGTTGGGCAATCTATTACTGTAGTGATACCGCCTCAGAAACCCAAGGAGGGTCACTATGAGTCGGATCCGACTCGACAGCAGTGCGTTAAGTTTAAAATGAGCTGACCCAGAGGTAGAAAGGGGGGATGACTGGCATCAAGGCAGAAGAAGCAGTAGTGGAGCACATCCTTGGACCCAAGATCCCTGCACTGGACCTCCTTGGCAGGGGGACAGCGGCAGCAGAACCAAGAGATTAGTAGGAGACAGAGTAGCAGGCTTATGGGCCCACGGAGGGAGAAAGCTGAGTGCCTGCAGGCAGGAAGCTTACTGGCAGAGTGGGGTGTACCTATTGGCAGAGCTAAAGAGTTTCCTAACACTAGCCCAAGTAGGGCAGAGACCAGGTCAAAAGGTGAAGGGCCAAAGAGCAGTGTGCCTGCAGGTATGGCTGTGGGGAGGCTGATCAAAGAATTGGATCCTGAGCATTCCTGAACTTGATTTGTAACTGTGACTTCCCTAATAAAGCCCATAATCATGAGCATTGTCTGTTAGTTGTGTGTGGTCATTGCAACAAATTATCAAACCCACAGAAAAGTAGAAAGTCCTGTGGGAGGGGCAGTTAGTATCAGAATTGGTATAAAGGTTGGAGGGTTGTGGCATGTCTGACCTCTGCCTCATAGGAACCAGCCTTGAGCTGTTGATGTTCATTTTGATTCTCCTTCCCCACTTGTGAAGTTAAAAGAGGTCAGAGGACACCGCCCCCACACCCTTTTTGCAAGCGGTTACAGGTAAAAAGGAGGCTGTAGGATATGAGCTCCCCATGCAGGGATGTTAGCTTATCGGACTCTGTATTCCTCACATCTGCTGGGACATTGTAGATATCTCCTCAGTAACCTTTCATTAAGCTGAATTAAACAGAAAATTCTTCTGCTTACAGAAAAACTTTGGAACTTGACAAATTTGGGTTAAAAGCTGTCTTTGAGCACTGGGTTTATTTACACATTAACTGGATCATTTGCCTTTTTGCCTCCTAGGAAGGAAGTTCCCTCCATCCCAAAGTCTCTGCTTCAATTACTTCCAGACCCTTAGCCCCAATAACCCCCTGCAGCCTTTCTTTTTACCCTGGACACAATTCTGGGCCCTGTACTCCAGGTCCAGGGTGAGGTCATGGATTCCATCTTGCCTCCTCCATCTCCAACTGCAGGTGCTCTCAGGGCATGTCTGTGCTCAGGTTCTGTGATATGTACTGTTGCAAACGCTTAAAGCTACAATGTCCCCACACACACACTATTTCCACTCCCCGAAAAGCCCAGAATGCTGAGTCCTAACCCAGGTCTTTAGACTCACAGAGAAGGAAAAAGAGGAATAAAGATTACTCAAGCAACTCTCATCATTGGCTCAGCTCAAACCCATCACCATGTGCTCAGTTTGGAAATAAAAGGGCTCTGGTGGCACAATAATTAAGGCATTTTGGCTGCTAACCAGAAGGTCAGTGGTTCAAACCCACCAGCTGCTCTGCATAAGGAAGATGGGGCAATCTACTTCTGTAAAGAAACCCAATGGGGGTTACTACGAGTTGAAATCGACTCGATGGCAGTGAGTTTGGTTTTTGGTTTTAGTGGAAGAGGATAAAAGCAGAACCGTACAAAGGTCTATTGGTCCCATGGCCTTCTCCCAATCCACTTTAGGAAAAGGACTAAAGGGGAAATAAATGAGGAGGCTCTGGGGAGATGGTCAGCCTGAGCTTCCAGACCAAGGCTTCCTGGGATGGGCAGCAGAGCATGTCTCACTGCCTTCCACCTTTGATTTTGTGGGCAAATCACTCAACTCTGTGGAGTCTCAGTCTCCTTACCTGTTTTAAATGGAAATAATAACCAAGAACTAAATAGGACCATTGTGATGATCCAATAAAATATGAATGTGAGATTGCTTAACAAACTGTACAGTGACCTTAGACACATCTCAGGGAGTGGGATCTTCAGGTCAGAATATGTGGTTTGAAAGGAAAAGGAGAACTAAGCATCAATTTAGTTTGGCAAACTTCTCACACACTTTCTAATACAATGCATTAGCCTCCAGGGGTTATAAAAACACTGATTGAGACCTATTCCCTGGTCCAAGCACTCACAGTCTAGTGAAGAGGAGAGCTACACCCAAATCTGTATTACAAGGCAAAAGAGAATGTTGCTGAAGCAGCCACTGTGCAGAGAAGATGGGACATTTTATTCTGGCCTCAGACGTCAGAGGCGGCTTTGTAACAAACTAATAAACTTTCTGAGCACTTGCTCTCTGCCCACTGCTCCAAGTGCTTACATGTCTCATCTCATTAATCTCATTAACTTTGTGAAGTGTATTCACAGATGACAAAACTAAAGCACAGAGAAATTAATACTAGCTTGGCCAAGGTCGAGGAGCCCTGATGGTATAGTGGTTAAGACATTTGACTGCTAACCCAAAGGTTAATGGTTTGAACCCAACAGCTGCTCTGCAGGAGAAAAGAGGAGGCAATTGGCTTCCAAAAAGATTTATAGCCTTGGAAATCCTACAAGGGCAGTTCTACCCTGCCCTATAGAGTTGCTATGAGTAGGAACTGACTCAATGGCAGTGGTGTGTGGCCAAGGTTGCACAGCTGGTAAGTGGTGAAGCCAGGATTTGAACCTATCAAGCTCTGCTCCTCCAGCATAGTGAGGGTCAGGGAAGGATGGGGCAGCTGCCTCACTGGGCTGGGTCAGCCAAGAGGAGTCTCAGACAAACTCTCTACATGGCTGAAAGGCTCTGATAAGGCTTGCAGGGCTGCATCACTCAAGGAAGGTGCTGACTCATCCATGGCCTCTCCCATCCATGGGCTGCTTCTGACTCTTCTGGCCCAGGGTTGCCCCCTCTGACACCAGGCCCCTCATCTGACAGAGAAGCCTGCCACATCTCTGCTTTCCCTACGGCTGGTTTAAGAAATTATATGTCGATGCCTACATTTACACATTTACACAACACATTACTTATGGAATAATTGTTCTTATAATTAAAGGTAGGAGCTCTGGTAGCATAGTGGCTAAAGCACTTGACTGCTAACCAGAAGGCTGGCGGTTCAAACCCACCAGCCACTCCTCGGAAGGAAGGTTGGGCAATCCTACTTCCGTAGTGATACTGCCTCGGAAACCCAAGGAGGGGTCGCTATGAGTCGGGGCCGACTTGACGGCAAACAACAACAACAACAACATAATTAAAGGTAGTTCAATATTAGAGGGGGAAAAACCCTCAAATCCCAGATCTGTCACTTACTGGCTGTGTGACCTTGGGTAAGTCTTAGCCTCTCTGAGCCTTAGCTTTCTCATGTGTAAGATGTGGTTAACAATGCTTATCTTGGGCCAAAACTCCAAACTCATGGCCGTCGAGTAGGATTCAGCTCATAGTGACCCCTCCTTGGGTTTCTGAGGCAGTACCCCTACGGAAGTGGATTGCCCAACCTTCCTTCCAAGGAGTGGCTGGTGGGTTTGAACCGCCAGCCTTCTGGTTGGCAGTCAAATGCCTTAGGCGCTACACCACCAGAGCTCCCTTATCTTGGGCAGATAAATAAAATAAATTAAAGGAGATAATGTGTCTAGTATAGCTCCTGGGGTAAATAATGGTTGAATCTGTTACAAAGGATTTCCATTGGAAAATAATTTTCTTCATGACAATATGTGGTGGTAACAGCAATACTTTTTTTGTTGTTTGTTTACTTTTATTGTGGTGAAAACACACACAACAAGACATTCACCAACATAGCAACTTCCACATTTACAGCTCAAGGACATTGATGATATTTTTCGTGTTGTCTCACCATTATTGCTATCCTTTCCCAAAATATTCCACCCTCTTTTAGCATAAACTCAATGCCCCCCAAACAAAACCTTCCCTTTTCCTCTTTCCCCTATCCCTGGTAACCACTAATAATCTTTGATGTATACATATATTTTTTTCTGCCCCCCCAACCTATCTAGAAATTTTCCTTCCCCTCCCCTTTCAACCCTGGTAACCAACAGAGAAAGTTTCCTTCTATTTATAAACCTTTCCTTGCCTTACAATAGTGGACTAATACAATATTTGTCCTTCTGTGATTGACTTATTTCATTCAGCATAATGTCCTCCAAATTCATCCACATTATGCAGTGGTTTGCAGATTCTACATTATTCTTTGGATTGCATTGCATTGTGTGTATACATCACAATTTGGTTATCCATTCCTCAGTTGATGGGCACTTAGGTTGTTTCCATCTCTTTGGTAATAGCAGTACTTTTAACTAGTATTAATTTGCCACCAAAGTAACATGTTACCTTATTTAATCTTAAGCACCCTTTTTTTTTCTTCATCTGACTTAGCTTTAGAACAAGAAAGGATGCACTTAGCAGCAATTTTATTCTCTCACATACATATAAGTGCAGAGATAGATAATCAAGCAAGCTAATGCTTATTGGGTATTTGCTATATACTAAGGGACTATTCTGACTCCTATGTGTGTGTGTGTGTATATATATATATATATATATACACACACACACAGACATATACACACATATATATACATACACACACATACACCCAAGGGACTATAATGTATATATAAGGGGCTATTCTAACTATTATATATATATTCAGTAACTTATTCTGTTCTCTTAAGACCAAGCCTATAGGATAGGTACTATTTTAGCCTCATTTTACAGATGAGGCATCTCTGAGGCACAGAGAGGTAAAGTAACTTGCCCAAAGTCACTTAGCCAGTATTCAAACCCATGCAGTCTGACTCCAGAACCCATGTTCTCAATCTCTTCCCCCTCTTCCAGGAAGCTTTCCAGGCCCTCTCTAGTCGGTAGAAAACACATCCCACACCCACTGTTGTCTCCACCAGTCATTTGGAAATTACTCATGAACTGCTTTGTACCTTGCCTTCTCTGACTAGGTTGAATTGTTATCAAAATCTTCTGTTACTGAATTTTTTACACATACAAACAAGTCCCTGAGTTACTAACAAGATCAAGTGATTCTTAAGGACACATACGAATCTGTAACAATCACCTGTGAATCTTGTTAAAATGTAGATTCTGATTCAGTATATCTGGGGTGGAGATATAAATTCTCAACAGGTGTTTGAACTGGAATGAACTAGATCAAAGTCCTATTTCAAAGTGAGGGAAATTTATATCACACTAATGGGCTCTCTGGTAGCATAGTGCCTAAGGCACTTGACTGTTTACCAGAAGGCTGGAGGTTCAAACCCACCAGCCACTCCTCGGAAGGAAGGTTGGGCAATCTACTTCCGTAGTGACACTGCCTGGGAAACCCAAGGAGGGGTCGCTATGAGTCAGGGCCGACTCGACGGCAAACAACAACAATGGGCAAGTACGAGTTGTCCCTAAGTTGGAGATTCATAACCCGGGGACTGCCTGTGCATATCTCACTTTCTCAAGTACACTGTAAATGCTTTAGGCTAAGTCTTAACCATCTCCTCATCCTTAACAACACAGAGCTCAATAAGTACTCAATAAATGCTTCTCAATTAAGTGCCCAAGGTAAACAAGTCGTGCTTCCCAATCAGGTCACTTCCTCAATTATAGGTATCCAGAACAAAATATCTCCCAACGCCCTTAGGTTTTTCTTCAGAACCTGCTCTGCCCTCAGTTATCTGCAAACCTAGTCATGGACTTGTGTTTTCAAAGAGTGACAGACCCATTCTAATCTCTCTCCCCTTGCTGGGCTGACACAGTATGACTGGGCAGACAGAGATGGTTTGTGAAGGGCTATAGGCCTGGGAAAGGAAACTACAGACTTCTTTCAGGCAAAGCCAGAGATTTAGAGTCTCTTATTTCCTCAAATACTGTACTTCACCTGGGAAGAAACCATGGTGTCATTTTTAGGTGATTCATAGTAGAACATCAAACCTTATGACTTAGGTGTGCCTTGTTGAGCACTGGCCACACATAAACTGAGAATATAACAAAACCCTACATGACAGCAAAAAGAAACCAAACACCCAGTTGCCATTGAGTTGATTGACTCACGGCAACCCCACGTATGTTATAGCAGAATGGTGCTCAGAGGGTTTTCAGTGACTGATTTTCCAGAAGTAGCTCACCAGACCTTTCTTCCAAGACACCTTTGCTTAACAATTGAGCACATTACCAGTTTCACCATCCAGGGATTTCCATTGTAACAAATGGTAGTAAAAGTTCAAGTTATTTCTAAGCTTTCAAAAGGGGAGTCAGGAAGGAAAAGAAGAAGCTCTAAATGAGTGTGGGCAACTAGGACTGGTCCCAACTTACACGTGAGGGCCCACGGTCCATGTGGGTAGGAAGAGGCAGACCTCTGTCAGAACTAGCGGGGTCACACTCCTTTCATACAGCGTCATTAATTCTAAACTAGCCAATCAGAATTCCCTATCTATTATGTTTTGCTATGAATAGGAAATACATTCTCGGGGTTCAAAAATCAAAAAGCACAAAAGTATATCAAAAAGTTCCCTCCTCCTTCTCGCCCCATAGACCCATTTTCTTCCCACTTTGAAACAGGTAAACACTATTATTAGTTGCTTGTATTTTGTTCTGACAAACTTTGTGCATATATAAGCAAACCAAACTCACTGTCAAGTCGGATCTGACTCATAGCGACCCCTCTGTGGGTTTCAGAGGCAATATCTATGCAGAAGTAGATTGCCCAATCTTCCTTCCAAGGAGTGGTTGGTGGGTTTGTACCGCTAGCCCTCTGGTTAGCAGCCAAAGCCTTAGGCACTATGCCACCAGAGCTCATAAGCATATATAAGCAAATACAAATATCTAGTCTTTTCTTTACATAAATAGTAGCAGACTACACACATTTTTATGTGCCCAGGTTTTTCTAATCAGTAATTGTGCCATATTTTAGAGAAATGGACATGGAATAGGGCAGGGAGATAGAGTATCTATATATAACAAAATAGATGAACATTTGTATGAAAAACTCATGAGACAAAGAGAAGGAAACAATTTTCTGGAAATATTCATGTGAAATAACACACTGGTGAGGAGAGAAGAACCAAGATGTAAAAAAAGGTCAAGTCACCATGGAAACCACTGGGTCACACTGCTGCTACAGCCCCAGAGATGAGCTCCAGTCACTAGGCGGGGGGTGTGTGGGGATGCAATTACCCTGACATTTTCTGGTAGCCCCTGGTTAAAATCTCCATACCCAAGAAGCTCTTGGCTGGGCTCACTGAGAATTCCATCTTGCAGAAGAGAGAGAAGTGTCCATAGAAACAGGGGCTAGCCTAATTCCCATGACAATGGCTGAATGGGTTAGTGACAAGGAGATGAAGAATAATGAAAATCATTTTTTGTGAGAGACCAAGAAGAGGAAGTTAGGAAGGGGAAGTTGGGCAGGGTAAGATGAGCACCTGAGACTCTCAGAGAGCAGATTTCAAGTGGTTGAAAGAAAAAAGCACTCTAGGACCTGAGATTGAGGAAGTCAAATGACTCAGACTCTGAAATGCTATTCCAGATATGCAATTGAGAAGTAAGGGGGAGGGAAAGGGAGAGGGAGAAGCAGCAGGAATATGGAGGAGGAGGGAGAGGGAGAGGGAGAGGGTGCTCAACTGGAGGAGGACAGCCAAGTATGAGCTGAGGCTGCACCACATACTTCAGAGCATAGGAAGGCTTGGGGTGCGGGTTCCATCTTCATCCAAGAAGTCTACAGGCATAAAGGGGCCCCAGGAAATTGGACTTCAGCTCCAAGTGGTTTATCATGTTCAAGGCAAAAGGAGTCAGTTTTAGACTGGCAAGTAAAGACCAACACCAAGATGACAAAATGAGCTGAGATGGGGAGGAGGTGTGTGCTTTAAAAAGGGTATTTAGACACTTTGAATAACTTCAAGCTCCCTGGACCAAGAAAGCTACTTTCCAAAGCACTGAAGAAGCTTACCAATTAGATTGCTGATCTGCCAACTGCCATCTCTGTGGGGCAGCCTGGGAACATCTGAAAGCTGAAAGTGGTCCTGGAGATGTCTGGGAACTGAAAACACATGACCTCAAAGTGAGCTCATTTCTTTCTTTGCTATCTGATTGGTAGATGGAGAATTGCCATACAATGCAACGTACAGCTGCGGAGTTGGTTCGGACTCATAGCGACCCCTCCTTGGGTTCCTGAAGCAGTATCACTATGGAAGTAGATTGCCCAACCTTCCTTCCGAAGAGTGGCTGGTGGGTTTGAACCACCAGCCTTCTGGTTAGCAGTCAAATGCCTTAGGCACTAAGCATATCTAGATTCAAGAAGGCATCTTGTCATAGGTCAGAGAAGCAAAAGTGTAGAGAGGCAGGTAAGGGGCAGTTGGAACCATGATTCCCAAGGGGACCCAATTAAAGATTTGATGTCACCTGAGGGGAAGTCTCTAGCAGTGTACCCACAGGGCTCTTTCCTGATAAGCATTTTATCAGTGACTTGGGGGATGCTATGAAAGGCATACTTACACGGTATCCTCAAATAGTGCAGCAGAATAGGGTTGGGCTTAACAAGCTGAAATTGAACAGGAAGGATCCTTTGGAATCAGGCAGGAACAAAAAAAAAGGCTCTATATTTAAATTTAAAAAGCCAGTCACAAGTTTAGGATAGGGGAGAAGCAGCTTAGTAATAATAATGTCAAAAAGTCCTGGTCAGCAAGGTTAGGGAGTCAAAAGAGTGACATGGCTGCCAGAAAAGCTGATGTAATCTTGGGTTGCATTAAAAGGAGTAGAATGCTCTGAACTAAGGACGTGATAGGTCCTTTCTTCTGCTGTGATCATAGTACACCAAGAATATGATATGTGGTTCTGAGCACTTCCCTTCCTCACTGTATAAGAAGGATAAGGACAAACTGGAATATGTTCAAAAGAGGATCACAAGAAATATGAAAGACCTGAACTTCCATCATAGGTTATTAATCTGGAAGAAGTCTTTAAAAACCATACTTCGCTGATTAGATGTACATTTTTTTTTTCCATTATAAAATAACTTTGATCAGGAAAGATCTTGAGGCCCAGGTTGTCCAGGGCTACAAGTGTACACACATCCTCAATATTCAAAAAAATGCCAAGAGCTGTGAGAAAAGGGGATGTGGCTCTGTCCTTCAACAAGGAAGACAGACTTCAAGTTGATCACCAGGACCACAGCCTGATGGGAAATGGTGGGTGGAGAATAAACTTGACTCTGACCTTGCTCTATAATCATGAGCAAGCAACAGCACCTCTCTGGTCTCTGTTCAGTATTGAGAAGTCTCTGAGCCTCAGTTTTCCCACAGGTAAAATAAGATGGCAGGAGTGAGAACTAGATGATCCCAGATGGTCCTTTCAACTCTTAAACCCACTATCCTGTGACTCATAGTCTCCACCTATTTCTTCAAGGAGATTAGTGTCATTTGAAACTACCCTAGTTCTACCCTTGAGTTCCTTGCCTGAGCCCCACCCCAGTCCAAAGGGGGGAAAAAAAAACCTCACTGCCGTCAAGTCGATTGAACTCACAGCTACCACTCCTTGGGTTTCCAAGGCAGTATCACTATGGAAGTAGATTGCCCAGTTTTCCTTTTGAGGAGTGGATGGTGGATTTGAACTGCCAGCCTTCTGGTTAGCAGTCAAGTGCCTTAGGCACTACGCCACCAGAGCTCCAAAGGAAAAGGTCTCCCAGCCAATTTGCAGACAGCTTGTGAAGGTGGGCCGCTCTCACCACAGGTGGAAGGCAGAGGCAAGAATGGGGGAAGATGTTGGTTTCCATGGGCACAGAAATGCCACTTTCATTCATGCCATCTGTTTCAACCCCAAAAAAGACAGTCAACTGGTTGCCTTCACTTCCCTAGCCTACTTTTTTAAGAGATTACAACTGCCTGCTAAATTTAAGTGCTGTTCTAAAATCAGGACATATAAGGCCTCTCAGCCTGCATCTGAAGGGTTTCAAAATGGGTAGAGAGGGAGAGCAATGAAGAATTAAACTTGGAGGCGATCTGAGCTGAATTGTAAAGCCGTGCCAATTAAAGACTTTTTAAAATAGCCTCCCTCATCTCTTTATGCTGAAGACAAAGATGACGTTTCAGCAATAAACAGACATCTGCTAGGAAGCTTCTGAAGAGATACAACATAAACACCCCAAGAACAGCAATAAACAGCCCAAAACCCTCTCCAGGCAGCCAGCAGCATCCTGCCCACTGCCCACTGTGGAGACACTTAGAACCCAGGGGAATAAGTAGAGGAGAGACAGAGAAGGAGGTGGTGTTGAGAGGATGAGGCTGGGCTCCTCACCATCGGGAGGAGGTAGTAAGGCAGAGCTCGACTTAGAACAAAATGGAGAACTGGCTGCCTTCTGCAGAGAAATAGAAGCTCAGAAGGTCACTCAAGAGTCTCCAGAAAGCTGTCCAAGGGATTCCATGCCAGGATCATTCATTTGGAAAATGGATCACCTCTCAAAAAATGGAAGAAAACTGACTTTTTTTTTTTTAATTGTGATTTGGGTGAAAAAAAAAAAAAACTGACATATTTTGAGTGTCTACTTATGCAAGACACATCACAAATATTTTATCTGTACATTAATCCCTTGAGATAGGTGTAATTACCTTTTTCTATAGAAATAAGACTATTGGGTCTATGAGTTGAAAATTGACTCAACGGCCAACAACTATAGATTAAAATACTGGAACTCAGGGAGATTAATTCACTTCACTAAGGTAACGTGAAGGAGGTCTGGTGGCGGAATAGGTTGCTAACCAAAAGGTCAGCAGTTAGAACTCACAGCTGCTCTGTGAGAGAAAAGACTTGGTGATCTGTTCCTGTAAAGATTACAGCCTATAGGGGTAATTCTACTCTGTTATATAGGGTCACTATGAGTCAGTATCAACTCAACAGTACAGAACAAGGCGACATGGCTGGTAAGTGCTAGAACTAGGATTCAAACCCAGGTCTGGTCTATCTTAGCATGTTGTTTTGCTCTATATCATCTCCATCCAGAACGTGCCCTTGAGGTTTCTTCTCAATGCCCAGCCTCTCTACACCCACAAATCTAACATAAAAAGGTTTTAAGGGGGAGAAGGAGCAAAGTAGGCTGAAAGGGGCAATAGGACTTGGCCTAACCCAAATAACTGCTGAGTCTGGCCAGCCCCAAGGTCCTGCTGCCTCACATCCTGGTCATTTCCCAGTAGGCCCAAAGAGGAACCAAGATTAGACACAAAGATATGCCCAGACTATCTCTGGAAGGATCTACAAGTGATTGGGCACAGAAGCTGCCATTGAAGAAGAGAAATGAGGGCTGGAGGACAGGGGGAAAAGAGAGACTTACATTCCATTGAATTCCCTTTGGTACTGAGCAGATATGTTACCACACATCTATGCATGTGTGGGTGTGAGTGAGTACATATGCGATTTTCAAGAGTCCAAAATGTCAGATCCAAGATAACACACATGTGCCCAAGCTGGAGATGGAAACCGGAAGCTGCAAGAACTCCTGGCTTCCCTAGTATGGGCAAGCCTAGATTCCAGAAGAGGCCTGAGACTTCATCCAGAGCCTCTCTCCCCTTCACAACAGTAATGTGCTACAGCTCCACATAGATGGCGGGGAGTCTAGCTGAGGACAGACACAGAAAATCAGGAGCCTGGAATGTGAGTCTCCCAGGCACCAGCTGCACAAGCCCCACAAGACATTCCCCAAGGAAAGAAAATGACTGAATCCTCTCCCTGAGGGTCTGGAGAGATGCCTTCCTGATTCTTCTGCTTATTCCTCTATTCTGTTTTTCCACTTCATCTGGCATTAGACTTTCCCTCCTCCATGCTTTCTACTTTTATCACCTCTGCCTGAAGTTGTGCAGAAGTCCAGACCTTCTGAACCCATGGAGATATCAGCCCCCTGAGTTTACAGTAGCCATGAACTATACACAACTCAACTCAGCCCTCCGTCTATTCTTCCTGGAATGGCCAACTGTCCAATAGAGAGGTCCCCAACTCTGCCAGCCCCAGACAGAACCTGTGCCCACTCTACTCCAGGGAGCAGCCTCCTTAAGTGACCAAAAGAACAAAGTGACTTTTTTCCAGACACTTCTTCATCCTCTTCCACACCTCTTACTCTTGGCTCCCAGCACAAGCTAAACCCTGAGATCCTGCAAATCTTTACCAGATACAATCAGTATTCAGATAAGTGGCCACAAAGGCCAGCCCTTCAGGGTCACAAAAGCAAAGAAGCAGTGTGCCTGAAGCTTGTAGACCTCTGACACATTGACATACAGCAGCAAGGCCAGAATGGAGTGTTCCAGACTCCCACATGCTGGGCTTCAGGACAAGGCCTGTTAGGATCTTGGGCCTGCACACATCCCACCAACCTGCCACTGCAGCAGCTCAGAGACCAGGGCCACTGTGCTACTTCTTGTTCCCCTCCTCTTATTGTCAGCAGAAGGGAATCTTTACTGGATATCTCCCACTGCCCAAAGGGAGATAAAAACTGGAGCCCCAAACAAAAGGAAACACAATACCTGTTTCTTGGGCCTGCCCTTATCTCTGGGATCCTCCCCACAAAAAAGAAAAAGAAAAAAAAAAAAATCTGCCCAAGCCTTGGAAGAAATGCAGGTCTTTGAGGTATCTGGACAGCCATCTGGAGGTAGGGATTTGAGAAGAGGAGGAAGCAGGGAAATGTCAGAGGAGACAAACACTCTTCTAATAAAGAATCCACCAAATTATCAGACCAGAGCTATCCACACATACAACCTCATGCAAGACACCACTGAGACAGGGCAGTTTTTCCTTATAATGAACTGTAGTAATATTTAGATGCGTGAATAGGTACTGAGCTCTTTATTTGGGACAAAAAAAAAGGCTGTTCATTTGGGACACAGGGATGGATACACCCTCAACAGTTAACAGAGAAGGGAAGCACCTCAACATCAGACTTGGCAGTTGACACAACTCAGCAACGAAGGTTGGTTTGTAACTGGAAGGCCCATGTCACCTATCACATGCCAGCTCAGAATTTCTGAGACCAGATGATCATTGCTTTAGAAAGGAGACTTATCAGTTCAGCCCAGCCATGTTTTCTACCTTTGGGAGGATGTAACGAAGATAACAGAAAATGGTAGAGGGAGGAGTCAGGGCACCACAAAGACAGGTAGGTGTGTAGTGGGTCTGCTACTAGGCATTTTTCCAAGAGGACAAGACAGGCCATTGGAGCCTGAAGCTTTGTCCCTACTTGCCTTGGACTTAACACACTGTGCCATTTTGTCTTCTTCAAATACTTTTACCTCTTCTATCAAGACAGTCAAAGGAAGAGCCTAACATTAGAAAGATTTCATTTGGGGGGTATCAAAATGAGATCCTCAGGAAGGAAAGGGAGGCGGTAGAATGGAAAAGAGGGTGAGGACACAGGGGTTTTACACCTTCCCCCTCCAAAGCCCAAGCATTCCTTATTTTCCAAGCATCAGGAGCTATGGGGTACATACTTCAAAATAACAATCCAACCAATTGTCAAAATTCTGGTACTTCTGTGGCCTTATCCACAAGAACAGCTACACAAAATGCATGTATCATGTTTTCTGCCCACTCCAAATCAGTTGAAGGAAATTCTCCTTTTTATTTTAGAGGGGAAAAAAAAATTCAAATTTACCATTATAAATGTAAAATATTTTATTATAAAAATATTAGGGAAATACTAAAAATTAAAAGATAGTGCTGGAAGATGAGCCCCTCAGGTCAGAAGGCACTCAAAATATGACTAGGGAAAAGCTGCCTCTTCACAGTAGAGTTGACCTTTATGATGTAGATGGAGTAAAGCTTTCAGGACTTCCATTTGCTGATGTGGCACAACTCAAAACAGGAAGAAAGAGCTGCAAACATCCATCAATAATCAGAACACGGAATGTACGAGGTATGAATCTAGGAAAATTGGAAGTTGTCAAAAATGAAATAGAACACATAAAGATCAATATCCTGGGCATTAGTGAGTTGAATTGGACTGGTTTTGGCCCTTCTGAACCAGACAACCATATGATCTACTATGCCCGGAATGACAAATTGAAGAGGAATAGTGTAGCATTTATTGTCACAAAGAACGTTTCAAGATCTATCCTGAAGTACAATGTTGTAAGTGATAGGATAGTATCTATACACTTACAAGGAAAACCACTTAATACTACTACTATTCAAATTTACACATCAACCACCAAAGCCAAAGATGAGGAAGTTGAAGACTTTTTATCAACTTCTGAAATCCCAAACTGACCAAACATGCAATCAGGATGTGTTAATTATCACTGGTGACTGGAATGCAAAAGTTGGAAACAAAGAAGAATCACCAGTAGCTGGAAAATATGGCCTTGGTGATAGAAATGATGCTGGAAATCCCATGACAGAATTTTGCAAGAGCAACAACTTAATCATTGTAAATACCTTTTTTCAACAATATAAATGGTGGCTATACAGGTAGACTTTGCCAGATGGAATACACAGAAATCATATCGACTACATCTGTGCAAAGAGGTGATGGAGAAGCTCAATATCTTCAGCCAAAACAAGGCCAGGAGCTGACTGTGGAACAGACCATCAATTGCTTATATGCAAGTTCAAGTTGAAAAGATAAAAAGAGGAGGAAAATTAACTCTAGCATTGCCACCCAGGGATCTAAAAACCCATTGCCACTGAGTCAATTCCAACTCACAGCAACCGTAAGTGACAGAGCAGAACTGCCCCATAGGGTTTCTAAGGCTGTAATCTTTACTGTTGTAAAGCAGATGTACAGCAGGGCAGCTGGTGAGATGTTAGTGCTAAGGGCTTAACCACTATGCTACCAGGACTCCTTTAAAATACCAAAACCAAACCCACTGCTGTCGGGTTGGATCCGACTCATAGTGACCCCTTCTTGGGTTTCCAAGGCAGTATCACTACGGAAGTAGATTGCTCAACTTTCCTTCTGAGGAGTGGCTGATGGGTTTGAACTGTCAGCCTTCTGGTTAGCAGTCAAATGCCTTAGGCACTACGTCACCAGAGCTCCCAGGACTCCTTTACCCAGGGATAAACACTTACATTTCCTCCTTGTGAAAAGGCTATCTACGTTAAAAACAAACAAACAAATTAAAAAAAAGAAACTCACTCTTTTAGGGCTGTTGCTAGGGCTCTTTACTGAGTGAGTAAAAGATATCTGTGGGAGTCCATTCATATGGCAATTTGACGACAAGGAATCCAAGTATTAAGCGCCTTATCAATGAAAGCAAGCACATCTTTTCCTTCCCTCCTGAGCCTCTGGTCTTCATTAGGACACCTACAAAGGTGCCATCTGTGATACTATCTCTCCAAAACAAATTCAGACAAGACACTTAAAAGTTATAAATGCTAATGTTGGTCACGACTCACCCCAGCTGCAGATGAATAATGATTTGAGAAAGCCTCCACAGCTTGCAAGTTAGAGAAAGCGCTGCGTCCTTCAAGGCACAGGGAGCCAGCGCTGCCTAGTGAGGGAAGGGAGAAGATGGGTGTGTGGAGTTTTCCCACAGGCCAGACGCCAATGTCTGGGTCGTGCCGTGGTCATTTCTGTGGCTAAATAAATCAGAATTCAAAGCTTGGGCAGAAATGACTTCAGTTCCCGTCAGCTCCCCGCATGATCCCGAGAGGCCAGTTACTGGTCAGGGTGCCAATGTGCTGTCTGGGATCCCCACCACAAACCAGGGTGGTGAGGGTAAGTGCAGCAAATAGCTTGTTGACTATTGCAGGATGTTTACAAGCTGACACTTGCTGAAGAAACGTCACAAGTGAGCAAGTCATCTTTTTTTTTTTTTTAACCTCTTATCTAAACACATGCACAGCAGTCACACATACCCACGGCAGGGTTCATTCATTAGAAATACACTACAACACGATTCCATAGAAGCTAACTGAGCATCTGCCAGGTCAAAGACAGGTGCTCAGCTCTGGGATCCAGCAGCACTGCACAGAAGCAGGCTCAGATCTCGAGGTCTCCCTGTCTAGTGGGAGAGGCAGGCACTTAAAATGGAGAGTAACCACTGGTTTAAAAGGCAGGGAAGGGAGGGGGGGAGGGTGCTCCAGATTAAAACAGGCATAAAAGGACTAACAACTGATGCAATGTGTGTAGCCGTTGTTTGGATCCTGATTCAAACACACCAACTATAAAGGTCATTTCTGAGACAATTCCAAAGAAAGTCTGTGAATTCTGTTAGATATAATAACGGCAGTGTGGTTATGAGAAAAAAAAAAAAAAACTGTCGTTTTTAAAAGGGATGTATACTGGATTATATAGGGGCAAAATGACATGACATCAGAGATTTGCTTTAAAATTCTTCAGAAAGAATGGAAAAGGCAGGGGGTGTGGAGGAAGGAAGCAGAAACAAAAGAGATGGAGTGGGAAGAAGAGAAAAGAGACAGCATGGTGAAAACTAATCATTTTGAGATGGTCTAATTTTGGTGGCTTTTGAAGCAGAGTAATGAGCATATGGGGACTCATAACACTATTCTATTTTTTGTTGTTGCTGTTTTTAATAGAGTACTGCAATACATCATGGTAGATACCCTACTGAAGACAGGTATAGGTATAAAAAGCTAAGAGAATACAGAGCAAAGAGGAAGGAGGATTTGTGGGCACCAGAAAAATAAAAACTGCCACATTTATGAGTGTTTTAAATGTCACTTCATAGTGGGGTGAGAAGCCATGTTGACAAATCATTACAATAGAAAGTAGGGGGTAATAAGTCCAACAGGAGACCCGTGGACACCCGTCTACAGAATGCAAAGGACAGCCCTGGGTTTTCCTGGTTCCCATCTTGCTGAATCCACCACAGACGGGCCTCACCCACACAAAGCGAAGCTGGCATCCTAGCTTGGTCATTCACTATCTGTGTGATCAGGAGCAAGTTCTAAGCTTTCTGAGTCTTTGTTTTCTCATCTGTAAAATGGGGATAAACGCACTTACCTCTTCAGAGTGTTAATGTAAGGATCTAGTAAGATAAAGAGTGAAAAGTCTCAGAGTAATGAATGGTATTCTTTTCCCTGGCTCTTTAAACAACAAACATCCTCAGCCTTCAGATCCTTAGCAATGCTCAGCCCAAATCTTATTACACCTATCTCTCCCACCCCTCAAGCTCTCCACCAAGGAAGGACCTTCAGCCTTTAACAATGAAGTGAAGAGACAGGTGATGGCTAAGGGTGTGGACGTGTGGCAGGGAGAACAGGAAGACACCCCAATTACGAGCAGAGAGGGAATCAGGGATTATCCGGCTGCTCCTCTGCTCCCTGCAGCTCCTGGGAATCAGCCTGCAGTGGCCACAGCCAAAACCAGACTTAGTCCTTAAGCTGGTTTATACTGAAGTGTAACTGGTTGGTGTAAGGATAATCATGATTTTCTTTCTTGGAAGAAGGTGATAAGTAGAAAGCCAAAGCCCTGAGCCTGAAGAAACGAGGAGGCAAGGATAACAATGATGTTAATTTTCATAAAGGTATACTCAAACCATGGATCTCACTCATGCCACACCATAACCAGAATAGCCTACACATACCTGTGCAAAAAACACCTTTAATCATTCCTGAAACATACTGCCATTGAATTGATTCCTAGTCATAGGGACCTTTTAGAACAGAGCAGGACCACCTGATAGGGCTTCCAAGGCTATAAATCTTTATGGAAGCAGACTACCTCATCTTTCCCCCACAGAGCAGCTGGTGGGTTCAAACTACTGACCTTTTAGTTAGCAACCAAGTGCTTTAATCACTACACAACCAGAACTTAGAATCAGTCCTAAGATAGAGTTTATTTCAGCTAACGCAATCCTCCTAGATCATCCCAGAAGCCAACTCTCTGAGGTTAGGCCAAGTCTATGTGGGAAACAGGCTTCCCCCCCAAAACTAGCACCTACACACCGGCTGTCAATCCCTCCCCATCATATTATGGCCAACCCCATCCATTGCCTGTAATCAGAGGACAAGGTGGGCAGGGCATTTGCAGGTTGAACTACCTGGGCTAACCTGGGTCAGCTCCAGTACTTTGTCAAGGAAGCATCCTCTGACATGACATCCTCGTGGACAGAATCTGTCAGAGGCCAGTCTGCACACATCCTCAGAGAGGCATGCCAATTTCCACAGCCATAGGGCAGCAGGAAGAGCACTGGATTTACAGTTAACAGCCTTAAGCTGCAAACCCTGACTCAACCATCTTCTGTGTGACCTTGGACATACATTCCACCTGAGTCTATTGACTCATCTCTAAAATAGGGAAGGCAACACTGCCCTCTCAGAGATTTTTTTTTTTTTTTTTTTGGCTAGGGGTGGGGGGGCGGGTATTTGCTCTGGAATCTACTCCAACTCATGGTGACCCCATGTATGTCAGAACTGTGTTCCACAGAGTTTTCAGTGTCTGGCTTTTCAGAAGTAGATCACCAGGCCGTCCTTCTGAGTGCCCATGGGTGGACTTGAACCCCCAACCTTTCCTTTAGCAGCCTAGTACATTAACTGTTTGCACCATGCAGACTCTACTTTTTTAACTAGACTGTAAAGGGACACAGGGTAGGACTTGGCACCTGGTAACCCAAAAACAAACCACTGTCATCAAGTCTGTTCCCACTCATAGCAACCCTATAGGACAGAGAACTGCCTCATAGGGTTTCCAATGCTATAAATCTTTATGGAAGCAGACTGCCAGACCTTTCTGTCCAGGAGCAACTGATAGATTTGAACCACCCACCTTTTGCTTTAACTGCTGTGACATCAGGGGTCCTGGCACCTAGTAGGTACTTACATGTCTTCCCTCCTTTAGGCTGTTTTCACTAGCAGGACATTGGGCAGAGCTGTCCTAAAGACAGGAGTCCGACTTGTTAGGTCCACTGCCCCTAGGGAGAGGCCTGGCACAAAGGGACTCAGGTGTCAGCGGACCCAGGCAAGAAAATGTCCGAAGGCGTACTCGCCAGTAGCCTTCTCTCAGGACCTGCCCACAAAGCAGCCAGTTAGTAACTTCGCCCCTCACTAAAACCAGTGAGTTGGCGAGAACAGGGCAGAGGGCCCAGTACACCACTACAGGCTCCTCACTACCCTCACATTGCCCAGTCCAGTTGATTCCAACTCATAGCGACCCTATGGGGCCGAGTAGAACAGCCCCATAGGGTTTCCAAGGCTGTAAATCTTTACGGAAGCAAACTACCACATCTTTCTACCACGGAGCTGCTAGTGGGTTCAAACTGTGGACCTTTCGGTAGCATCCGAGCAATTCATCACTGCGCCACCAGGCCTCCTTCTGCAGGACTCTATGTGCTTCCAAATAAAAAGTTGTTGTTGTTGTTGTTTTTTCCCCGCTTTAAGAGCCCAGGCTTCAGAATAAACAATGTGGAAGGAGGCACGCCTCTTCCCCATCTAGCAAAGGCTGTTCCCAGCTCTTTCTGAAGGAGCTCTGGTAGTGTAGTGCCTAAGGCATTTCACTACTAACCAGAAGGCTGGCGGTTCAAACCCGCAAGCCACTCCTCGTAAGGAAGGTCGGGCAATCTACTTCCGTAGTGCTACTGCCACAGAAACCCAAGGAGGGGTCTCTAGGAGTCGGAGCCGACTCGACGGTAGTTAGACTTCCTTAATGTTAACACCACCTGCCACAGCGGCGGCGAGACTACTGACAAGACCCCACCTCTTCCGAGGACCAGCAGGTAGCAACAGCACTGAGGGCGCCGCGGAAGGTGGGGAAACCCCGGTACCTGGGGTGAGCGCGGTTTGCCAAGGGGCGCGCGGCGCAGAAGGGACTGCACCGCGGCCCCTCCGGCTACCGCCACGGCCAGGGCTCCGAACCCGGTCCCAGCCACAGCCGGCGAGGCCACTGACATTTGGCCCAACTTAACTTCCTGTTATTAAGGAGGGAGGGGAACCGAAGGCGAAAAAAAAAAAAGAAAAGAAAAGAAAAAACATTAAAACCGCCCAATGAAAAGACATGAAGGCTCGGAGACCATATCGTCGGAAGCAAAGCTTGGGGATGGTCTTATCCCTTGGTGGCAGGTAGTTCTGCTGGCGCGTCGCGTCCCCTCACTCCATGTTGACGTATGGAGATTTTTTTTTAGGTTTAGAATTGCAGGAGAATGTTGGAGAGGGGAGCGTGGCGTAGTTCAGGGTGAGGGTGGAAGGTTTGTATTGCTTTCTAATGGGTTCAGAAACACGGCAGGGCAGCCCCGTGCTCCCTAGTCAGCGCCACCTGCTCGCCGGGCGCCCCGAGCGGGTTTGAGGCAGGAGATGCTCCCGCCGCACCTGACCCACTCAGACGCCGAGCAGGGCGCAGAGTCCAGTCGGGGTTGGCCCGGCTCCACTCATGCCCGTCCGCCCTCCCCGGAGCCCCGCGCCGCCCCTGCCTTACCGAGAGCCGCGCTGGCTGCCTGGTCTCGGGTCAGCGCCAGCCTCCGTCTTGGGCCGCGGACGCAGCGGTCTGCACCCGCCGGGTGCCTGCGGAACAGTGAGCGGAGGAGACTATACTGTAACAGCTCTGCTTAGGGAGCGCCTGCAGCTGCGCGGCGCCGCGGACGGTGCCGGGAACCACCCCCATAGGCGTAGTGGCCAATAACAGGTAAGCCGGAGGGCGCGGCCCCACCCCCGGCCTGAGTAGCACGACCAATGGCAGAGCGGCATGGAGCCCACCCCCGCTCTCGCCCCTCTCCGCCCCCGTAAGACTGGCTGTCACTGCAGCTGCTGCCTGTGCACGTGGGCTGCAGCCTGGTCCGGAGCTCAGAGAGCGTCCAGGCTCTCCCGTCCTGATCAGTGCTGGTCTGAAACTCAGTGGGAGCGGAAGTGGTGGTAAAACTCTTGTGTTAATATCTGAGTATCAAGGGAGAGGCAAGGGCTGGGCCTCGTGCTCCTTGTCCTGAGCGTCTAGGAGACAAAACTCAGCGTCCCCTTTTGGACATGGAAGCGGCACTGCACTTCCAGTACTGACTGTGTATATCCTATGAACCTCCCTCCTTGCTTTGCTCCCTGATCACCCTGCGCTGTAGCAAACTGGTTTTATTTAGGATAAACCTGGTGGGAAAACCAGCGGTGGTGCATGCTATTTAATGTTAAAAACAAAACAAAGAACAGCAGCAACTGCAACAACAACGACAACAAAGTTGCCCTAAAGTCTATTCCAAATCATGGTGAGTCCATGTGTTACATACAGAATAGAACCGCACCAAAGGGTTTTCCTGGTAGCGTAGTGCCTAAGGCATTTGACTGCTAACCAGAAGGCTGGAGGTTCAAACCCACCAGCCACTCCTCAGAAGGAAGATTGGGCAATCTACTTCCGTATTGATACCGCCTTGGAAACCCAAGGAGGGGTCACTATGAGTCGGATCCGACTCCATGGCAGTGCGTTTGGTTGTTGTTGTTGTTTTATTCTTTATGGAGGCAGATAACCAGGCCTTTTTTCCGTGATTGCTGCTCGTTGTTGTTGTTGTTGTTATGTGCCCTCGAGTCGGATCCGACTCATAGCGACCCCTCCTTGGGTTTCCGAGGCAGTATCACTACGGAAGTAGATTGCCCCATCTTCCTTCCAAGGAGTGGCTGGTGGGTTTGAACCTCCAGCCTTCTGGTTAGCAGTCAAGTGCCTTAGCCACTATGCTACCAGAGCGCCCTGATGCTGCTCAGTAGGTTCCAATTGCCAACCTTCTTTAGGGTAGCAGTTGAATGCAAACCGTTCGCACCACACACGGACCTTATGGCTTATTTTACCCTGGCTAGATGACCTATGCAGACTCTTTTCTTGCCTGTCAAATGGCTACAATAATCTCAGTCCTGACTACCTGCCCTGGTTGCCCATACTCTCCACTGCTCCAGACTGCAGATGGTGCCGTTCACAGAAATTACAGTGTGAATGCTGTGGGACCTAGTAGAGCCACTTTGTAAACAACAAATACTTCAAAGCACATTTACAGAAGGCTCTGGCAGCAGTGATCCTGAAACAGGGGTCCACAAGGGCAGGAATCATGTCCTATGCACCTCTGGGGCCCATTGTCAACCACAGGGCTTGACCCAATGTGGCCTCATGAGTATTCTTTGAGCTGAGCTGAAGTGGACCTGAGGACCATGGGTAGAACAGGCAGGCTTGAGAAGTGAGAGAATGTACTATAGCTCCAGGCTGCTGGGATTTCTATAACACTAGATCACCCTCTGAGGAAACCATGTTCCCTCTCCAGGCAAGTACAAACAGAGCAGTTCACCCCCTCAAACCTGGGGCTTTTTTTTTTTTTTTTCATCCTTGTTTCTTACCTTGTCATCCTACTCTCTGTCTTTTGGGTTTTCCCAAGGATTATCCTACCTGGCAGCTCGCTTAACATCTGCAGAGTCCAGTCAATTTCTTGCAGATGAACTTTCCAGGAATAGTCAGTTTGCAAGGATTCAGGGTAAACTCCATTCTGATGGAATTCTGCCTGAGATACTGATGCAGTGTGCTCTCTACACACATTTTCCCATTCAATCTTGACAATGGCTCTATGAGGTGTGTGTTTTTATTATCATTCCCTTTTACAGATGTAGAACTCTGGTGGCATAGTGGTTAAAGCATTCAGCTGCTAACCAAAAGGTCAGCGGTTCGAACCTATGAGGCACTCCATGGGAGAAAGATGAGGCACTCTGATTCTGTAAAGATTTACAACCTTGGAAACCCTATGGGGGAATTCTACTCTGTCCTTTAGGGTTCCTGTGCATCAGAATTGACTCCATGGCAGTGGGCTTTATAGATGTGGAAACTAAGACTCAAACTGAGACTTACCAAGGTCACATGGTTAGTAAGTATCACAGTCTGAATTTGAACCCAGTTCTATCTGATTCCAGAATCTGAACACCTAACCATTGTGTACTGGAGCCTTTGCAGCCCTGCCCATGCCCCTAGAGCACTGGAGAACCCAGGTCTATTCCTGAAGGCCACTCCTCAGAAGGAAGATGGGGCAATCTACTTCCGTAGTGATACTGCCTTGGAAACCCAAGGAGGGGTCCCTATGAGTCGACGGCACATAACAACAACAACATTCCTGAAGGAACTGCTCTGGGGCCAGACCCTCCCACCTCTAGTCCATCCAAACATCCTATTGAGCTCAGGCCTGCATCTGGGCATTGTCCAGAAGAGAAGAGCCAACCAGCCTGGCCCTGCCTCAATTGCGGAGTGAGAAAAGAAACCCAAGACAGGAGCATCAGAAAAAATGCTCCCCCTGCCCCTAGCTTGAGTTCACTAGACACAAGGTGCAGTATAGTAAACTACATAGTGTGGCTTTTCTAGCCCTAAGTCTTTGTAAACTCCATGGTGGAATTTGCTATGAGCAACTGAGCAGCTCCTGATTGTTAAAGCTATCCACCTGTGGTATTTCTATTGGGAGCAGGATGAAGTAATTTTCTGGGAAGTTTGCTCTCTCAGGTGTACAGAATTTTGATGTTGGGATTGGTTAGTTTCACCATTCTGCCAGGCTCAAAAGGAGCCCTCCTAGAGGCAGAAGGAATCTCTCACTGCCAGCTGGGAGATGAGAGAGGCATTCATTGCTGAGAGAGAGACGCAAGAGATGTGCGCTGCTGAGAGAGAGACTGATGGAGACTGTCGGCTGAGAGACAGTGAGCTGAGAGAGACTGAGCATGTTGCTTCCCTAATAAACCCCATAATCTGTGAGTTCTGTTGGCCCACTGCAGTGAATTATCAAACCCATCAGAGAGGTGGTGGGTGCTGTGGGAGAAATGGTTGGTGTCAGGGTTGGTGAAAGGGCTGGAGGGAGGTAGCATGTCTGGCCTCGCAGGAATAAGCCTCAGGCTACTGATGGTGATTCTGTCTTGTGGGGTTAGAGAAGGTCAGAAGATGCGGCCTCCTTCTCCCCTCTGCACAAGGCCACTTTCTACTGTCAGGGATGCAGATGGCGTCAGAGCCATTTGCTCATTTAACAAACCCTACTGTGAGCTCGCTGTGGTTCCTTGCTCAGCAGCTTAAGTGGAACAGATGAATAATCAGAAGAACACGGTGCTACAGGAGCTGTTGTTTTTTAAATATTACTTTTATCTTTTACATTTCCCATCACATTATCTATAGCACAGTGTTCTCCCTTAAAACAAATGTAATACTATTTCAGGAACACTGTGGGCCAACTAAGTTTAACAGAGATAGCACTGCTTGTGTGGAAGTTCTATCAGCTCAAAGAATGAAACTTATCAATGCTTTCCCAGGACCTCTGCCTTCTCTCTCCCACTCTACCCTCAATCCTTCTTTTAACTTAGGTGGCTCAGATAAGAAAGACCCTTGCTAGATGAGTCTGAGTGGTGATTGGTGAGCTTTTCCTGGATGTCAAGGTCAAGCTAAGAGCTGATAGGGGCTAACCACATGGAAAGAGATGAGCCTTGGGTCTTCTTAAGCCAGTAGTCAGAGCCTCTCACCACCATGCACAAACCACCTTTGCTGGTCATTTCCCTGGGGGGCAGGGAGGAATGGAGACAGAATGTCACACTCTCCCTCTGGACAAAGCATATTTCAAAAGTAACCATGAGATGTCCTGGTGGACTGTAACAGTGTTTGGAAGTTTGTACAGCTAAGCCCTTCAAAGAAAATATCATGCAATGTTAGGGTGGACATTATAGGAAATATTACCTAAGCCCTTCACTTAACAGATTAAATAAATAAATAAGTAAATGGAGATCCAGAGAGGGAAAGGTACTTGTTAGGGACACAGGTCAGTCAGTGGGTGCCAGGTCTCCAGCACCCCTACTTAGCTCTTAGCATGTTAGGCAAACTCAACTTACTTACGTAGTGGCTTACTATTCTATATTTAATAGCAATCTCTTTCCAAGCCCACTCTTCTAGGATGGTGACTGTGTGCTTATGAAGGTTGTCTGGGAGACGCAGATGGCCACATTAGCATCTGAGGGAGGGAGAGAAGGAAGGTCTAGATTCACCTCTAAAAATATCTCTACCTCAGACTGGAAGCAGTGGGACTCAAGGGCAGCAGGCATCCATCTTCCTGAAAGAGACCTAGCTGGTGATCCCCATCACCTTTGGTTATCTTCCTGATGGTGTTCCAAGTGGCTGTGGGGATGTCAGACTGACTTCCTTTGGTTCCCAGCCTATCAACTTGCTTGAAGAAAAGTCAGAGTTGAGCTAAGCGAATTCCCAACATGACAATTTTCTGTAGAGAAGTCAAGGTGCCTTTCACATGTTTGAATGATAGGAACCAGAGTTGCTTTCTGTGTCTCCCCATCTAAATGAAAAAGGGTCTGTGTGCTCGGACCAGAGCAGGCTTCTTTCTCATTTATAGATGTTAAAAGAAGGGGAAAATGGTGAGTGTGATTCTCACTGGTTTCCTCCCCAACTTGCCATCAAAGGGCCTTGGTCTTTCAGAAAGAAGAAGAAGAAGGGTGATATCTCTACAAAAAGTGAGTGACCTTGTTAAATTATGAGAAAATGCTGATTGGCCCCAGGCCACCTTGGGAAGGACCTTCTAAGCCAGGAAGTGGAAACATTTGTACCTCTCTCAAACAGACTCAGAAGTGTATAAAAAGCAATATCATGGGGCCTGGTCCTAGCTCATTATCATCCTAATCGACCTCACAATGTACTATTTTTCATGGACAAGGAATATAAAAGTTTTAAGGTCAGCAGGAACTCATCAGACCTAGTGCATTTTCAGTGGATTTTCCAGAGGCAGTTTGGAGAAGAAATAACACCGGTCTGGACCTGCCAAAGTCAGTAATGCCCTTAGAGGCCCCCCAGTACTTTGCAGACTGTGTGCACGCTGCCAGCAATGGGGGCAAGTTGGTGCTGAATTGCTGAGTCTAGGCAGGCTCCAACCAGAGTAAATGAAGAGATAGAGAAAGACAGAGAGTCGGAGAGGAAGAGATGTGGGGTCTCTTAAGTGATCTAGATCATATATATATATATATATTGTGTGTGTATGTGTATGTATGTGTGTGTGTGTATATATATATATATATATATATATATATATATATATACACAATTGACTTTGAGTGAGATAGGTAAGTAAGTAGATAGATCGATCGATCTCAAAGTCAATTGTGAAATCCAAGGACATAATTCTGGTCTCTAGAGACACAAGGGACCAAACCATGCCACAAACCCAGTGTCCCTTCCTGGTAGCCTGGGCCACACCTGGAGTCCAGCAGACCTTGTCCGTGTACACCTGAAGCCCATTCCAATACATACTGCTGTAACTGAATAGAGCTGGAGAGGCATCTCTCAACTTCTGCTCCCAGACCCTCCAAAGAGCAGCTAACTGACACTTATTAACTGTGTGACCTTGGACAAGTGACTTAACCTCTCCATGCAGCAGATTCCTCACCTGTAATAACACAGCAATAGAGAATAAGTGCTTAAAAACAGTGCCTGGCACATAGTATATGATATATAAGTGCTTTTGAATAAAATACATTTGGAACTGATAGTATAGGTATAGAAAAGAACTAGAATCTGTAAGAGGCATGGATTATGTAAACAACTCCAGGTCAGGGGCATGGCTAGTTTGTAGCACCAAATTTGTGTGTGCACTATATCTCTCAGCTACATTTTTAGGGAGGTACTATTATCATTCATAGCATAGAGATGAGAAAATGGAATCTTGGAGAAGTGAAGTCATTGACCCAAGGTTGCCCCAGAGCCAGCGTATGGCAGAGTGAGTCTAGATGGTTGACTTCTGAGCCTGTACTCTTAACAAAACCCAGTACTGCCTCCCAGAATCTACCTAGGGCACTGGGGGTGGGGGTGGGGGTTGGGAACAGTGCTGTTTTCTGGAAGTTGAGAGAAGTGAGCAGAAAAGACTTCACAGAGGAGGGGTCCCTTCAGCTGAATGCTGGGAGATGAATGTTGGCAGGTAAATGGGAGGGAGGATGGAGAGCACCCAGCATGTGGAATCAGAGATGAGGCATGGAGTCAGGAACTGCAAGGAGTTCACTCATTCATTCATTGAGTAAAGATTTGTTGAGTGCCTACCACATTCTGGGTTCTAGAGATGCAACCACAAATCAAAGAAAGAAAAACCCAAGATGAAGCTAGAGAAGTGGGCAATAATCATATAAGAGACTATGATAGCTATATTTGGGGGGAGGGAGTTAATTGGCTAGCTTTCCTACTCCCCTAAATTTTGATAATAGCCCCTACCATCCTGGTTAAGGACTGGTCACATCTCCCAGGCCTGGTTAATCATAATGCCTTAATGGGGATTAGTCCAATAGACAGGCATATATGGTTCAAGAAGAATTCTTCTTCAGGACCAAGGTATAGATACACAGAGAGAGAGAAGCTCTCTCTTTCCACGGGAGTTAAGGCTTCCAGTGAGGATGTTCTGCATGTGATGGAGAAGACCTAACGACAATAGAACAGATTCTTTTACTGAAAAGTCCAGAGGTGAAAGCTCCAGCTACTTTCTTTGCAATTTTCTTGGTCTTGATTCCCCTCTCCTCTGTGCTGGCTTTGTCCTGAGGCTTATTTTCCTCATTATAGCAAGGGCCAGAAATACTGGAGGTTTAACAACACTGGGAGTAATCCTCACGCAAGGGTGCACAAGAGATGGTGGATATATACTCCAAAGTTCTTACCTTTGGGGTGGGGTATCTTGGGAGCATGTCCTGCATCTCTCTGTTCCAGTATTCCTCAGAAGGACTAAGTCTCATTTGCCCACAGCAGTAACCTGCTCATTAACTCACCTTATATCACCTACCTTCCTTTTCTTCCCAAATTCCATTATTGGTTTTTCCTGGGATTACTTCCCAAATAAACTTGTCAATTATCAGTTGTCATTAAGTCAACTCCAACTCATGGCAACTCATGTGTGTCAGAGTAGAACTGTGCTCCAGAGGGTTTTCAATGGCTGATTTTTTTTTTAAGTAGATCACCAGGCCTTTCTTCCAAGGTGCCTCTAGGTGGACTTGAACCTCCATCCTTTCAGTTAGCAACTAAGCATGTTAACCATTTGCACCACTAGGGACTCAATGGTTATAATAGCCCTTGGTAAGATCAAAGTAAAGATCAAATGAAATGACATATGTAAATGTATATTATTGGCTCTCAATATATTTTAGTTACTTTCCTTCACCTTTCTAAGTTAATGATTTTGTAGCATAGCAACTTAGCATGCTATAACTGTATTTCCCAGAAATCCCTTTCCTAGATGGTTCTGCCCTAGGACTGACCACACGAGGAATTTGTACAAGATTAGTAAGGTGGAAGTAGGGCAGCATCTTTTGCACTCTGAAGGTTATCACAGGGCACCAGGCACTGCTACAGCTCATGAATGTAGTTGACATGGAGCAGTAGCCAGGCTTCTAGTTCTTCCAGCTCATGCAGATACTCCTCCTTCAGCTTCTCTGAGTGCAGACACTGGTGCATGTGCACCTGCTTGGCAAAGAATGCAACTATCTTCTAAAGTCACTTGCCATTGTCAAGGTTGGAAGTGGTAAGAAATGGATGAAAACTCCAGTTTTCCTTAGATACTTCCCATTTCTCCTGGAGGGTTCCAACTTGTCCTCAAGAACTCCAGTTTGCTCTTGATTTCCCCCACTTCACATTCAGGTTTTCTTCTCACCTGCCAATGCTGCTGACCATCAGCAATTTCAGATGCATCAGTAGATTCTGAGACAACAGCCTTTCATAGACCTTTTCACCAACTCCCACAATTGTGTCAACTCTAGACCCTATAATAAATTCCTTATTCCATATCACATTTATAGTCTTGCTTCCTGACTCAAAGCCTGCCTGATACAACAGGTAATAAAAACTACCTAACTGCCTACAGTGGGCCTGCATTACCTTATTAATCTTCATAACATCCATATAGGAGGCCCGGATTATTACCCCATTTTACACTTTAGGAAACCAAAGCTCAAGAAGACTAAATAATTGGCACGTCCTAGTAACTGGCACAACTAGGATTCCAACCCTGGTCAGTCCAGCTCCTGAGCCTCTGCTCTTGTCACTCAGTTACTTTGAAACTTATCGTAAGCACATATCTCATTAATTATAAAAGTACTTCAAATGTGATGTGTACTCATTAGAAATAGGAAAGACTCTTTGATATATTGATTAAAAATATTAAGGATGCCAAAGAGATAGCAATAAAAAAAAAAAAAAAAGGACATCCCCTAGAAGATGGAAAAAAAGGGGGAAAGAATATGTGGACCTAGTAGTCATGCGACAAGTTGCTTATTAGGCAAACTGGTTTTAGGCAATATCTTAATGAAGGGGTCTGATCTCTCTATGTTCAGGCAAGTCTGAAAAGAAATGTGACTTCTGGCAGAAAGAACTACAGTAGTTTTTTCTCCACACAGTTCACCACTCAGCACCCTCCCACTGGCCAACAACCACTGACAGTCCAACTGCAGAAAATCAAAGAAGCAATTGAGTGAGGGCTGCTCTGGGTTTGTGCCCGAGAGTCACAGGATCCCAGAACAAAGTGGGAAGCTATGGGCACACAACAGCCTTCGAAGAATGCCTGAGAGGCCAGCCCTCGAGGTTTTCTATTTTCCCTAGGACAAGCATCTTAAAACAAGGCTGTGGCTGCCCCGTGGACAGCACAGAGCAAAGCAAATTTATGCTTCATGGTCCACTAGGACAGAGAAGGAGGAATGGGTCCTGGAAGTGAAGCAGAGGGAGGACAAGGAAAGAGAGGACATCATGCATTTTCCTCATGGGATGTCTCTTCCCATTCTTCCCCCATTCTTCTGGCTGGGGGACTTCATGTTTGCTCGTCCCCCTCCAATAATTTATGACCATAATTGCCTTTCAGATTTCTGCTGTAGGTCACCACCTTGAGATGTCTTCCTTACAGCATTGTGTCAATGTTGAATTTCCCAGTTTGCAAGGTAAGCATAGGCTTACTTGTGCTTATTTACTAATCTCAAGTAAGCAATTTCACACTTTTTCACCACATCAAAGATTCTTCTTCTAAGCATGGCTGGTGTCGGTTTCTCTCTCAAGCCCACAGCATCTCCCTATAAAATCAAAGGCTCTTTTCAAATTTACAATCTCTAACAAGGACAGCCCATCAACAGCAACAAGGACAGAGTACCCAGTATCAAAGTAAGCATGAGCTTACTTTGCTTATTGGATAATCTGCCCCTGCCTTGTGTTATAGATTAAATTCCCCTAAACTATCTGTTGAAATCCTAACTCCTGTACCTGAGAATATGACCCTGTTTGGATATACGAACTTTCTTTTGTTATATTAATGAGATCTTGCCAGAGCAGAGTTCTAAACCTAATCACTTCTAAGTTATAAAAAGTAAAGAATAGATATAGAGATACCCATAGGTGAAAGACAAATGCCAAGGAATGTCAAAGAATACCAAGAATTCCTAAGGGATACCAAGGAATGCCAAGGATTGTCATTATTCACCAGATTCTTGGCAGACACCCACCATTGTCAGACTCGAAGGTGGCAATAAATGGATGTGACCTACGGTTTTCCTTTGATAGTCCCCATTTCTCCTCAGGGTTCCAATTTGTCCTCAAGAATTCCAGTTTGTCAACGGGTCTCTCCTCGACCAGAACAAAGAAGAAGAAAGAAAACCAAAGATGCATAGAAACAATTAGTGCAAGTGACTGGTACACCATGCAATCCTCAGCCTATATAACTATGAGACCACAAGAACTAGATGGTGCCCAACTACCACTGTCAACCACTTGGAGGGGGATCTATCTAGGAGATCCTGGATAGACTGGGAGAACAATGTGGAACAAAACTCAAAATCATTAAAAAAGAAAAAAAAAAGGGACCATTTTTGCTGGTCTGATAGAGCCTGGTGGAACCCCTGAGACTATGGCTCCTAGCTGCCCTTCAGGTCTGGAATTGAACCCACTCCTGTGGCTTCCAGCCAAACAAAAGACAGGTATATGAGCTGAACATTTACATTAGGTAGATAGATTCCTTGGAGAGATCAATCATGGGAAAGAAGAAGGACTGTGTATGCACAAGAGACAGCTTGGGGGGCAGGAGTCCATGGGAGGGAAGGACATAGGGAAGGACATATGGAGAGGAAAAAGAAGGGGAGCTGTTGCATTGTGGGAAATTGCAGTTAATGTCGTGGGACAAAGTGTATGTGAGCTGCTGTATGGAGAGTGAATTTGCTCTGTAAACTTTCATCCAAATCACAATAAAAATTAAAAAAAAAAAAAGAATACAAGTTAGCTCTTAATTCCCCCCACTTCACATTCAGGTTTTCTTTTCACTTGCCAACCCAGATGACCTTCAGCAACGTCAGGCCCATCAGTAGACTCTGGGACAACAGTCTTTCATATGCCTTTTCACCAACTCCCACAATTGTGTCAGCTCTAGGTCCTATAATAAATCCCCTTATTCCACATCACATTAATAATCCTGCTTCTGAGATCAAAGCCTAATTGATACAATAGGTGATAAACAGTGCCACTTCTCAAGAAGGAGAGAGGCGCATAGAAGGAATTAACAAAGCCAAGACCCTGATTTGGACTTTTAGCCTCCAGAACTATGAAAATTTAATTTCTGATCTTTAAAGCCATCTACTTGTGTAGGTTTGTGCTTTCAGAACATTTTGCAGACTGACCTATCTCACATCCTCTCTAGTTGTGTCTTATATGCCTGTCACATCTCCTTCAGATAAGCATCCTACCTCTAATAAAATCCTCTTCCTCCTTATAATTAAAAATAGGCTTCCTCCTTTTTGAATCAAAGCTGTGCCCAGAAAAATTAGAAATCAAAAAGAATATTAAAAAATATAGATTATCTCATCATCTAGACATATGAAACATCAATACCTTGGTGGGTATGGATCTATTCATATTACCAACATATGCACCTATGAAATCTTGAAACTACAGAGGCAGTGGTTAAGAATTTGGGCTTTGTCTTTATAGCAGATTGGGTTGGAATCTCACAGCTTGTTGTATAACCTCAGATAATTTATTCACTCTGAACTTCAGTTTTCTCTTTTGTAAACTGAGAACTGTGTCCACTTCATAAAGTTGTTGTAAGGATTAAATGAGATGGCCCATATAAAATTCACCAAGCCTGGTATATAAAATCTCCATCTGTTACCTGTAGGCTTTCTCTCTCTTTCATTTTTTCTGATAGCTATAATCACGGTCAAATCTCATCAAACTAAAAAAGAAAGCAAAAACTACAAAACAAAACAAACATATAAAAACTTATTTGATGAGGAGGCGGGGCAAGATGGCGGACTAGGCAGAAGGATTGCACAGACCCTCTTCAACAAAGAAAAGGGAAACCAATTAACACAGACACAGAAGATAATCTTG